>NC_084929.1:12087500-12401071 GCF_958298935.1 Phragmites australis
TCGGGGAGGAGGTAATGGAGGGAGGGGATCATGGTGGCGTGCTTTAATTCGCGAATCAAAGCATGGGGAGGTGGAAATTGGAAACGACGGTGGGATTTGGGGGCTCCTGGGGGGGGTCCGGCGAGAGGTAGGGGAAGGGGAGCTGGCTCGGCAGGCGGGCAGCTCGCTCGGCGTGGCTCGCCTCAGTCGGGCCCGCGCGTAGGGAGAGAGAGGCGGGGAGGGGAGCGGCTAGGGCGAGGGGGGAGCCGTCTGGGCTGGGCCCCACCTGGCAGCGGCAAGGGGCGGGAAGGGGGCCGGCTGGCCTTGCGGGCCGGCGGGAAGAAATGAGGCCCACGCGGGAAGGAGAAAAGGGGAGGGGAGATGGGCCGAGGGAGGGAGAATCGGCCCAAAAGCAATTTTCTAATTTCCAAAACCTTTTCCAATTTGAATGTCGACACAATTGAACAGGGAGTTTTAAACGAGCGAATTATAGCAAATTTTAGCAAAATTTTTCCACACAATAAAATCTTAATGCATCTACAACGGCATGAATGCAACAAACATTTAACCTAGGCCAAATTAAAATTAGAAATTAATTTTCCTATTGAACAAAATTTCAACCACCTAATTAATTTCTAGCTAAATTTTAAAATATTGCAAAAATCTAATTTTAGGGTGTTACAAGCATGATATATCAATTAAATCATTACAAGAAGTAGAAGCATCTACCTTAGGCTTGAAACTAAATAGAGAGGTAGATTTCTTCAAAGGGGCGTTAGATTGAGATTCAATGCACTCAAATTTTTTCTTAAGCTCATCATGCTCCTTCTTTAGAAAATTGAATTTGCTCAGTAATTGTTCATAATTAGAAACAAAGGTATCATAAATGTCATTGAGGGCATTGAATTTCTTAAGTTCTTTAGATTGTTTCTTAAGGGCCCTTTGTTGCTCATTAATCAAATGAAGGAGTTCATCATACGAAGGAGAGTCCTCATCGGATTCATCATCACTTATATCGCTATCCATACCTTTGGCCATAAGGCACTTGTGTGATGACTTGCCTGATGATGACTTGCCTGATGATGACCATGAGGAAGAGCTTATCTTGGAGGAGTGGGTGGTGAATCTCTCATCACTTGAGCTTGAATCTTCATCTTCCCCCACCCGTCTTCCCATGCTTGCAAATGCTTTAGCTCTTCTCCTTGTCCCCATCTTGCTTTTGGTCTTCTTCTCCTTCTTGATGCGATTAATAGTTTTGACCAAGCCTTTCATGGAGATTCATTGATCAATCTTGGCATTGATCTTCTTGATATTCTTCTCCTCTTGAGAGATTAGCTTGGTGACTTCAAGATCCATTTCTTCATCACTTGATGTGCTTTGCTCATCATCTTCATTCCTCTCTTCATCTTCATCTTCATCTCCAGCATCTTCGCTTGAGCTTGACTCTTGCTCTTGCCTCTTCATCTTTGCCTTCATATGTGGGCATAGTGCTTGCTTGCTTGTGAAACCAAGGTTCTTGGCGTCGAATGAGGAAGAGCCTTCCACACCCATGTTCATGGTCATCTCATGGGCGGTGATCTTTTCGAGCACTTGACTTGCAGTCACGTTGCTGATGTCATTGTTGTCGTATATGATGGAGACTATCAACTTGTACTTTCGAAGAAGATCTTAAAGTATTCTTCTCATCTCTTGATCATCATCAATTTGCACCAAACCTAGCCCATTTATCTTATTGACATGAATATTCAAACGTGAGTACATGTAATTAGCACTTTCATGGGAAAATTGTTTGATGCTATTTAGCTTAGTAACAAGCACATGATATTTTTGATTGTACACATCCGTTGTGCCTTCATGTATTTCAATGAGACTTCTAAATATCATGTGCATTGGTGAGAGAATAAACACGATTAAATCCATCAACATTTAAAGATGATAAAAGGATACTCTTCGCTAGTGCATCTAATTGCCTCTCCTTGTTGGTAATTCGAGGTATCATCCCTTTCTTGGTGACTCCAAACACCTAGATTCTTAGCTTGCAAATAATAAGACATTATAATTTTCCAACAGGGGAAATTTGTGCCATCAAAAAGTGGAGCACTATTGGTATCTATCCCAACCCCGGACGTCACAACTCTAGGATGTGAAGCCTATCAAGAGCACGAGGCTCTAATACCAATTGTGAGGAACGTTGATGTCCTAAGAGGGGGGTGAATTAGGACACTTAGAAACCTAAAACAAATGAGCTCCAAAAACTACACTAGATAAACCTATATCAATTTCTATCTAAATGTGCTCTAGGTTTATCTAATGTGTCTACTCTATCGCTCAAGAGGATTGCAACCTACTCTAGAAAGGTAAATTGTATGTATGTAAATATATTAATATAAATAAGGTAGAGAGACAAACTCAGCACAAGGGATTTTTATCTTGTGGTATTGATGACATGAATGCCACCCCTAATCCACATTGGAGCTCCACAAAGGATATGCTCCTGGTCGTGAAGTCTCTTCCAGTCACGTCTCTTGAGCTACCAAGTCACCAAGACAAGATCTCAAGCACGATGAGCCACCAAGCCACTAAGGCAAGATCTCACCACTAGCCTCTCTTCCAGTCACTTGCTGCCGTGAGCAACCAAGGAAAGGGTCTCAACATCCCCGTACACGTGTCTTGCCACCGCTTCACGCCAAGTCGGAGGATCAATAAGCTTGAGCCACCAAGGCCAAAGATGCTGGTAAGTCACCAAGACTCCAAGTCACCGACGTACCACTCGGTACAAGCTAGGATTACTCCTTGATCACTTTTTAAGCTGCAACACTTAACTACAACTCACACCAAGACTCCGAGGCCTATAAGCACTAAACACTCTCTAATCTTGTTTTTAATTACCTTGAATGATCACTTTAAGCACTTTGGTGGCTTGGATGTGTTCTCAAGTGTATATGACCTTCCTCTAGACTCCAACAGCATACCACACCTTCAAATGTCTAAGTGGGGTGGTATTTATAGCCTCAAATCCGCCAACTAGCCATTTTCTCAATGGCTCAGAAAATATGTTAACACCGGATGATCTAGTGAGAACAGTAGTACTAACACCAGATCATCCGGTGAGTACAAACTTAGAAACTAGCTGTTGGACTTCCTCAAAGTCTCTGAGAACACCAGACACTCCAATGTAGCTTCAAATCTTGAGCCATGCGAGCCTTTGCAGCCTCTCTATGCAAAATGCTCCACTCCATTGATCCGGTGTTCACTCGATTCACAACAGACTATCCGGTGAGTTAAACATTCTCTTCTTTTCCCTAAAAATGTTGCAATGCAACTATCTCTGTGATCACCGGACTATCCGTTGAGTTGGTCTTCATTCTTAAGAACTTGCAGTTGCCTCTGCAGGAAATGTTTCGGTGCCATACTCCGGTGTGCACAAACCAAGCACTGGACCATCCGGTGGGTTGATCTTCAATCTTCTGCATTTGCATTCTTCTCTGCAAGAAATGCTCTAGTGTTACCCTGTACAGATCAGTGGACTATCTGGTGAGGTACTCAGCCTTCTTCCTCTTTGTCAAGAATACTCTGGTGAGTTGAACACACAGAGCACCGAACTATCCGATGAGGCTATCAATCTCTATGCACAATGCTTCGGTGAGTGCAAACTCTTTTGCACCGGACCTTCCAGTGAGGTCAATTCTCTTGGGACTTCTCTAATTCGATCAAACTTTATCCCGGCTGTGGTGACTTCTTGATGTATTACATCCATGAGACCTACTAACATTTATTCTTGACAAACATGTTAGTCGCAATGACTATGTTATCATTAATCACCAAAATCACAATCATGGCCTAATAGGGTCATTTTCGCTACAACTATTAGCTAGGATTATGTAATGCTAACGGTGTATTGATGAAGGGGTATGTGAAGATGTAATCTCAGCCATTCAGGACAGATCGGATGGCTCCCAAGTGATCATGCTCATCTCCGGTGTGATAGAGGGCAACAACGACTTCTCTGTGGTGGCGCATGGGCGGAACCTCACTGGAGTTGGGTTCCCGTGGTCCCAAAGCTCTAGCGAGCGATGGAAAACATTGATCACATGTCAATGTTAGCAATGGATTGGTGAAGCTAGCGACAATGAGCAGCGGCTTTCCATTGCAAAGCTTGTCGGAGATGGGGCTAGAGTCGCACTATTGGCTCAGTGAGTTGGGCAAAAGTTACGCAATGGTCTGGGGAGGCTATGGGGTTGCATATTTATAAACAGGCGAGCTCGCTATCTCCTAATTGAATGATTTTGAAAAGCAGCGGTGGCAGTGGTCCGATCTCGATCTCCTTATTCAAACGGGTTTGGCTACAGATATCACCGGTAAAGTTCATGTGATGTCTCTGGATTCTTTCCCCTCTTGAACCTTGGCTTATCTCTAGCTTGATTGCAAGAATATAGTTGATGTGTTGTGTGGCCGGTGAACTTTCTCATGTTATTTTCTTGTGAATGGTACGTGCATTGGCAAAACCGACACGGGCTTGAGCTTCTAGAGGGTCACACGATCTCATTTGGCGGTCACGGCTTGGTCTCCTACTCAGACTCCGCAATCTCCACTTGTGGCGGGCGGGTTGCACTTGACACCAATCTTGGAAACGAGAGGGAGGAGGGCTGATGCGTGGGCCTTGCCGGTCAGAGAGAGAAGACAGGAGGAGGGAAGGGAAAGAGATGGGCTGATTGGCTAAAAAGAGAGAGAGGTGGTGGACTACCTGGGTTTCGGCCCATTTAACCTTTTCCGTTTTCTACTTCCCTTTTCTATTTCTGATGAATAATATTCCACATGCTAGCGCACCCCGTGAGCCTGACCCCACTGAAGCGACTAGCTAGGACCAGATATGAAGAAACCGAAACAATCACTATAGAACCGTAAGTTTAATCAATCCCACCGGAAAATAGCTACCCACGTCTGTGACAGAAATAAAATCGAAGAATATGTCGCAGAACCAGAGAACTAAAGCATCCCACTGGAATATATTCTTCACACATTCGCGCTAAAAAAACTAACCGGAAGTAAGGCTTCTTAAACTTGAAGAACATCCATCCTACCAGAATATTTGCGCTCGACAACATGGAACGACTCAAACCAGATTATTTACTTTTAATACCAGATTCGTATCATTAATAAGATAACAATAAGAACATTTTCCCAAAATATTTTATAAATAACACATGTTGGCACAAGAAGATATCTTGTATGAATAAGTGCGGCGAGCGTTCACTCACAAGAGTGGCTCAAGCTTGGAGAAGAAGTGGAGAGGGAGGAACACCAAATATGTTGATGGTAAAAAGGATCGGTTTTGGATATGATGGCCAGGGGTTTGTATTTATAGTTCCAGTAGGGTGTGAAATGTACAAGTATGCCCCTACAGAGATGGCGATACAAATATCACCATATCGCATGGGCCTAGAACCAGTTGAATCACACAACATGGGTCTAGGTGTGATACGCTTACTCCTAATCAGAAGATATTATTCAACTACGATAACACAGTGGTGCAAGTGGCCGAGGCGTGGTGCACAATCGGTCGTCTATTGTGACGCCGCACTGCCAAGATGTCAGGATGGCCTCCACTTGCATTGCATTAAATGTAGGTCACTTCCTAGCTTAGGGAGGACAGCTGGTGGACTCCCTCGGGTTGATCTTTACTAAGGTCTGATGACTCACCTCTGGGGCTTTGGAAAGCTCGTCCAGACTTCTGAGGGCAGGGGCTCCGGAAGGCCAGGGCTTCAGACGGTTCTAGAGCCTGGTCATCCGCAAAGCCTTCAAGGACCCATTTTTGTTCAAGCGTGGACTGGTGGGGCCAGGAGCATTAGGGGTCCTTAATGACGACCCCCACAGTAGCCCCTCACGAGGACGGTCAGCTAAGCGGCCAGCCCTGCGGTTGTTTTTGGAGCAGGGCCCCTAGCGATTTCGGGCTCTACAGTCTATGGCTAGCTACTCTTTGTTTTTGCCCAATTGTTTGGAAGTTCCCGCCCAGCTAATTTTGAGTTTGACTATCTAACAACACTTGTGAAAAGGGGTGTTAAATGCAACCTGCGTTTAGTAGGCGGTGGTGCTATGTCAGGTGATAGGGGGTGCACATGGCACCTTGTCGTAGGAGGGTCGCGGAGAGCGGTTTCTGCTCCCCCATGATTTTGGCCTCATGGGTGAAAGGATGGGGCGTACGTGGGTTTCCCCAGGAGTAAATAACTCCTCCCTTATCTTAATAAGGAGAGGGTCTTGGCCGAGCGACGGTTTTTCTCAGCACCTTGTTCTTACCTTCGTCTGCTTCTATGTCCACATGCCTATTCTATCGCAGCGCTTACAACCTCTATTGTCATTCAGCTTTTCTCGCCACCTTCGCCCTCATGGCCTGTTCTAGCACTTGAGGTGTGGCTGACATGTCGTCGATGGGCAGGGCTGACGAGGCACACGAGGTGGCCAGTTCTCAAGCGGCACCGCTTCCTCTGCCATTGGTCAGGCTTCCATGCCAACAAGAAGTATCCCCAACAGACCAGCATTCTGGGGGAATCTGATTGATGAATCCACGCTTGATTGAATGGTCGAGGAGGGGAAGATCCATTCCAGATCCTTCCTCTAGGGTCTGGGGGAAGAGGAAATTTCGGAGCCTTGGGTCATGAGATCGTGGTGTTCGAGTCTTTCCTTGATCTGGGTCTTGGCTTTCCAGCCATGCTGCTCCTCGATGGGGTGCTTTGCTACTTCTTCGTAGAGCTCCCATAGCTCCACGTCAATGCCATCGTTTGTCTGTCAATCTTCGAGTGGGCCATGATAGTGGAGGGGTGCGAAGGAAGAGCGAAACTTTTTGCCGTCATCCATTATGCGAGATGTCAACCAAAGATGCGGATGGAGGACGGGGGATGAAGGCCCTCAGCTTTAGTAGCATCAACTTCCAGATATGGCCAAAGTATCATGACCTATTTCCAGCAAAAGCCATCAACCATCAGTGGTACACCAGGTGGTCAGAGCAGTGGTTTTACTATAATGTCAGCCTCAAGTCCCCCCTCCATTCTACAAACCGTGACATCGAGTACATCTCGACTTCAGTGACTGACATCTCAGACGCCTAGCTTGCTACGCGGTTGATGCTCCTCCATTGGGTGGTGCGGAGGATGACCATGCGTGATCTCATAGAGAAGTTCACCGTGCTGTGCGTTTGACCCCTTCAGGCAGACTGGAATTGGGTTAAACAAGGTGGGGAGGAGGAGCCGAATGTGTACTCCAGGCCCACCATCATTTTTGGTGAGTCCTCATCGTTTTTTTAATTTTAAATCCGTAGATGTGAAATGCTTCTCCTTTCTTTTTTCTTCTAGAGCACTGCTTTCAGTTGGAGTGAGTCCCTTAGGTCACGAAAGTGTTCATGGGTCCGCCTATTGCTGTGGAACGGTACAACCACATATTTCGCTATCTTGGGGTGGATGCTCCGTCATGGCCAAACCCGCCAGAGCCCAGGGTGCCAGGAAGTGAGGGTGTGCGACTTCTAGTGTTGTGGCCTCTGTTATTCCTGCAAACTTGTTCCTGGCCCAGCCCCCACCTGCCTCTAAGGGCTCGTAGACCAGCTCGGCGGTTGAGTTGTCCAGTATGCTGCTAGACGATATGCAGCATTAGAGGCAGGCTGGAAGCACAGGTGGTCTGGCCGAAGATAAGGCCTAGCTTGAAGGGGGAGACCGGGGAAAGGGTCCCATTCTTCTAGACCTCTCCAGCCATAGCCAGGCCCATAGAGAGGGTGAGGTCTCCCTAGATTTTGATTGGGAGTTCATCAACTTAGATGATGAGGACATTATGGGCCCCTCTGCTAGAGGAACCAAGGGCCCACATGAGATGTTATTACCTCATTGGTTTATATCCTGTCGTAGCGATGTGCCGGGATCCTAACTTATGATCTCATGGTGTTTTAATGGTTACCGAGATAGATCAATTCTCGGCCCCCATTTCGAAGGCCTCAGAGCCCTAGTGGGAATCGATGATCCCTACAGAGATGACCATGACAGCCACTCTAGGGGGCTTGGTTTCTTCAATACGAGAGGGCAAGCTAGTTCATGTTTTGGCTTTAACGGCCAGTGCCGGAGGGGTCAAACCCTCTGTGGGGGCTGACTCGGCATCAGTTGAGGGGGGCCTCAGCCTTCGGGCCCTAAACCTGGACAACTTCACACTACACCCAGAGGTGTTGAGGGCCTTTGTCTCGGCTTTGTCTCTCCTCAGGAGTAGAGGGATATAGCGGTCTATGGTTCGAGGTCCTCTCGAGGGCTTGGAGGTGGTGGTCCTATAGGTAGGGAGTTGATCGAGGCTCCCCAGACTTGGTATCTACTTCTCGGTGGCTCATCTTATCTTTCCTATTTTGTACTTTGCAGAAATTGATTTTGATGAAGGTGATAGGGTACGCAGTGGCCCATGATGAGGCTCGAGATGAGGTGGCAGAGCTCTGAGAAGCCTCGGAGGAGGCCAAAAAATGGGCAGAGTTTGTGGAGGGTCGTTTGTAGGAGGAGATGCTTCGAAAGCATGTGGAGAGCCTTCGATGAGAAGAGGTGCTGTAGTGGGAGTGCGTGGTGCTTGAGGAGCGAATGGCAGTCGAAGCCCTCTAGGGATTGGAGGCATCCCTTAAGGTGGCCGCCACAGCCCACATGACAACAGAGGTTGATGCCGAAGTCCTTCGGACGATGATGGCCAAAGTCTTGAGGTAGCTAAGGGAGACTAGGGTGGCAGAGGAGACACTTTGTGAAGAGCGTCGCGGGTTAGTCCAGCATGCGTCAGAGGTTGTCCAGGCTATTTGCGATGCCTTTTGGGGACTTGGGGCTGAAGGCCCGCCCATCTCTTCTGTGTTGGAGGCACAAGTTCTGATGCTCCTCCAGTCTGCTACGAGGGCAATGACCAACGCTTCCAAGGCCTATGCGAGATCCAATGTACGCATAACCTTGTCTCTCCAGCTAGCCTTGCTGCATTGGGCAAGGCTCCACCGGTTTGAGGCATTGGAGCAGCAGGCGTCAAAGTCCGCGGTCGAGGGTTTCCAGCTAGAAGAGCCCTCGGTGGAAGCTCATACAGCCCTGGAAAACTTCCTCCAAGGAGTATTGGCAAAGAATTGTTGGGCCATGATGCTGCATTATATGGAAGCCCATGTGAATCCGAGCATTAGAGGGGCTCCCCACTCTGACTTTTTTGCGGGGAGCAGACTTCTTGCCATGAGATCTTGGATGCACCGCTGCCATCTAGACAACCTTTGGAACCGGTTGTCACTTTTAGGGAGTAGTCTCCTCGTGCGGACTATGCTTCTCGGGATTCGCCTCTAGAGGTGTAGCTTTGAGTAGGCTCCTTTTTTGTCTTATTTTGTTTTTTTCCTGTGGAAGGCTGGGGTCCTAGTATCTTGATCACCTTATCCTATTTTGTGAACTTTTGACTTCGTTTGTCCACTGGGGGATTGTCTACCTCCTATTTGTAATTACATTTGTTTGTGTTGTTGCATTGGTGTTTGCGTCATGCGGCTAACTTGAGTAGGATTTGTGCATACAGGAGTGGGGGCCCAAGGCCAAGTGGGGCCACACCCGTCTCCGAGACACTGCATCTAGGGAGAGGTCTAGTGCGTCTCCAGTCACCTTACCTTTTCAGAGATGGTGGCGGGATCGCTTCGTTATGCCTCGCGACTCCCAAATGCACTTGGGTCCAAAGGTAGCCCCCGACATTCTGGTTATGGAAGAGCTGGAGGACCTCAGCACTTTTGCTTCTGCCCCTGCCTCAGAAGAGTGCCTCATTGAGAAGGTTGACTGGTGGAAAGCTTGGGAGGCTACTGGTTCGCTTGTCTCTCTTCGTTTTGTTCTTCCACGGGGCCCTAATGGAAGGGTGTCGTCAGAGATCCTTGAGTTCATCATGGCTGAAGTCAAAGCAGAGGATACAAATGCAGTGGAGGCTTCGGCGGAGGCCCCACTAGTGGAAGAGTTGGATTTTCTGGCCTTTAATGCGTATCCCTTCCCTAAAGAACATTCATCTTCCAGAGTCAGGGGGGGACTCTATTTTTCGCAGGAGGTCTTCACATCGGGGATACCCACATCATCACATGGTTCGCCACTATAGGAGTCGGTCCTCCACATCCAAGGGGACTTCTCGGAGGCCTAGCGGTCTAGCGCCCTGTCATTCCATAGTACTCCGGGCAGGCACGGGAGGCTGCCGCACTAGCTAGGCCTAGATTCTATGTATTGCAGCTAGTCAAGCGTAACGTTTATGTAGATCGTGTATGAATGAATCTTGAATTTGTACTTGTGTTGGATTTACTCTTTTTGGCTTCTAATTTTGGTCGTACTGACGATACATTTATCTCCCCTTCCTACCAAAAGGGGAGTAACAGAATCTTGATGAAGTGCATCCCTCAGGAAGAGGGCAATAAAATATTGCTCGATGTCCATGGAGGCACGTGTGGTAATCATGCGTCTTCTCGCACCTTGGTCGGGAAAATTTTCTACCAAGGATTCTATTGGTTGACTTCCCTCTCGGATGCTTCTGAGCTGGTCAAAAAGTGGGACAGTTGCCAATTTTTTGGATGGCGGACCACTCGACCAGCCCAAGCTCTACAAACAATTCCACTTTCTTAGCCTTTCTCCATCTAGGACTTGGATATCCTGGGACCGTTCCCAAGGGAACAAGGTGGTAATAAGTTCCTATTCATGGCTATCGACATGTTCAGCAAATTGATAGAGGCCGAACCCGTAGGAAAAATAACCGCAAAAGTGGCCAAGAAGTTTGTGAGGAACATAGTTACTCGATTTGGCATTCCGCATCGGATAATTATGGATAACGGTAGCCAGTTCAGAAGCAGAACCTTTATTGCATTTTGCGAAGAATTCGGCATCAAGACTTGTTTCGCCTCGGTGGCTCACCCTCAGAGTAATGGTCAAGTTGAGCGTGCTAATTGTATAGTCTTGAAGGGTATCAAAACTCGGGTCTTCGACAGGCTAAAAGCCTACTCGAAACGCTGGGTAAAAGAGCTTCCCTCGGTACTATGGGTCGGTTGTACATCGACTAATAGGGCCACTGGTGGAACTCTATTCTTCTTGGTTTATGGAGCATAAGCGATGCTCCCAACTGAGTTGCAAGGCAGTGAGCATGGCTTATCATATCAATGATGACCATTCCATTGGAAGGAACCACTACCTAGTTTCCCACACTGGTCGATCCAACGGGATTTCATGGGGGCAGCACAAGTTTGAGGTTTTCATTGATGTAGAAAATGATGATTACAGGTGTTAGTGCAGAACCTGGGAACACACTAGTAAGGATGTTGTATTTATTTTGTTGTGCCCAACTTGGGTGTTCCCACCATGGTGGCTAGGGGTCTAGCTAAGCAATGGGTCGAAGGGACTCTCTTCATTGATCATCTGATACCACAAGGATACGCTAGGGTATACGTGGACAGTGTAATACATGCATACCATAAAAGTAAGCTAGATTACCCTGAGGATGCGGGGGAAACAAGACTCTCAAAAAATGTAGGCAATTACGTCTTGTGGCATAAGTGTGACATATTGTTTGGTAAAAACACAAACAAGTCTAGGTCTAGTTTGTAGTCATTGGACCCACCTAGAAGATCTCCGCCTCCTCTATTGTTGCCTTCACAGCCACCCAGAAGATCTCCACCTACTCCACCGTCACCTCCATAGCCACCCAGAAGGTCTTTGCCTCCTCCACTGTCACCTCCATAGCCACCTATGTAACATCTTGATTTTCAGATTTCTCAAATTTCTAAAATTTTCCAAGATTACTAAATAGCTTCACCAGTAGTATAGGTTTAAAACCTATTTTCTTAATCAATCAATCAATATTGGTTATTATTTTGTGTGCATTGCATGCTGTGTTTTGTTAGGAGCTAGGTAAATGCATTAGAGTTCTTTTTCTTTTCTTTCTCTTTTGTGTTTTGAATGAAAAAGATTTTGAAAAGGTTTTTACAAAACTCAGTAGTGAATAAGTTAAGGATGTTAATGGTTGGAATTCAAAATCTTTGAATGCATCATCTATTCAATCCTTGATCATACCTGATCCTTCTCCAAGTCAATTCAAATCTTATCCAAATCCTTGTTTAAAGCCAATCTCTTCTCTTTCTTAAATTCACTCCAAGCTCAATTCAAATTCAAACCCTATTCAAATTTCTCTGCAAAAGTTTCTTTTCTAAACCCTAGATATACCTAAAGTATCTTTGGGCTCAATCTTGCTCAAGTCCAAACCCTTAGCCAAGTCTTCTAGATGGTCCAACAAAGGATCCACAAAATCTGTAAATTTTCGCGGAGTCCTGGACAGCCTCATCTTCGCATGATGTTTCGGAGATCAAAAAGGCCTCAAATGCAAATCTTGACTATACCAAAGTTGTAGGTCTCGTCGAGAAATTCGATTTGAACCTATAGAAGTCCTCTTTTGGATAATGGAGTTAGGAGTTATGGCCCTAGAAATCAGTGCTGCGCAGATAAGTTCGAGTTCAAACAGTTTATCTTGTGGTGCATTTTTGGAAATATAGATGGCTTTTTTAGAAGTCCAATGACTATCAAAGTTGTAGATCTTTTCGTGTGCTACAATTTAGAATCAAGAAACGCCCAATTTGGAGTCCGGACAATGGAGATATTATACTCGGAATAGAGAGCTGCGAAAAAGGAAATCGTAACCGACTTGAACTCGAATCTGATTCGTGTTTGGTTTGGACTCCACCTCAACTAGCCGCCCCTAGCCCTATAAATATGAGTTTCATGCCCTTTCCTACCCCTATTCCATGCCCCCAAGACCTAGTGGTCACTGTTGCCCTGTCCATGCGTCGTCGGAGCGCCGTCGTTCGCCGGAGCCGCCGCTGCCGCCGCCCGTGATGTGCTACGTTGTCTTATCCATGAATCCTCCTTTCTCGACCATGAAAGAGAGGTGAGGAACCCTTCTTCTCCTCCCTTACTACTGTTTTAGCATCATATTATGTCCCTAGCCAAGCCCTAGCCCCGGCCAAAGCCCGATCTACGCCGCCACGATTGTCGCCATCGCGGGCAACCGCGGAACAGCCGCGCTGTAGCTGATTGGTATCGACATTCCCAACTGAACAGAGGTCAAATCACAAAGCCCTTTCACCGGTGCATGTACCATAATGTTCCCCACGCCCTCACTAACTGGTTCGACACTAGAGCAGTCAAACTACCGTAATCAAGGTAAACATACCCGCTGTCCGGTTTCTGGACGCGTTCTGCGCGTGCACCAGATTTGCATTTGCGTTCCCCGTCAATCCAAAAGCCTTATGGATGCACCAACTGCGTCACGACGTGTCCCATGGATTCTTGTACGTGACCCTAGGAGCCCATCCCCGTTTGTGCAGCGACATGACCAGGACGCTATTGCCAACCATAGCATGTTGCAGCCATCACCTGTCTCATCTCCGTTGATCGTTCTTCCTCTCAGTGGATACCCAAAACTATGCCATAGCATTCTATTCCTAGGATATATGAACATCTCTATTCAAACAGTTTCTCAAATTTCATAGCCAATTTCTGGGAACGCTAGCATCTTCGTTCTTGAATTTGTTTGTGGTCACCACCAAACCTAGCATTAGTCATCGTTGTTTTGCCGCTATCTCGGATGACCCCTTCCAAAACCAACCATACCACTGAGTTAGTCTTTCTGCATTCTACACCATGCTTTCCTCATTTCACTAAAACACCACTGAAGCCAACATCGATGTTTGTGGCCACATGCCCGATCGCCATCTCCGACGAAACCCGAACCACCACCGCTACATAGAGTCACCAGTAGTATCCTTAACCTAGAAGCGCAACCTTCAGCCTTTTTGATCCATCATAGGTTGCCGATAATAGATCTCCGCATATCCCATCTTTAATCCAAGATGTTACTTGCATAGCATACCAAGTCAGCACCACATCATTCTCCTTAGCCTAGTCAGTGAAGTCTAGTATGTCTACCCTACACTTCTTAAATCTTGCACAATAATGTTGTCAAGCCTGACACAGTGATTGTGCAATAAAGCCTTTCCCATAGTAAGATAGTTCTAAAAAATCAGCATTTCCTTTTCGGTCTAATCCATCTCTCGAAAGCTATTCTCTTTTCATCTTAACTCTGATTTAGGCGATTCTTACGTCTAAATATTTCTAAAATCAACCCTATCCAACCATAGTGTTTTCAAAGTGTTTTAATGATGTTTGGTATGTTGTTCTTAGTGTTTGCTTTGTGTTGTTTGTCGATAGTTCTCGCAATTAGTCGATAACGTTCCGGAGCAGTTCGAGGGACTTCAAGACCAAGATTTCGATGACACTGATCAACATTGAGTAAAAGGCACTTGAACCTATGTTTTTAAATGTTTTGTTTTACAAAATTGCATGCAGTGTCTGTCAATATGATGGGTAGTCACCTATGTTAGGGTTTTCCCTAGATTTTCCCTTATCATCCCTTGGAACCAAGATGGTTTATGGTTAGGTGTATTTTATGGGTAGATTGCTTAGCCATACTTTTGGGATGTTGAGAAGTGTCATAATCTTGACTAATGAACATATGCAACAATGGTCATTAATGTGTTAATGGTCTAGCAACATGGAACCTTAGGCCTTGAGCAAAGTGATTTTGATGGTTATCATTGTTATGATGTTGGTTTAGTGTTTGCTCAAGTAACCTAAGTAAGGACCGGTTCGTGGAGCGACAACCCAAGAAGTAACGTACCAACCACGAGGTTGATATGGGTAAGGCATGACATATTGATTAGAGTCTATCCAGTGTGTGTTGTGTCAGCACAAAAAGGGGCTTCTGGGTATGAGTTGAACTCGCGTAAAGCCTGGCGGTGAAACCTAATGGGCAGACACATACTAGGTTAGTCTCTGGTTAGTGGAAAGTGTCATACAGTGATTCTTGGTAGCACACTACTGGCGTGTGTTAAGTGTTTGTGCAACACGGCAACATGGAATTCACTGACTCATAGGGAAAGATGGACAACCTCTGCAGAGTGTAAAACTGTTATAACAACCGTGCTCACGGTTATGAGAGACTTGGATCCTCACATGATTAGTGGGTTGTGGTTATGGATTTGGTTGTGGTTATGGTTCTGGTACAGGGAGTACTAGATGGTTGTGGTTATGGTTCTGGTACAGGGGGTACTACATTTTTGTGGTTTGGATATAGTACAGGGAGTACTAGAAGGTTATGGTGTGCAAGGTGGGGAGCCTTGTATGCTGCGTATTGGACTGTATGAGATACATTCACTTAATAATTGATTAATACTTTTGAGTCCAAATATGATTTTTCATTACTCGCATTTACGCAAAAATACTATTTGTTAGCCTATTCTTGATATAAGCCTGCATATCATTACTTTCCCCCACTTGCTGAGTACTCTATGTGCTCACACTTGCTATTTTCCCTATACCATGCGACATGTATGCTGCTGCTCAGTGAGTGAATGTGAGGAACCGTCCAAATAGTATTCTAATTAATCATCAGGAGGATCATTATTCATAATCACAACCTCGACGATTAACCAGAATACCATTCCGGTAGTTCCGGCACGTGTTTTGCGCCCAGGATCGGAACACATGCCTTCCAACTCAAATATCACAACACAGTTTAATAGAGAGCGAATAATTAAACTGGATTACAATTATTAAACATGAAACTGCTTCCACAATTTACAACAAAAGAGGAACAACAACAACTATGCAGCGGAAGAAAAACCTATACAACAAAAGAGTATGGAGCCGTATGCCCTTAGGCTCCATACCAAAAGCGCCGAAGTTCGGAGTAGAAGGTGCTACTCCTGCCCGCCACCCTGATCGGCAGGCACAAAGTAGCCGAACACAGCCTCTTCCTCGCCAACCTGAGAACCTGAAAACAACTTAAGGGCAGCACCCCTTAGTACGAAGGTACTAGCAAGTCTTACACAGTATGCGTATATATATATTCTCGACTCCAAGGATCATGCATTTAAAGTTGTAGCAAGGATTAAGACATGTTTAAGTTCCTTAAGCGGTAAGCAACCTAGACCCTAGGTGTAAGCAACTGATTTAACCAACCACCCACTCAAACCCTGCCAACCAACTGATCAGAACAGATATATAATCAACAAGTGTGTAAAAGTAAACCATTACTACCAAACCACCGACCACATCCCGACCAAACCACCCAAACCAACCAGGCCACAACCCACATCGAAACTCTACGACCAAAACATGGTCGCTCGGTGGAGATAAGCGATAGCGATGCTCATGACCGAGAGCGCGGCAGTTCGAACTGATTATACACCCTGCAGGGGGATACTCCTGGACCCACACGACACAGGGACCATACGGCTTGTGCCACCCGCTAAGATGCACACAAGGGGGTACCCGTGACAACCTTTCTCAACCAGGCCCAACCATGTGGATCAACCATAGCTCGGCACGGCGGTATTAGAACTACTCCCCGAGCAAACTAATACCGCTAAAAGCCCGGACTCAAACCAGACTCGCACCGTCTATGACAAGGCCCACATGACCACGTCTGCGAAGGTAATCGGCTCGCCTACCATTATATCAGCATGTGGTGAGTAGGGTAAGTGCTAAAGCCGACTACACCGACGATCGGTGCTTAACCGGTGCAAGCGGTCTACGGTGTCCGGGTTCCCTCCCCGAACTGCCTGAGGACTCCTCGTGAGCAGATGACACCCCTAACACCGCCCACACCTCGTCTCAACTCACCACTCACCAAACCGACACATCATCAACATAACCACAAATGCGAACAGGTAATAAGTCCTAGGCTCGCGACAACGGTGGACGCCGTCATCGACTTCTACCGGAGAGCCTAAGTAGATAACATATTAGATTTTCAAGTAGACACGGTGCAATATGATAGATGCTTGCCTTGCTGCCCTAGCTGCTGCTCACAGCTACCCGAGTCACGATCACCACTGCGGGAGCCTCCGGGGACAGACTCGTTTGCCTCGCTCGCCGGGTCGAAGTTCCCTGAAAGAATAACGTGTGCAATGCAATGAATGTTATGCAAAGAATGACGTTTCATAGTCTGTGACAACAGTGTAAAGCGCCGTGGTACAAGTTTAACGCACTAACGATTTCCTAATTGAGATTAGGGTTAACCATTCAATTATCCTCGGATTAATTAAAGCATAACCAAGGCTTAAATCAATCTAGAATGTTAACTGTGCTAAAATGAAGGTACTTATTTTTATTAAACAGGGAATAAATCAACAAGATTTAAAAAAATTTGATTTCATCAATATTGGAGTTACCAACATTTAGTTATGAATTAATGAGGCTTTACGCACATTACATTAACTAAGGAAATTCCAGCACATATTTCATAGTCACTAACAATTTTAACATGCAGAATATGAGCATATAAAGCTAACAAAATTTGTTTTACAATTTTTGGAGCCATATTCCATTTCTTATGCATTTTACAACGTTTCAGCCGATTTATTAGTTCAACAAAAACCCAATTTCGCATTTTCCGATTTTTACGAATACTTAAATATCCTAAACCTTCTTCCACTCGGGTTCGGCCAGCCGCTGTGACTGACAGTGGGGCCGGCGTATTTTGACCCGAGTCAAAATTGACTCGCGCCCGGGACACTGCGCAGCGCGGCCGGCCGGGGCGCGGGTCGTGCCCGCCGGCGGCGAGCGGCGCAGACCAGGCGGCCGGGAGGGATAGCTGCAGCTCCAGCACGTGCACGCGGATCCATTTGAGGTATACGCGGTCGCCGGCGATGGCCGGAGAATGGTCAGCGGCGGCGGACAGCGGAACTTCACGGCGGCGGCAGGGCTTTGACTCGCCGACGGCGAACGGCGGCGCAATAATCCTGACCGAGCACCCTACACGATCTACGCAAGCACGTGGACCTAACGGCGCGCTTGCCGGCCGACGAGCTCGACGACGGCACGGCTGGCGGCACGCGCGGGGAGGCGGCGGAGCGCGGCTGCATGGCGGAAGGCGCGCCAGCGACGGGCCAAACGGAATCTAGCGCGCGCACAAGACTCAAAAGTGGAACTGAAAGCTCACCGAGCGCTTCAATGGGCCGAAGAAGCAGCAACGAGGTAGCTCGACGGTGAGGTGCGGAAGGAGGCCACCGGCGCCGAGGAAGACGGCATGAGCTCGCCAAATCCGACCGAGAGGGGAGGGGATTCGCGCGGAAATTTGTTGGAGAGGCTTCGACGATCCTCCTTAGCGCTTCTCATGGCTCGAGCTCGAGGGAGTTTGCCGTTGGCGCGTCGGATTTGGCCGGCGCGCGGCGCAACGCTCCTCTGGTCTGCGATGTGCTGGGCGACAGGAAGAGCAAGGGAGGGAGAGAGAGATATAAAGCAGAGGGCGAAGCAGGGGGATAAGGCCTGGGGCTGATCTTTTGGCCGGCAACGTGGAGATGGCCACCAAAGTGAAGGATGGCGGTGCCGCATTGCTCTGTGAGAGCGGGAGAAGGGGGAGCAAGAGGCGGTGCCTGAACGAAAAGGATGACAGGTGGGGCCGTGAACAGTGCTGGCAATGCAAAATATCCCCACCACTTTAGCCATCCATTTGAATGCCTTCCCAAAGTCCAAAATTTGCAAAACAAATTTCTCTTGAAACTAAAACTCATAAGGAACCCATTTGAACTTGTTTGACTCAAAAAGCTTGGACCAATTTCAAATGAAAATTCTCCAAAGAGGCAAGCTTTTCTAACTTGTGTTGATTTTTATGCCTTGAAAACAATCCCCAAAAATTTGGGAAAATTCATTTATATTCTCCTCCTGGCATCTACTAATTTCTAAAATTGTTACCGGCCCTATGTTCCATAGAATTTTTTGGAGATGCTTCACAACGCATCAGTTAAACCCAGTTCAATTAAATTCGGTTTAATCCACACTGCAAGTCTATATGGCTCAAAACGAAAACAAATGATGCTCATTAGCACTTAATTACGTGTTTAGAAACTCTGGGCCGTGACAAACCTCCCCCCCTAAAAAGAATCTCGTCCTGAGATTCGGTACGAGCCGGAGAGGGGACAATGAGCACGCTGTGATGACTTAGCGGGTTCTGAGCCGACATCATGACGCAAGCGATGGAATCCCACGCAGATTTTTATTCTATCATAGAGATGAACACATACATGCAAGAGATTCCAAATACGCTATATTACATTGGTATTACAAAATTCTCAAAGAACTCAGGATACTCGGAACGAAGCTGATCTTCCCGCTCCCAAGTCGCTTCGGACTCGGAGTGGTTACTCCACTGAATCTTCAAGAATTTGATTGAACTCCGCCGTGTCTTGTGCTCGGCTTCATCCAAGACTCGCATCGGCTTCTCACAATATGTCAAGTTCGGTTGCAATTCTTCGGACGCAACATCAACGACATCGGTCGGGACTCGGAGACACTTCTTGAGTTGTGAGACATGAAACACATTATGTACCGCGGAGAGGGACGACGGCAACTCCAATTGATAGGCAACCTCTCCACGCCAAGCTAGAATCTGAAATGGCCCAACATACCGAGGCGCCAGTTTGCCTCGGACTTGGAATCGATGAACGCCTTTGAGAGGTGAGACCTTCAGGTACACATGATCCCCCACCTCAAATGTGAGCTCCCGGTGACGTCGATCTGCATAGCTCTTCTGCCTAGACTGGGCCGTGAGAATACTCTTGCGGATATTCTGGACATGACCTTCTGCCTCCTTGACCTTCGGACCCAGAAAAGCCCGCTCACCGGATTCGGACCAATTCAGCGGTGTACGACACCTCCGACCATAAAGGGCCTCGAATGGCGCCATCTCAATACTAGCCTGGAAACTGTTGTGATATGAGAATTCTGCGAACGGCAGGCATATGTCCCACTTCTTCCCATAAGTGAGCACACAAGCACGGAGCATATCTTCGAGAACCTGATTTACCCTCTCCGTCTGACCATCTGTCTGTGGGTGATACGCCGTGCTGTGGAACAACTCGGTCTCCATAGCCTCCTGGAAATTTCTCCAGAAATGAGAAGTAAACTGTGTACCCCGATCAGAAATGATCTTCTTCGGCACCCCATGGAGGCAAACAATTCTAGTGAGGTACAATTCCGCATACTGCTTAGCAGAATAAGTGGTCCTGACAGGTAGAAAGTGTGCGGACTTTGTCAACCGGTCCACGATGACCCAAATAGAGTCATACCCACTCGAAGTCTTCGGTAAGCCGGTAATGAAATCCATCCCAACTTCTTCCCACTTCCAAGATGGGATGGGCAAGGGCTGGAGTGTGTCGGCAGGCTTGACGTGTTCAGCCTTCACCCTTCGGCAGACGTCGCACTCAGACACATACCTAGCAATCTCCCGCTTCATGCGAGTCCACCAGAAACGGGGTTTCAAATCCTGATACATCTTCGTACTGCCTGGGTGAATGGATAGCAACGAATCGTGAGCCTCATCAAGGATCTTCTTTCTCAGCGCCTCGACCCTCGGAACCACTAGACGGTTCCCAAACAAGATAACGCCCTGATCATCCTCATTAAAGCACAAGGCCTGCCCGATCTTCCTCTTCTCTCGAATTCGGGCCATACCCTTATTATCCCTCTGAGCAGCCTTAATTTCATCAATGAGCGTGGACTTGATTTCGAGATTTGCAATAAAACCGTCCGGCACCATATCAAGCCCAAGACGCCGGAATTCATCACACAACGTGGAATCCATCGGCGAGGCTACAAGACAATGACAATGAGCCTTTCGACTCAAGGCATCGGCGACCACATTCGCCTTGCCGGGATGGTAGTGAACCTCTAGCTCGTAGTCTTTGATCAACTCAAGCCATCTGCGCAGCCTCATGTTCAAATCCGCCTGCGTGAAAATGTACTTCAAGCTCTTATGGTCCGTGTAGATACGGCACAAGTTGCCCATCAAGTAGTGGCGCCACATCTTCAGAGCGTGCACGACAGCTGCAAGTTCAAGATCATGTGTCGGATAGTTCTCCTCGTGACGCTTCAACTGTCGGGATGCATATGCAACGACTCGGTGCTCCTGCATCAAAACACAGCCAAGACCGATGCCGGACGCGTCGCAATACACATCAAACCCTCTGGTCACATCAGGCTGAGCCAGCACTGGAGCGGTCGTGAGCAGCTTCTTCAACGTCTGGAAAGCAGACTCATAGGCATCTAACCACTTAAACACGCTGCCTTGCTTTAACAACTCAGTCATTGGCTTCGCAACCTTGGAGAAGTTCTCAATGAATCGGCGGTAATAGCCCGCAAGTCCAAGAAAACTCCGGATCTCACTGACATTTTGGGGCTGAACCCAGTCGAGCACATCCTGCACCTTGCTCGGGTCAACTGCCACCCCGTTCTCTGATAGAACATGTCCTAGAAAGGCCACCTCCCTGAGCCAGAACTCACACTTGCTGAACTTGGCGTACAGCTGATGCTCTCAGAGTCTGCCCAGAACAACACGAAGATGCCCAATGTGTTCTTGCTCAGTCTTGGAGTATATCAGAATGTCGTCGATGAAAACAATGACAAACTTGTCCAATTCCTCCATGAACACCGAGTTCATGAGGTACATAAAGAAAGCCGGCGCATTAGTCAAACCAAACGACATAACGGTGAACTCATACAAGCCGTATCGAGTAGAGAACGCTGTCTTTGGAATATCCTCTGGCCGGACCTTGATCTGGTGATAGCCCAGCCTTAAGTCAATCTTTGAGAAGACTCGGGCTCCAGTCAACTGATCAAACAAGATGTCAATCCTAGGAAGCGGATACACATTCTTCACCGTGACTGCATTCAGCGGACGGTAATCAACACACATCCGGAGAGTGTCATCTTTCTTCTTCACAAATAGAGCCGAGCAACCCCAAGGTGAGGAACTCGGACGAATGAAACCCTTCGCCAGCAGCTCCTGAATCTGCTTCTTCAGCTCAACTAGCTCAACTGGTGACATCTTGTACATCTTCTTCGAAATCGGGGCCGCACCGGGCACGAGATCAATCGAGAACTCCACTGCCCTGCCAGGCGGCATTCCAGGCAACTCATCCGGAAATTCCCACACCACAGGAATGGTCTCCATAATCCTGGCGGGGACAGCCTTTATGGCGAACAGGCAGGATTTGACACCCTTTAGCTTCAACATGACCCGAGTACCTGACAGACCATTTAGGGCGACGGTCCGCCGAGCATAGTCCAACACAGCCTTGTTCTTGGAGAGCCAATTCATTCCCAGAATAGCATCAATTCCCTTCGAGTTCATCACTAACAGATTGACAAAGAAGGGCACTTCGTTGACAATTACCGCCGTTTTATTCACACACTGGTTGATTAGAACTTTGGCCCCCGGGGCGTCTATAAGATACGGCGTGTGGGTAGTACTGACTCTCAACCCGCTCTTCCAAACATAATCCGAAGATATAAAGGAGTGAGAGGCTCCTGAATCAAACAAAACCACTGCAGAAAAGATGTCAGAGTTGAAACTCATATCCAACGTACCCATCAGGACGGTGTCACCCTCCTGAACCTCGTCGGCGGTAGTATGGCGATCTCGACCACGCTTGGGAACGTGGGTCGCCTGCGAAGACTGCGGTGCTGACTGAGCCGGTGGTGGTCGCGGGGCACTCACCGCGGCTCCCGGCCTCGGATATGGGCACTCCCTCAAGAAATGGCCGACGCGGCCGCAGTTGAAGCACGGAGCACCTGAGCCACCGGTCACGCTCACTTGGGAGCCGGCTGGTCGTGCAGCCTGCCCCTGTGGAGCGGAGAACGCAGGACGTGGTACAAACCACATCGGCCGCGGGTAGCCAGCCGACGGTACCTGAGACTGTGGAGGCTGACTCTCAGTGCGGGAGCGTTGCGAGCTCCCGCCCACGGAAGACGAGGAACCCCTCTTCTGCCTCTTCTTCTCTTGGTGACTCTTATACTTGAGCTCCACCGTGATTGACGTGCTCACCAACTCGTTGAAGTCGGCGAACTTATGCGCGGACAACCGGTCCTGCATCTTCGAGTTCAGGCCATTCACGAAGCGGCGCTGCTTGCGCGCATCCGTGCTGACCTCCTCAGTAGCGTACTGTGCAAGGTGGTTGAACACCTGCAAGTACTCCATCACCGCCCGACCTCCTTGCTTGAGGTCCTCAAACTCCCGCCTCTTAGCCTCCATGAGGCCACTAGGTATGTGAAACGAGTGGAAGGCCTCACGGAACTCCGCCCATGACACGCGGTGATCGGCGGGGTGCATGGCCAGAAAGCCGGACCACCATGCACCCGCCGGGCCCTGAAGCTGATGGGCGGCGAAAAGCGCCTTCTCGTGATCCTCACAGCGAAGAAGGACGAGCTTCTGCTCGATCGTCCGGAGCCAGTGATCTGCATCCAGAGGATCCTCAGCTCGCGAGAAGACCGGCGGCTGGGTCCGCAAGATGTCCGAGAAGTCGTCTCGGCGCACGGCTCCACCTCCTCCATGAGGAGCCGCGTTGCACACGAGAGCCTCCAGGAGCGCTTGGTTCGTCTGGAGGAGAGCGTGATTCGCTTGGCGGTTCTGCTCGATTTGCATGAGCACATCGGCCATAGTCGGCGGTGGAGGAGGGTTGTTCTGACCGGAACCCTCCGGAACTTCCCCACCACGCCGAGTGACAACCATTCTAAACTGCAAAACAAAAGGGGAAACATCAAACTCCGACTTAGCACCATGCATTCGCCGGATACATTGTTAGAATCCCTTAATACATGTATAAATATGAATGCATGCATGAATGCCATGAAATGATGAATGCTCGAACCTAACTACCACTTCTTTCTCAATATAAGAACCGCACCTGCAAGCATCAAACCACAGGCAGTTTATAACATCCAGAACGTACCCTTCGCGCTAGAAAGGGTAAGAGCGCGAACGGCCCTTGTACCACATGCCGTACAAGTGACAATCCATACGTCGACAATGACGTATTCACTTCCTGTAGACCCTACGAAACATCTCGTGTAAACGCCACACGAGTAGACGACCATGTCTCCCATCGCATGGTGGATGTTCATACGCTACTGCTAGCGTATTCACTTCCCGTACGGATCACCGTACGGAACACGCTGGGCCCCTGCCTCGCATCCGGCTGAGCCCTCGGTGATTAACCGCCATCGAGCGTCGTACCTTACCTTCCGACGATGCAGAGCCGAAGATGCAATGCTCAACATGAATCAATGCGGGGTCGAAAGTGAAACAATGAGGTATAAGACATATAAACGCTACTCATAATACGCATTTTAACTTAGGGGCATAAACGATAGCAGTTTAATACATATTGAACGTGAATAGGCGTAAACATTAACTGTGGGTTGTTTAAGTGGAGTTGTCGACTTACTAAACAACGCACTAATTATGTTTAGGCTACTTAATTAAACCAGGCTCTGATACCAAGCTGTGAGGAACCGTCCAAATAGTATTCTAATTAATCATCAGGAGGATCATTATTCATAATCACAACCTCGACGATTAACCAGAATACCATTCCGGTAGTCCCGGCACGTGTTTTGCGCCCAGGATCGGAACACATGCCTTCCAATTCAAATATCACAACACAGTCTAATAGAGAGCGAATAATTAAATTGGATTACAATTAATAAACATGCAACTGCTTCCACAATTTACAACAAAAGAGGAACAACAACAACTATGCAGCGAAAGAAAAACCTATACAACAAAAGAGTATGGAGCCGTATGCCCTTAGGCTCCATACCAAAAGCGCCGGAGTTCGGAGTAGAAGGTGCTACTCCTGCCCGCCACCCTGATCGGCAGGCACAAAGTAGCCGAACACAGCCTCTTCCTCGCCAACCTGAGAACCTGAAAACAACTTAAGGGCAGCACCCCTTAGTACGAAGGTACTAGCAAGTCTTACACAGTATGAGTATATATATATTCTCGACTCCAAGGATCATGCATTTAAAGCTGTAGCAAGGATTAAGACATGTTTAAGTTCCTTAAGCGGTAAGCAACCTAGACTCTAGGTGTAAGCAACTGATTTAACCAACCACCCACTCAAACCCTACCAACCAACTGATCAGAACAGATATATAATCAACAAGTGTGTAAAAGTAAACCATTACTACCAAACCACCGACCACATCCCGACCAAACCACCCAAACGAACCAGGCCACAACCCACATCGAAACTCTACGACCAAAACATGGTCGCTAGGTGGAGATAAGCGATAGCAATGCTCATGACCGAGAGCGCGGCAGTTCGAACTGATTATACACCCTGCAGGGGGATACTCCTGGACCCACACGACACAGGGACCATACGGCTTGTGCCACCCGCTAAGATGCACACAAGGGGGTACCCGTGACAACCTTTCTCAACCAGGCCCAACCATGTGGATCAACCATAGCTCGGCACGGCGGTATTAGAACTACTCCCCGAGAAACTAATACCGCTAAAAGCCCGGACTCACACCGTCTATGACGAGGCCCACATGACCACGTCTGCGAAGGTAATCGGCTCGCCTACCATTATATCAGCATGTGGTGAGTAAGGTAAGTGCTAAAGCCGACTACACCGACGATCGGTGCTTAACCGGTGCAAGTGGTCTACGGTGTCCGGGTTCCCTCCCCGAACTGCCTGAGGACTCCTCGTGAGCAGATGACACCCCTAACACCGCCCACACCTCGTCTCAACTCACCACTCACCAAACCGACACATCATCAACATAACCACAAATGCGAACAGGTAATAAGTCCTAGGCTCGCGACAACGGTGGACGCCGTCATCGACTTCTACCGGAAAGCCTAAGTACCACTAAGCATAGCGAACTAAAATTAGACCGCGACGACACCACTAGGCTCCAATGGAATAACACATGACACGTGACCGAAATGGAAGAATGCATAGGCATAGGTTCTACCCAACTCGGAACCCGACACATGCAATGTATACATAAGCGTAGATAACATATTAGATTTTCAAGTAGACACGGTGCAATATGATAGATGCTTGCCTTGCTGCCCTAGCTGCTGCTCACAGCTACCCAAGTCACGATCACCACTGCGGGAGCCTCTGGGGACAGACTCGTTCGCCTCGCTCGCCGAGTCGAAGTTCCCTGAAAGAATAACGCGTGCAATGCAATGAATGTTATGCAAAGAATGACGTTTCATAGTCTGTGACAACAGTGTAAAGCGCCGTGGTACGAGTTTAACGCACTAACGATTTCCTAATTGAGATTAGGGTTAACCATTCAATTATCCTCGGATTAATTAAAGCATAACCAAGGCTTAAATCAATCTAGAATGTTCACTGTGCTAAAATGAAGGTACTTATTTTTATTAAACAGGGAATAAATCAACAAGATTTAAAAAATTTTGATTTCATCAATTTTGGAGTTACCAACATTTAGTTATGAATTAATGAGGCTTTACGCACATTACATTAACTAAGGAAATTCCAGCACATATTTCATAGTCACTAACAATTTTAACATGCAGAATATGAGCATATAAAGCTAACAAAATTTGTTTTACAATTTTTGGAGCCATATTCCATTTCTTATGCATTTTACAACGTTTCAGCCGTTTTATTAGTTCAACAAATACCCAATTTCGCATTTTCCGATTTTGACGAATACTTAAATATCCTAAACCTTCTTCCACTCGGGTTCGGCCAGCCGCTGTGACTGACAGTGGGGCCGGCGTATTTTGACCCGAGTCAAAATTGACTCGCGCCCGGGACACTGCGCAGCGCGGCCGGCCGGGGCTCGGGTCGTGCCCGCTGGCGGCGAGCGGCGCAGACCAGGCGGCCGGGAGGGACAGCTGCAGCTCCAGCACGTGCACGCGGATCCATTTGAGGCATACGCGGTCGCCGGCGACGGCCGGAGAATGGTCAGCGGCGGCGGACAGCGGAACTTCACGGCGGCGGCACGGCTTTGACTCGCCGACGGCGAACGGCGGCGCAATAATCCTGACCGTGCACCCTACGCGATCTACGCAAGGACGTGGACCTAACGGCGCGCTTGCCAGCCGATGAGCTCGACGACGGCACGGCTGGCGGCACGCGCGGGGAGGCGGCGGCGCACGGCTGCACGGCGGAAGGCGCGCCAGCGACGGGCCAAACGGAATCCAGCGCGCGCACAAGACTCAAAAGTGGAACTGAAAGCTCACCGAGTGCTTCAATGGGCCGAAGAAGCAGCAACGAGGTAGCTCGACGGTGAGGTGCGGAAGGAGGCCACCGGCGCCGAGGAAGACGGCATGAGCTCGCCAAATCCGACCGAGAGGGGAGGGGATTCGCGCGGAAATTTGTTGGAGAGGCTTCGACGATCCTCCTTAGCGCTTCTCGTGGCTCGAGCTCGAGGGAGTTTGCCGTTGGCGTGTCGGATTTGGCCGGCGGCGTGGCGCAACGCTGCTCTGCTCTGCGATGTGCTGGGCGACAGGAAGAGCAAGGGAGGGAGAGAGAGATATAAAGCAGAGGGCGAAGGAGGGGTATAAGGCCTGGGGCTGATCTTTTGGCCGGCAACGTGGAGATGGCCACCGAAGTCAAGGATGGCGGTGCCGCATTGCTCTGTGAGAGCGGGAGAAGGGGGAGCAGAGGCGGTGCCTGAACGAAAAGGATGACAGGTGGGGCCGTGAACAGTGCTGGCAATGCAAAATATCCCCACCACTTTAGCCATCCATTTGAATGCCTTCCCAAAGTCCAAAATTTGCAAAACAAATTTCTCTTGAAACTAAAACTCATAAGGAACCCATTTGAACTTGTTTGACTCAAAAAGCTTGCACCAATTTCAAATGAAAATTCTCCAAATAGGCAAGCTTTTCTAACTTGTGTTGATTTTTATGCCTTGAAAACAATCCCCAAAAATTTGGGAAAATTCATTTATATTCTCCTCCTGTCATCTTCTAATTTCTAAAATTGTCACTGGCCCTATGTTCCATAGAATTTTTTGGAGATGCTTCACAACGCATCAGTTAAACCCAGTTCAATTAAATTCGGTTTAATCCACACTGCAAGTCTATATGGCTCAAAACGAAAACAAATGATGCTCATTAGCACTTAATTACGTGTTTAGGAACTCTGGGCCATGACAGTGAAGATGTTGAAGACTATCAAGACGAGGTTGTGACGTTCTAGGCGCGTGTCTACCGGTCAATTGCCTGCGGTGTTGTTGGGCACCAGTGCTTCTGTTCCGCTGCAGATATCTTCATAGAAGACAATATATGTCAATTGTTGTAAGAGTTTAATGTTATTTAATAAAATTATTGCTTTTGTTACTTCACCTGTGACGTCCTTATGTGTGTTGAACATCCTGGGCACACATAAGCCGCATCTGGTTTTGGCCGTTAAAACTGAGTGTGACAGCATTGCTAATCTGATTTCAATTATTGCTATTCCTTTCTACTAAATATTGCCTGTCCAAGCTACACCTTCTCGAGATCAGAACAGTTTCTCCCCTTACAACTACCTCACTCGCATCTGATAAGGTATCACGAACCAGCCACCGGTTGTGCCAATTGTTGTGTTTGGTAAGAACACTTGCAAGAGCGTGGTAAGACACTTGAGAGTGTGTGACTCCACTTCACTTTCCACCACCTAGTAGTTTATAGGGATAATATCTTTTGTTATCTTCTGTTTGCTACTAACCATGGCAGGTGAAAGATCGGATGCGAAAGAGTGTGTTTTGAGAGAAGAACTCACAATGTTGTTAGATGATCATCGACAAGCTATTAATGATGACATCGATAAGAAGCTAGCGGAGACAAATACTACATTGTAATGGCTTAATGATACTATTTACACGCTCAATACACGCTTTGATCGAGTGGTTAATCAACTACCAAACCATGGGCGTGTGGATCCTCATGGCGCAGCCCATGAGCAAGAGGAGTCCATCGCAGATGATAAAATTTTGAGGCAAGAACAAGATATCTTTGATGCACGACAACGGAATCGATTGAACTTCAACCGTCAAGGTATGAGAGGTAATAATTTTTAGCAACAGAGTGCTTATGATGCTGAAAAGTATTTTGATTGGGAGATGACGGTCAAATAAAAGTTTAATGCTCATTTGGTTGCTAAAGTCTATAGAGTTAGGCAAGCCACTAGTGAATTTAAAGATTCTGCAATCATCTGGTGGAATAGAGTTTTCATCGATAGGTTAGCGCCTACTACATGGAATGATTTAAAGGTTGCTATGCGTAAAAGATTTGTTCCACCCTCTTTTAAACATGATTTGCGTAAGAAATTGCAGCGCTTAAACCAAGGTGATAGATTATTAGAAGAATATTATCAGGAGCTATAAATTATTATGTTGCATTGTAATATTATTGAGGATGAAGAGGTTGCAATGGCACGCTTTTATGGAGGGTTAAGGTATGAAATTCCGGACATAGTTGATTACAAAGAATATGATAGTGTTCCTAGATTGTTCCAACTTGCATGTTTGGCAGAAAAAGAATTGCAGGGACGACAACAGAGACCAAGGAGCACTTTTGAAAGTACGACTACTTCAAAATCAACACCGGGACAAGTTAAAATAGCCCAACGTTCAGCTACATGGTCTGCTGCCCCCTTCTCGAGTAGGGCACATTTAGCAGTACCTTCAACACCGTCACACGCTCCTCAGGTAAGCAAATCTCTAAGTGTGTAAGGTCCAGCCAAGAGCTCTTCTTCTGTTGCTTCTACAGGCTGATCGGCCGAGATTGTATGCCACCGATGCAAGGGAATGGGTCACATCATTAAGGATTTCCCAAGTCAGTGAGCGTACATTGTAACAGAAGACGATGGATATGTAAGTGCTAGTGATGTTGAGGATGAATATGCTCTTGCAGCTAACCATACAGGTGACGAGGATGGACGTGAGACATATATCGACCATGAGGAAGTGTTTGATGCCACTGCCATGGAGGATTATCGGACCATCATCGTGCAGCGAGTGTTAAGCACTCAAATAGAGCAAGCGGAACAGCTACAATACCATAATTTGTTTAAGATATTCCTCATAGTAAAGGATTATCGTGTTCGGGTCGTTATTGATGGAGGAAGCTGCAACGACCTTGTAAGTTCAGATATGATCATGAAGCTTGCCTTGCTGACAAGAAACCATCCTCACCCTTATCATATTAAATGGTTCAACCACAGTGGTAAGGTGAAAGTAATGCAAACACCTAGAGTGCATTTTTCTATTGGTTCATACCATGATTGTGCTGATTTCTATGTAGTTCCCATGCAAGCATGCTCTCTTTTGCTAGGACGACCATGGGAGTTTGATATTGATGCAACACATCATGGTAGAAGTAATAAGTACACCCTTATGCATAAAGGAAAGAAAATAACTTTTCTACCTTTAACCCCTGCTGAAATTGTGAAATGTGAATAAGAGATAGCTGAAAATAAGATAAAATAGTTTGAGAATGAATCTGAAAATCAGCAAGTAGCGGAAAAAGTTTTCCACCTAAAAAGGAGAAAGCAACAACAACTTCTAAGTCTGATGGAATTAGACCGAAAGGGTGTGTTATGTTTTCTACTAAATCTGATCTTGCTGAAATTTATGCTAATGAGCTAACATGCTATGTTTTGATATGCAAAGAGACCTTAGTTTCACTAGAGAATATATCTAGCACCTTGCCTCTTGTTGTTACTAGCCTTTTGCAGGAGTTTGTGGATGTATTTCAACTGAGGTACCCCTGGGATTACTACCTATTCGAGGGATTGAGCATCAAATTTATTTGATTCTGGGATCAACTTTGCCAAACCGCGCTGCATATAGGACCAACCCAGAAGAGACTAAGGAAATTCAGCGACAAGTCAATGATCTATTGGATCGTAGGTACGTACAAGAAAGCCTTAGTCCTTATTTTATTCCTGTTCTTTTAGTTCCTAAGAAAGACGGTAGTTGGCATATGTGTGTTGATTATAGGGCCATCAATGATATTACTATAAGATATCGTTACCCTGTCCCTAAGTTAGATGATATGCTTGATGAGTTGAGTGGTTCTATAATTTTCACTAAAATTGATTTGCAAAGTGGATACCACCAAATTAGGATGAATCTTGGAGATGAATGGAAAACTGCTTTTAAAACTAAGTTTGGCTTGTATGAGTCATTAGTAATGCCTTTTGGGTTAACTAATGCACCTAGTACTTTCATGCGATTATTGAACGAAGTTTTACGTGCTTTCATTGGAAGATTTGTGGTGGTATAGTTTGATGATATCTTGATTTATACAAATTCACATGAGTCATACTTTGATCATCTACATGCTGTTTTTAATGCTTTGAGAGATGCATGTTTATTCGGTAACCTTGAAAAGTGCATCTTTTCATTGGATCGAGTCTCTTTTCTTGGCTATGTTGTTACTCCACAGGAAATAGTAGTGGATGAAGCAAAAATTCAAGCCATAAAGAGCTAGCCAACCCCTGAGACTGTTACTCAAGTGAGAAGCTTTCATGGTCTTGCGGGTTTCTATCGGCGATTTATGCGGGATTTCAGCACCATTGCTACTCCATTAAATGAGTTGACAAAGAAAGGAGTAGTTTTCAAATGGGGATCTGCACAAGAACAAGCATTCAAGTTGTTGAAAGAAAAGCTCACCCATGCTCCATTGCTCCAACTCCCTGATTTTGGTAAAATCTTTGAACTAGAATGTGATGCTAGTGGGATTTGAATTGTAGGTGTGCTAATTCAAGAAGGTAAACCTGTCACTTATTTCAGCGAGAATTTAACTAGGCCAAGTCTGAATTATTCTACATATGATAAGAAATTGTATACTTTAGTTCAAGTGCTTGAAACTTGGCAACATTATCTTTGGCCCAAAGAATTTGTTATACATTCTGATCATGAATCGTTGAAACATATTAGGAGTCAAGCTAAACTGAATAAATGACATGCTGATACGCTTTTAGGAGTTATACCATGTTATCTCAACTGGATAATAAGATTTTTGGTTTAGAGATCATTAAAGAATTATATGTTTTTGATTTGGATTTAAAGAAGTTCTAGAACATTGTAAAGAAGGGAAAACATGGAATAAACATGTGCTGAATGATGAAAAATATGGAAGACAAGCTATGCATTCTAGCTATCTCCATTTATCTTTTGTTGTTGTAGGAGGAATCTGTAAATGTAGATGAAAATGATGGTGATGATGAGGATGATGCTGACGATGACAACTCTAATATTGTCATCCCAGAAGAATGGAACTTGCCTGACAAAGCGATGATGCAAGTTATGGAGAACCATGACTCACCTTTGGAATATGGTTATAGTTTGGTTCATGATGAGCCCATATCTCCTTCAGATACGGTCAATACTACTAATATTCCTCAAATCATACAAGGTTCAATTACAAGAGCACATGCCTGATAATTAAACCATTAGGTGAACTCGTTCCTTGCTATTTATACTTTCTTGGATGGATTACTACTGAATCTTTGTGATGTTTTATTGCTTAGGAACATGGGAGAAGCACCACAAACCTTATCTAGATGTCATCCTTTAAAAGATAAGTCTACTCGGACCAGAAGTTAAGCTTGGTCATGGTCGAAGTCGTGGTCTTGGTCATGGTCGAAGTCCTAGGACAACATGTCAATAAAATAGGCATAACTCTCGCATACGGTGTCCAATTGAGGCGTTCTTGGATTTATTGGAAAGCTATTGACGAGACATTTTCAATGGATATGGTCTCACCCTTAGATTCATTATAGATTAGTCAGAGTTGAAGGAATAATATGTTGATTTACCATTTTGGACCCTGTTTGGTCTTGTAATCGTGTCGGGGTCAGTCCAGATTGTGAACGCCTCTGTCCACGGCTGCACAACCCTAGGTCGACCTCCTCACGTCCCCCCTATATATATATAGGAGCTATCATAGTTTAGGCTTATTTTTAGCTTAGATTATTCTATTTTAAACAGTTTCACCATTTATCAGTTTGTTAAACCCCACCTCGAGTTTTTCTTTGGTAATAGCAATATCGTTCCGCTATCCAAACCACTTTGTGCCCTTCGCAATTTTTTTTCACTTTTTGTGTCGTTGAGTTTGAGTCCATCATCGATGTCTTTATTGCTAGTCGAGTCATCGTGATCTAGTTCCTAGCATCAAGTATTTGCTAATTTAGTCATCGAGTTACTCGGCTTGCCCTAGTCTACTATAGCCGAGTTTGTGTCCCTGCTTGAGGTCCCAACCAGTCGATCTGACTATCCACTCGGGGTCCCAACCAGTCACTCTGACTACCCATTTGGGGTCCAATCAGTCGATCCGACCACCCACTTTGGGGTCCCGACCAGTCATTCTGACCACCCACTTAGGGTCCTGACCATTCACTCTGACCACCCACTTGGGGTCCCAACCAGTCACTCCGATCACTCACTTGGGGTCCCGACCAATCACTTCGACCACCCACTTGGGGTCCCGACCAGTCACTCCGACCACTCACTTGGGGTCCCGACCAATCACTTCGACCACCAACTTGGGGTTCGACCATGTACTTCACCCACCTTCTTGGATCCGACCACCTAGTTGGAATCCCCCACCTTCTCGGATCTGACCACCAAAGCCGAAACAGAGGTAGCCAAAGTTTAGAGAGAGAGGATTTTGACCCATGTACCTCATTGGTCCTAAAAAAGGCAGTAGAAGAGTTTTGAGTTTGTGTCACATTCGCAAAAAGAAGAAAGAAAAGAAAAGAAAGCAAGTAAGAAGCAAAGAGTGCAAAAAGAAGAAGCATAGAGTGCAAAAAAAAAAGAGAGAATCAGTTTGCATTGCGAATTTTGTTCCATTGTGCTTGTGTCTGTTATAGTTCTTAGCTTGCTTGAGCTAGTTCTAGGAACGTGTTCGGGCCAGCAACTGTGACGAGTATTGTGAACTTCTATTCAGCTTTGCTAATATGATTTCAATTATTGCTATTCCTTGCTACTAAATATTGCCTGTCCAAGCTACACCTTCTCTCGATTAGAACAGTTTCTCCTATTGCAACTACCTCACTCGCACCCGATAAGGTATCATGAATCAGCTACCGGTTGTGCCAACTGCGGTAATTGGTTAGAACACTTGCAAGAGCATGGTAAGATGCTTGAGAGTGTGTGACTCCACCTCCACCACCTAGTAGTCAATAGGGATAATTTATCTTTCATGGTTTTCTATCTTCGACTAACCATGGCAGGAGAAGCATCGGATGCACATGAGTGTGTTTTGAGGGAAGAACTCACAATGGTGTTGAATGATATTGATAAGAAGCTTGCGGAGACAAACACTATGTTGCAACAACTTAATGATAGTATTGTCATGCTCATTACACGCTTTGATCAAGTGGTTAATCAACCACCTGTCACACCCGGTTTTAACGGACAAAACCATGTACGACTTATGTATGCCTAGGAAGTTTAACACACATAAGGACATCATAAGTGAAGTAACAAAAGCAATACTTTAACTTACAAACATTTAACGCTTACATAAAAGACTTCACCTAAACAACGCTATTAGCTAAACGATAGCAAACTAAGAAACGGCAGTGGGACGAAAGCATCGATGACCAAGCACTCCACAGGCACCGAATGGGGAACACACTCCTAGAACACCAGGTCGTCGTCTTGAAAGTCTTGAAAGTCCTCCACTGTGCAGCATATATATTGTGGGAGATAGCAAGGGTGAGCACATGGAGTACTCAGCAAGGGTGAGCACATAATGATATGTAGAATTTCAACAAAAACAGGCTAACACATGGTATATTTGTGTTAACGCCAGTAAAGAAAAGATATTTTAACTCAAAAACATTAAGCAGTTATTGAGTGAATGTAACCAAAACCACCCAACAACCATCGATCCAATGGTAACCATCCGTAAACCATCACCATCCAGTACCTCCTGTACCAACAAGACCATGACCATAACCAGAACCATAACCCAAATCCAAAACCAACTAATCTATGAGGATCCAAGTCTCTCATAACCGTGAGCGTGGATGATATATAAGATTTTACACTCTACAGAGGTGTACAACTTTCCACGAGTCATGATTTCATCACCTGCAAGCAGATGACTAAAGTCTCCATGTTACAATGCCGACCAAGCACTATACACACGTCAATGGTGTGTTGCCAAGAGATCAATACGAAGCCTTTACAAAGAGTCCTCCCAGTATGTGTCACCAACACTCTAGGTTTCACCGTTAGGTGCTACCACCTTGAAGCCCCCTCTTGTGCCTTGTGGTTTTTGAGAATTAACTTCCCTCATCCACCCCTCCTATCTGGCCCACACAACACTGGAAGAACCCTAATTAATCAGCTAAGCCTACCCATATCAGTCTCATGTTTGTACGAAACTTCTCGGGTTGTCGCTCCACGAACCGATCCTTAGTTAGGTTATTTGAGCAAACACTAAACCAACCACATAACATGACCACTATCACCAACATCCATATGCTCAAGGCCTAGGGTTCCATGTTGCTAAACCATTAATCAACTTAACCACCATTATTACATATGTTCATTAGTCAAGATTATGACACTTCACAGTATCCCAAAAGCATGGCTAAGCAATTTACCCACCAAAGATACCTAACCATAAACCATTTAGGTTGCAAGGGATGATAAGGGAAAATCTAGGGAAAACCCTAACATAGGTTACTACCCATCATATTAACAGACACTACATGCAATTTTGTAAAACAAAACAGTTTAAATCATAGGTTCAAGATGATCAAGGACACATGCCTTCTCCTTGGTGCTGCTTAGTGTATCCTAGCTCTTGATCTTGACGTTCCTCAAATTGTTCCAGGACGTTGTCGACTAATCGCACAATTACCGACAAAGCATACAAACAAACCACACTAAGAACAAATCACAAAACAAAAGAACAACAGGACAAAACATATATAAAAAGATAGAGCTCAGAGAAGCGAATCTAACGGCGCAAGAATCGCTTAAAACGGAGCTACGACGAAAACGATATACTAAAAACAAGATTAGGGTTTATTTTATAGAAAGTCTAGGGACCTTTTTGTAAAAATAGAGTAACCTATTTGTAATTATAGAAAAGTTTAGGGACCTAAATGTAAAAAGATAGGGCTCTTTTTGTAATTACAGATAAGTTCAGGGCCTATTTGCAAAATTACCAATTCCTAGGAATTATTAGATTTATTTTTGTACTGAAAAACCCTATTTATTGCGTGGTTGCTGACTGGGTATGACACGTATGTTAGATCTGGTGATGTGGAGCTAAGGTGGTGTGCTGACTCTGCTGAGGTGCTGACTGTGATTAAGTGCATGACACGTGGTGGATTTCTACTGGCTACCGAAGGGGTAAGTTCTAATCTAATATGGGCTGAGGAAAAGGGGGTGGCCGGAGGGGATCGGGACATAACGACCGAGGGGTTTACGGCGACGAATTCGTCGGAGAACGACGCGGACCTCGTCGCCAATGTTGGTTCTTGATGACGAGCGGTGGCAAATGGAAAGGAGGACATGGGGAACTTAATTTGAGGCTTACCGTGGGCGATGAGGCTCAGGAAGGCCATCGATGACGGAAGGGGTGGCGAAGCTGCTCAGGAGCTTGATGGGGAGAGGTCTTCGGCGGTCGGGAAGCGAAGATGGTAGCGGCAACAGCTTCGGCGGTCAACGATGGAGCTATTGGGCAGCTCGGATGGCACAAGGTGGCACTGGAGTGGCTCGGCGGTCAGATCAACTGGCAGCGGCAACGGAGCTTCGGATATTAGTGAGAGGGCTCAGAACACGATGACTTAGGGACGAGATGAGAACGGAAGGCGGCTGGGACCTATATAGGCGGGTCGAGGGACTTTGGGGTGCGCCGGGACTCTAGGGCTGCGGCGTTTCCATCTCGGACTCGGCAGCAACGTGGCACTCTGATTCGCAGATGACGGGAACGGACACGGGGGTGAAGGCAGGGAGCTGCCAGGGCGTCTTCGGGCAGGTAGGCGTGCTGAGCGTAGCGCGGCAGCAGGCGGGCTGAGGATCTGGGCCGGGGCATGGCCCAGGCGGGAAGAGGAGGTGGGGGAGAAGCGGTAGGCCAGTGACGGGTTGGGCCGAAAGGGAGGGAGAAAAGGAAGGGGGCTCAGGGTTGGGGTTTAGGTTTTCCTTTTCAATGTTTTTTCTAAATGCTTTTGAATTCAAATCAAAAGAAACTAAAATCAAACAAAGCCAAATAAAATCCAACAAAAACCAAATTAACTCTACATGCCTATTTCAACATGAATGCACTCAAAAAAATAATAATTACCTTATTCAAATTTGAATTTGAATTTAGAAAATAGGCTTTTTACTATTCTAATTATTCAAGCTATTATCTAATCTTGAAAATTTTTAGAAATTTGTGAAAATTTAAAATCAGGGTGTGACACCACCACACCATGGGCGTGTGGATCCTCATGGTGCAGACCATGAGCAAGAGGAGTCCGTCACAGATGAAATTTTGAGGCAAGAACAAGACGCATTTGATGCACAACAACGGGACAGATTAAACTTCAATCGTCACGGTATTAGAGGTAATAATTTTCAGCGACGGTAATATGATGCACATTTTCCTGATCTTCCAAAAGATAATATGATAAGTCGATTAGTGGAGTTTCGACGTTGATGATCCAAAGGCTCTAAACAGAGTAGATTCAGAACCCTCGCACCACTACACCATTACTCCATGGTTATCAACCGTGCCAAGACACTGTTGACCTCGCTAAGAAGGTTTTTCCTATAAGCAAATTGAGAATATAAGCAAGAACAGGTAGATGCAATCTGAATATTGCTAATTACCAAAGAAGCAATCAAGTTGGGGTTCAACAAATCGATAAACAACGAAACTATCTAAAACAGAATAATCTAAGCTAAACCCAAGCCTAAACTATGATGGCTACTATGTATATATATAGGAGGGACGTTAGGAGGTCGACCTAGGGTTGTGCAGCCGTGGAAAGAGGTGTGCACAATCTGGACTCCGACCCCAAGATGATTACAAGACCCAACAGGGTCCAAAATAGTGATGTAGCACATTATTTCTTCGACTCTAACTAATCTGTAAGGGATCTAAGGGTGAGACAAGATCCATTAAAAAGGTCTCATTAATAGCTTTCCAACAAATACAAGAACGCCTCAATTGGACTCTGTATGTGAGAGTTATGCCTGTTTTATTGACATAGAGTAGATGGTTGACTCGACTAATGGTCGAACCCGAGTAGATGGTCGAGTTAGCTAATGGTCGAACCCGAGTAGATTGTCGAATTCGAGTAGGTGATCGAACATAACTAGTGGTTGAACCTGAGTTAATGGTCGAACCCAACTAGTAGTCGAAGCGGAGTAGGTGGTCGAACACGACTAGTAGTTGAACTCGAGTTGATAGTCGAACTTGACTAGTGGTCGACACAGCTTGGGACACAGTCTCAACTAAAGCAGACAAGGGAAAATCGACTTACACAACAACTAAGACAGCAAAGATACGACACTAGAAACTAGAACACGATGATTCGACCAGCAACAAAGACAGCGACGATGGACTCAAACTCAACAACGCGAAAACTGAAAACATAATTACGAAAAGCTCAAAGAGGTTTGGGCAGCAGAAAAACTATGATCTAAATATTTTTGTGGGGTAATTTTCTGGACTGTAGGTAATGAAAAACGACGAAACAAAGGGAATAACTGAGATTACCTAATGGGCAACTGAGGCTCTGATAGTACTTGATGTGCGTTTGCCCGATCTTTCTAAAGGTAATATGATAAGTCGATTGGTGGAGCTTCGATGTTGGTGATCCAAAAGCTCTTAATAGAACAGATTGAGAATCCTCGCAACCACTACACCACTACTCCGTGGTTACCAACCGTGCTAAGACAGGGTTGATCTCGCCAATAAGGCTTTTCCTACAAGCGAATCGAGAACACAAGCAAAAATAGATAGATACAATCTGAATATTGCTAATCACCAATGAAGTACTCAAGTTTGGGGTTCAACAAACCGATAAACAGCGAAATTGTCTAAAACAGAATAATATAAGCTAAACCCGAGTCTAAACTACCGTATATTTATAGGGGAACATGAGGGGGTCAACCAAGGATTGTGCAGCCATAGAAAAAGGCGTGCACAACCCGGACTCCGACCTCGACACGATTACAAAACCCGATAGGGTCTACAACAGTGACGCATCACCTTATTCCTTCGACTCTGACTAAACTATATTGAACATTTGGTCGAGCATATATCCATTTGAAAGGGCTTGACATAAGCTTTCAAGCAAGTCCAAGAACGCCTAAAATGGACTTCGTATGAGAGAGTTGTGCCCGTTTTACTAACGTGTTGTCTTGAAACTCGACTATGACCAGGACTTCGACCACGACCACGACTTCGACCACAACCACGACTAGCGCTCAGCCTCGAGACTGAGTAGACTTAGCTTTCAAGGGCTGACGTCCGGGTAATGTTGTAGTGCTTCTCCCATGTTCCTAAGCGATAAAATATCGCAAGAATTTAGTAGTAATCCATTCAAGGAAACATGAACAGCGAGAAACGAATTCACTTGGTGGTCTAATTATGCACATGCTCTTTTAATTGGACCTTGTATTGATTTGAGAATTATTGACGATATTGATCGTATTTGAAGGAGCCATAGGCTCATCAAGTACTATTAATAAGAATAATCTAATTAAAAGGCAATGACACAGAGAAAATTAAGAACCTATTTTTTTATTGGCATTTCACCCGTTCCGCATGGTTTATAGTCTAAGTGGCCTCAAATATTTATCTACCGCGAAGTGCACCGAATATGTCTGGGAATCAACTTTAAGGTCCTAGTAAAAGATTGAAAGCCAAATATACTAGCAGTGGCGGTCACTTTTTTGTTGGTCGCTATGGTTATTTAAATGATATTGTCTTTAATAAGAGAAAATCTTTTTCTCTGTTGCAGGTTATTTTTATATGTACATACTGGATCCGTTCGTGATCTATGCTACAACGATAGAAACACTATGAGTTGATTCCTCTTTCATGTGCACGTTTGGAGAGAGAGTGACTAGGGAGCTCTTCACTCGGTTTGAATGTCGGTCTAGACTTCGGATCGAAGCCTAATCACAATAATTCTAATTTGGGAGATCTATTTCCATCTTATTTGACTTTGGTTCACTTTGCTCTTAGCTTCTTTGTTTTGTTTCCTTTTTTTTTTTTACTGTGTGCATCTAAGATATATATAGAGATCAGTGGTAAACTCTTATATAATTATATCACCTGATATAACAATATGGGTTTAGAAAATATAGAAAGTTATAACATTTATACGTGATCAAACTTTGCAACAAAGTTAACTAGCTCCACTCTGAAGTTCTGTACAAATAGACCATTAGCAATCTGCAACGAGTTTCGTCGGAGAACCAAAGTGCCACACCCTGTCGCAAAATATGTTGTTTTGTACAATGGTAGAAGAAGCAAACAAGCTGAAGTAAAGACGAGCACATTGCCACATCCGAAGAAACAGGCGAGACGAGCGAACTTTCGCATGGGCCCGAGGGTCGTGGACGCGGCGCGAGCTCACGGCCAGCGGTTGGCCACGAGGAGATAAATGCCGACCCACCTGGCCTGTTCCTATAGGCTCCCCGTCCACTACCCCCAATCCAGACATGGCACCCCACGCGCGTGCCACCCATCTCCACCCCTCCCTCACATCCCACGGCCCCCATGCCCAACACATGTTCGACCTCCTGACGCCCCAGCGTCCCGATGGCTCCCGCACTCACCTCCAACCCGCCCTCCTTCCGCCCCCTCTCCTCCCCACTCCGCCGCCGCGCCGCCACCATCCTCTGCCGCGTCGGCGCCGGCGGCAAGCCGGGCAAGGACTCCGGGGCGGATGACGATGCCAAGAAGAGGCCCGGCCTCTTCGTGGACTTCAGCAAGCTGACGGACGCCAAGTCGCTGATACCGGCATTCCCGTCGCAGGCGGCGGGGTCGATCTTCGCGGACGGGAGGGGAAGGAAGGACCCGCAGACTGTGTTCGTTGCAGGCGCCACGGGGCAGGGTGGTGTTCGCATCGCGCAGACGCTGCTGCGGCAGGGGTTCGCCGTGCGCGCGGGCGTCCCGGACCTCGCGTCCGCGCAGGAGCTGGCGCGGCTCGCGGCAGCGTACCGGCTCATATCCCCCGCGGAGGCGCGCCGGTTGAATGCGGTGGAGTCGGACTTTGACGACCCCGAGACGATCGCCAAGGCCATTGGTCCCGCTGCCAAGGTGGTGGTAACCGTCAGCCCGGCCGAGAAGGGGCCAGAAGGCGGGGGCGTCACCACCGATGACGCGCTCCGGGTGGTGCAGGCCGCGGACCTCGCCAGCGTAGCGCACGTCGTGGTCGTGTATGACGAGGGGGTCAGCGGCCTCGGCGGCGATGCGTCCACGTACAATGTGCTCGAAGGCTTGACGTCCTTCTTCTCGAACCTCTTCTCTCGCGTGCAGACGCTGCCGCTGAGGGAGTTCTTGGCCAAGATGGCGGAGACTGATGTCAGGTATACACTAGTCAAGACTTCGCTTACCGATGACTACAGCCCTGAGAGCTCCTACGCCTTGGTCCTGGTCAAGGAGGGTGCATCGCCCAGCACGACTTCCACTACAGACACCGGCAAGGTTGTATAAGCTCGTAGCCTTGACTTTCCAATGGCTACTGCGTGAAGGTCTGTGTTGTTGCTTAATGCATAGCTGAGTGCATTTGTGTACTTCTTTAGGTGTCAAAGTCACAGATTGCTGCCCTTGTGGCTGATGTCTTCTCCAACGTGGCAGTCGCTGAGAACAAGGTACGGAAACTATACTGGTATGCAGACAATTTAATAAGCAATTTTTTGCCACAACCCTGCGGGGAGTAGTAGTACAATTGTTTGTGCAGTGGAACATGAAGGTTTCACAATTTGTGAAGATTAGATTGCTGGCATTGCTAATTCGGTTATATAGTATCCATACATCAATATTCAGGCCATGTACATGTTTAGTGGTCTAAATGTAGCATCTCACTGATCAGTTACAGCAATATCAACGTAAGTCTGCAGTGCGGACATCCATTTGGTTGTCTACTTCTGAGTTCTGTCAAGCTGTGAGCGGAAGAACTAGGGAATGTCGTTGAAGAGTGAAAAGCAATTAAGTGAAGGCATGCAGATAGAAATATAATATGTGTTAGAAAATAAGCAGATAAAATACATTCCTTGGTTCTGAAATTTAGTTCCAGAAGATTCAGTAAATTAGTAGTATTGCAAGTTAGAACAGATTATGATCCTCTTTTTACCGGATGCAATCAATAGTATCATGCTCGAAATTTTGAAACCATATGAAAATTATTCAGAACATTAAAAGGAATGCAAATTTTGATCTGCTGCCCATTGGCGTACATCATCACAATCTAACAGAGTGAGAAGCTTCTGATCTCGTCTTTCAAAATGTCGCTTCATCAAGTTGCTGACTTGCTATTTTAGACTAATTGATCAAATTATCAATCCCAAATCCTTCTAATTTCTGTCATGAACAATGACAAATATGATTATCTTTCGTCACTGGACTTATTTTCTTTTCTGATTTATTATTTTTATACCCATTATATGCAACCTTCCATTATAGTGACAAGAAAATTGATCCCCCCTCATCCGGTTTCCGTACTTACTCATGTTCCACTTAAATTGATAATAATTTTGTTATTTTCTAGGTTGTTGAAGTTTCTACTAGCTCATCAGCAACATCCAAGCCCGTAGCAGAGGCTTTCACGTGAGTAGCAATCACCATTTTTACTTCACTGATATGTTCCTTGACTTCGTTGTTATGGATAGACTTCTGTTTTATGTCTTGGATTACCATAATGACCTTACCATTGAAATGACAAATGGAAAATATCACTGAAACAGCTTGATGTGTTTATTTAGTAAAAAGGACATAAACACGCAGATCAAAACTATTATGAACCTTAATACACAAAGGACTACCATGCTGAGGAAGAACAGACAACATGGTTTCATGGGGATTAGGGCATTGGAAGGAGTTAGAACATAGATTGGGATGAGAGAATAGTTTTATTCTTTTGTGCTTGATTCATAATGGATATCAGGCTATCGTTTTTTAGGAATGACTCGAGTTGACTCCTAAGAGATAATCTCTAAATTCACAAAGAGTCCATCCTGCACATGGTGCATCTGCACCCATTATCAGTATCACTCATTTTCCTTTGAGATTCAGGCGTGCATTTTGCAGATATATACATAAGCTTCTCCAGACCATACAAACGCACGGCCACTCTTAGCACAGTATTCTTTTCTATTTCCTCGTTATCTGTCCATATTCTGATACAAAATTTTGAATTATTCTTTACTTTTTGGATGAATTTTTGTATTATTCTGGTATATTGTATTGTTAGCTTCTCGCTTTCATAATTACGCTGATGTATGCCTGTACCCTCAAAGAGGATATTTTAACCGTACACTTTACAGTCCTAAGAAAAGAACTGACCACTTGACAAGGATCTGTTCTCTATGTATTTTTAATTAATGAGTATGTGAAACTTCAAGATTTTCTTACGATTCATTACTTATTCTTCGTGCTACAATGCGTGCATGTTCTCTCAACAGAGCTATCCCTGAAGACAGTAGAAGAAGGGAGTACCAAGAAGGTGCCGCAAAGGCAAAGGCAGAAGAGGAGGCCCTGGCCTCACAGCGAGCTGAAGAGGCTGCAAGTAACCCGCAAGCCAAGAGGCAGATGGCACCCTCAGAAGAGGCAGCTGCAAACGTGGCGAACGAGGCCCAGGCCTCCCTGGAGAACCTTCTGAGCAGAACTAAAGGGCTTAGCGCAGACTTCTCCTGGGAGAAGCTCAGCACACAGCTTGCAGAAGCAACTACTGCTCGGACCTCCACAGAGAAGGAACCGAAGGCACAGATTGCTACGGTGCGAGGCCGAGCGAAGGCGAAGAAGCTGGCACCACAGAGAGCCGTCGTGAAGCTAGCGGCGCAGAAGGTGCAGCCAAAACCGAAGCAGTCGGATCCCAAGCCGGAAGTGAGGCCAGTGTTTGGTGGCCTCTTCAAGCAAGAAACAGTATACGTGGACGACGACTGAGGGAATGAAAGCCATTTTATCTTCTCTACGTGATTTCTGTCCAAGGCTTTGGTATGTTCTTGGAATGTGAATGAGTAAAGATGTATAAAATTGGCTGCAACAACGCATTGTTCTGTCGATGGATGACCAACCCCTATTTCGTTGTGAAGAACTTGTTCGATGGCCTCAATAGTTTTACGGAAAGGTCAATCTTTCACTTTTCTTTTCCTTAAGAGGAAAGGGTAGTCCAATGTTATAATGCTTCTTGTAATACTATCTTATTGGTTCCTCCGTTGTTTTTTACATCCGAGTGGAGAAGGCTTCGATACATCTTCGGAGGCAACAATCGCTGCGGGACAGTGGGCTCGTTTTCGGTCATTCGGGGTAGGGCTGTAATTATGTAATTGTGCTCATTTGTACCATAATGCCTTTGTGAGGGGTAGGATTTGTAAACCGCACCTATGGTGGCCGGGTACGGGCTATAAATAGGGCCACACTGTATCCGAAAAAGGGGGAAAAAGACTGTTCCACCTCTAACATGTGTCACTCTGATGGCCTTTCGATATCTCTGTATCCGAAGGCCCGTCTTGTCTGGGATTTCGGTCCCAACAGACCGGTCACCGAGCGGTTTTTGCGGTAAACCACTTGGTTTATGCGGTAGCCAAGAGTCCAAAATAGACCGATTTGCAGCGAAAACCGAACGATTTTGAGCGATTACCGAGCGGTATGGACGCGTTATCAATAATTGTGTAGGACAATCATAAAAGACACAAAAAAATCACCAATAAATCAGGGAAAAAATAGTATAATACCATGGTATGTTTTGTAACATAAAAAAAAAATTGGCATGACCTTTGCTATAGCAACTCTGCCTTAAACTCAGCCTATGTTTGCCCTGTCTATGCAGAAGTGGTTGACTATTATCCTTACAAAATGGCATAAAACTTAGGATCTTACCACTCATAGACCCACTGAATAGGAGGCTCTGACTGAGCATCGGGGATATGATAGTGGTATGGATACGATCCAGAACCACTCTCCATGCCATAGCTGCTGGAATAGCTCCCAATATCTTGTGGTCCCTCGTGTCCACCCTGTATTATATGCCTTTGTGAGGATGGGGTACTATGGTCCTGATCCTGTGTGGCATACAAAAACTGACTCTCACCAGTGAATTGCACGGGAGGAACGACAGAGGATTGGCATGGAAGAACATTGCCACCTTGACCATCATCATTACCGCTGTTTGTCTTTGAGCTACTGTCATTCAATTCTTGGTAAGTTGGGCTCTTTGGGTCACTATCCGTGCTCTCATCGTTGTGCACTTGTCTTTTTCCCATACCCTTAGTCTTCTTACTCTTCTTTGTATGCGTCATTTGCTTCTTCCTCTTTCCCATGTGTGTGTCACCAACCACTGTAGCAGCCCACTGCTGTAAGTGCTGTATGTTCGCTGTATCTGTCACCAGGTGAGTAGCAGGGGTATGTCGCTATCTGTGTCCTCCTCGTCAAGCTCAGGGGCTGCATTTGATCTGCTGGTCTCCATCCAGTCCCGGAGCGGATTGTTCTCCTCGTTCAATGTGAGCTCCATAAGCCGCTAAAATAGATCATCATCAACAGTCGACCTGATACCTGCATCCAAATTGTTTTGTATTCTCAGGTTGTAGTTGACATATACCAACTTATGGAGCTTCTTGTAGCTTAAACGGTTGTGAACTTTGGTGTGGATAAATACAAATGTACTCCAGTTCCTCTCACACCCACTAGATGAAGCGCACTGAGACACTAGGCGTCTGGCAAGTATTGATGGTGTAGATGTAGACGAACCAAACATAGACCATCATTACGCTGCAAGTAGGTAAAGTGATATGAGGCTCGGAAAAGTAGATAAAATGATGCAACAGATAGATATAAAAAGATTTTCGTACCAAGATGAGTCCTGCCGTCACAAGCCATCCGTGCAGCGAGCGGACCTGCGAACGAGAGAGACTTTGTCTGATATGTTTCAGCCTCAATAAGTGCTTCCGTGGCAATACTAACATCGGTCATCCTCTTGAATGCCGCACGGAGATCTTCGAACAAGTTTGGACCCGTGCCATACGCGTAATACGTGCGGGGGTTCAGAGCAGCCGCTCCAAGTTGATGATCGAAGCATTAGTACCATAAGCATTAGAAACATAAGCATCAGTACAAATAAGATAGCAAGTGTTAGGAGTGTATTACCGGCATTCTTGTAGGTCCCATTGGCTAGATCATGCATTTTGCGATCAATAATTGCCATGTACTTTTCAAAAGAATCCCTATCATTGCGATACAATGCCTCGGACTCCTGCTTCACAACGGTGTATCTCAGGAGCACCTCACTCAATGTTGGCACCTTGTCCTGATCAGCAAAGCGAAGGAATGCATACAATGGCTGAATAGAATTGACAACCATTTTAAGATTGTCCCACCATGGTAAGCTAGATAGGCAACTATGTGCATATCTCCCAATATCAGAACTAATATATCGAGACTGCTGGAGCTCACTAGATGCCATCCATTGCATGAACCTATCCATTCGGCGTAGAAAGCTATCAAAAAATAGGTAGTTTGTGCCAAATCTTGTGGCATTCCACCTCACCAACTCTCCACCAATCGTGGCCTTCATCATTTCATGTAGTTTTGAATGATTGTACAGCCATCGCGATATGGACCTTGCACTTTGGATGACCATGTCGTGTTCTCTAAAATCACCAACTGATTTCAACATTAAATTTATTGTGTGCACCACACAAGACTGCCACGCGATAGCAAGATATTCCTTCTGAGAACCTGACATGCCTTCTTGTAGTTGGACCCGTTATCAGTCACAATCTGCGCAATATTTTGTGTCCCCAAATCATTGACCACTGCTCTTATCTCCTGCATAAAAGAATGAACCAAATAAATATGCAACAACTGAAATACTATGTTACCAACTTAGCAAAATAATGTATCTTGTTCAAATACTTTGCATCTTGACTGTAGCCAGTCGCATCTACAGACTTGTGAAAAAACATACAACCATTGCAATATAAGAGAAAATTAATAATACTCATGTGCGTCGGTCCCGTTCACGAATCGCACATTAGCATACTCTGGCCATTCTAGCTTTCACTTTTCAAATATTTTCTTCAATGCACTTTCGTTCTCGTCCAGATACTTACCATCTATATCCCAACCAGTTGGAGATGGTACCACCTCGCCTGTTATGGAACAAATGGTCAGAAGTAAAAAAGAAAGAAATATGTCAACAATAAATTCATTACAAACTTAATCACTCACCCTATTTCTGTGTTTCTTTCACTACAACGACAAAGAATACATCATCCACCCTTCTACCAGGAATGCCTCAAGTGGGAAAAATTTGGACCATACCAAACTAGTAGCTTCCTTCGCTTTCTTTTCTTTTGCACTCCATGACCTGGTGTCAATCCTTGGCTGCACAGGGGCTTTTGCTAAAGCAACATTGTAATATCTGACACTTGGTGGTGGCTCCCTTGTTGAAGATGCTCTCCTAAGCATCCTCTTTAACACAAAGCCCCCTCTGTCACTACCACTACCACCTTCATACTCGTAGGACTCACCTACCCTCCTCCTGAACTCTTGCTCGTCCCTCGACTAAGCCATGACACGCTGCACTTATTCATCTTCTATGTCCTCATTGTCGCTTGTCAAATCTACCTGAACTCTTGCTGATTCTTGCCTTCGAACCCTCTTCTCAGCCTTTCCCTTCCTCTTATCTCTTGCCCTATCTAGCTCACGTTTGAAATAATCACACACATCTGGACAATGTATAACATTCGATCCGGGCCCTGCCAAATGTTCTTTCAACCTTGTGGCACTATCGCCTTTCTTTTTCTTATTGTAGTAATTGCACCTAAACCTAGGGCCAAATTGTCCCCGTGCTGCCACATCACATCTCTATCCATCATCAATTAATTTGCGATTTCTCTGTTGGAAGAAGAAAACTCAATGGTTAACTTACTAATAAATATCTCCATACATGTTCAAATCGCTAGTAAACTCAATTGAACAAAAATTATCAATAATTAGCCTACTAATAAACTCAATTGAACGAATATTAGCAACATTAGCACCTAAAATTGCTAGTAAATGGTCGATTATCTTGCACGAATATTACAAACATTCGCATGTATACAGTAACCGATGTATAAGGTCCATAACCGAGTGAATCAACCGCTACATCTTCCTAATCGACTACACGACGAACTGCTGCCCTTCTAACACTGCTTACCAACCATTATACATGAAAGAACGCTACTAAACGGTCGACAACCGAACACATCACGCACTGCATCGTCGAAATCGAACGCAGACAACCCCTACCGACCCCATATCCATGATTACCAACCGAGAAAATGATAAATCGCTGAGTTTGAATGGTTACCGAGCTTGCTTCGTCGGTTACCGACCTGCAGCAGGGAAGACCGCGCAGCTCGGTGGATACGGTCGGTTACCGCTGTGATGCGGTCGGTAACCGAGCCCCAACGCTCGATAACCACTCCTGGAATGCCGAAATCCCGCCAGAGAACAGCGGATTTGGTCGGGCGAGCACTGAATCTACTTCTTCGGCTACGAGAAATGGCGTGGGGAATTTCTACTGTGCACAGCGCTCTCCACACCGCCGGCAACCTTATCCATTCCACGTGGGCTGAAACAGGCCGTAGAATACTGTGCATTCGGCCCATTTAACAAATTGGCCCATTAAACCGAATTCCAAACTTTGGTCGCTAATTTGGAGATGTAAACGAGATTTGTTTCGAATTTTGTTTGCACAGATACTCTTAAAATTATCTCTAGTTTTTTATGGAATTTTTTTGGATTGTTTTGAGTTTTTTAAGAATCAGTTTGAATTTTTTGAATTCAAATTTGGTTACCGCTCGAATTTTGAAACCGAGCCAGACCGAAATGGCTGGTAATCATGAAATTTTGTCGGTTACCGACACATTTTCCAACCGTGCTCATGTCACGATTAAAACTTTGTATATATTTTTACCAACAGTATGGTTTCTCCGCCCGACAACAAGATGACAATCCAAATTTTGTGAGCGAGATCATGAACCATTATGAGTACTTAAGAATGCTAGAGTATGTTATACAAACCACCAGGTTCCACTGCTACTTATATTTGAAATACTACTACTGCTCATCTCATATGCATTAGGTTTGCCAAATAATTTTGAGGACTTATATCTACTATATAAAACACAAGTTGAATTCTACATCATCACCCCTCCCACCACCGTTTATAAAGAAAAGCGCCAAAACACATTTCATAGCCACTGGTATTTTTAATGGACAGATCATGTTATAACAAAACCAACAAAATTGGTCTCATGAATTTTGGAGCTCTAAACAATTTTCTATGCATTCTTCAAGATTTCAGCCGATTTATCAACCCAACAGATATTCATTTTGCAAATTTCCGATTTTCTCTAATATTAAAATGGGCCCACATCTTTTTCTACCGGCACCGCCCCAGCCCCAGTCACTGACCGGTGGGGCTGGCTTACTTTGACCTGAGTCAAAATTGACTCGCGCTAGAACAGAGCGCAGCGCAGCCGGCCGGGGCTCGGGTTGAGCCCGCCGGCGGCGAGCGGCGCAGTCCAAGCGGCCGGGAAGGGCAGCTGCGGCTCCAGCAGGTGCGCGTGGATCCATTTGAGGCATACGTGGTCACCAGCGATGGCCGGAGAATGGCTAGCGGCGGCGGACGGCGGAAGCTACACGACGGCGGCTCGGTTTTGACTCGCCGACGACGAACGGCGGCGTAATAAGCCTGGCCGAACGCACCTACGCGTTCTACGCGAGCACGTGGATCTAACAGCGTGCTTGCCGGCCAACGAGCTTGATGGCGGCACGGCTGGCGGCACACGCGGGGAGGTGGCGGCGGCTCGACCATCGCGGAAACACGCGCCGATGACGGGACGGAGGGAAAACGGCGCGCGCATAAGGTGTACAGGAGCACGGGGAAGCTCACCGTGCAGTCGGTTGGGCCGGAGAAGTGGGGACGCGGCGGGTCGACGAAGGACGGCGGAGCTCGGCTGCCGCCGTTGGGGAAGAAGGCACGGACGGCTCCAATCCTTGCGGGAAACGGCCGGGGAAGGAAGGGAAACGGCAGAGGAGGGCCTTGGCGACCTCCCTCGGTGCTCTACCTTGCTCGGGCTCGGCGGAACATGCCAGCGGCGCGGTGATTTGGCCGGCGGCCAGTGCGTGTGCGTGTGCTCTGCGCTTTGCTTTCCGGCTGCGCGAGAGAAGGAGCAGAGAGATAAAGGAGAGGGCGGGGAGGGGAGGATAAGGACTGGGGGCTGATCTTTTGGTCGGCAACGTGGAGGTGGCCACCGAAGTCAAGGATGGCGGCGCCGCATTGCTCTGTGAGAGCGGGAGAAGGGGGAGCAGAGGCTGTGTCTGAGCGAAGGGGATGACAGGTGGGGCCAATGAATAGTAACCGCCTGGCAAAATATCTCCACCACTTTAGCCATCCATTTGAACACCTTCCCAAAGTCCAAAATTGGTAAAACGAATTTTGTTTGAAACTAAAATTCACAAGGAACCCATTTGAACTTGTTTGACCCAGAATGCTTGAGCCAATTGTGAATAAAAACTTCTCAAAGATGCTATCCTTTCCAACTTGTGATAATTTTTATACCTTCTAAATATTTCCCAAAAATTTGGGAAAATTCATTTATATTATTCTCCTGGCATCCCATAATTTCTAAAATTATCACCAGCCCTAGGTCCCATAGAAGTTTTAGGAGATGCTTCACAACGCATCAGTTAAACCCAGTTCAACTAAATTCGATTTAATCCACACTGCAAGTCTATATGGCTCAAAACAAAAACAAATGATGCTAATGATGCTCATTAGCACTTAATTACTTGTTTAGAAACTCTGGGCCGTGACAACATGACTACTAGCTATCGGCCACGACGACGATGAAGTAGTCGTCATTGTCCTTGTCATCACCATCCTCGTTGTCCTCATCATCACTGTCACCTTTGTCGGCCCTCCTTCTCCTCCTCTGAGCTCGACTGGGACTTCTTTGCCTTTGGCTCATCGACGAAGAAGTCCAATACCTCATCCTCACAAGGGGACCCCACTAGTAACCGGAGTCTCATTGGTACCTCATCCGACGACCACACCAGCAGGGCCTGTAACACCCTAATTCTTCAATTTTCACAATAGTTTAAAATTTTGATAGAAATAAATAGGGGTTGTAGATTTTACTAAATTTAGAAGGAAATTAATTCTACATTTAATTTGCCATAGGTTATATTTGTGCATGATGTATTCATACCGCAGTAGTTGAAATAGTTTTTTATGGGTGGGAAAATGTTTGCAAAAATCGCTAGAAGACACTTGTTTATAATCTCTTTTAAAAATATTTCAAAAATAAAAAGGAAAAGCTTTTCTTAAACCCTCTCCCCTCCCGGGCCATTTTCCCTCTCAACCCAGCCCAAAATCTCCCTTTCTTCCTTCCCTCTCGCCTCCGGGCTGCCTTTCCCTCCTTCTTTTCTCGTGGGCCAAAGCCCAGTTGTCTCCCACGCTCCCACTGGGCTTGGCCCGTCTGCCAGTTGAGCCGGCCACCCCGCCGGAGCTTCTTCCCCCTCCCGCCTCCCTCTACCATGCGGGCATGGCTCAAGCCGCAACCGAGCCGCTCTGCCAAGCTGAGCCCCAACTCGCCTTCTTCCTTCCCCCACCCGGCTCGTTCCCCTCCGTCGGACGCTGCCATGATTCCCACGCCTACCCGCACTCATTTCCCCCCTGTAATGGCCAGATTCGATGCATTAAACACCATCAATACACCCTCACCAGTTTCCCCCTCCTTAATCTCGCTCTAGTGCTCAATCAAGGTGGAAAACCGCCAGCTTAATGGCCATTAGTGCCATTGGCCGTTTCTCTGAGCCCCGACTACCCTGCTCGTGTTCATTCCTATTTAAGCCACCCTTCACCACCATGGTGAGGTCCCACACCCCTCACACCCGCTTATGCTCTCTTTCTTCGCCCGTAGCGCTATCGGCCCCGTAATTTTCTTCATCTCTGGTAAGGTGGCGCTGTCGTCGCCTTTCTTTGAGGTTGTGCTATCTTCGGTTGATTTGACCCACTATCTATCACCACAGGTTCCCCCAGAGACGAACCTGTGGGTTGTCATTGACGACCGATCACCAGAACCCCTTGCTCGTCGCCGCACCAACCGCCTCTGCCATCCTCGCCGTCGCCAGCTGTCCACCACCCCTCTCCACCATTGAGGACCCCACGGTGAGACTCCCTATGTCCCCCTCTCCCTTTTTGCCGTTTCTTCAATCGCCAATGGAGCCCAGACGCACATTTTCACATGACTCCGGAGAGTTTCCAACCATGCGCAATCGTCAGCTGGCCGAAGTCCTTATGCAACACCGCCAACCGAGTATAAAAAACCCCGTTGATCTCTGTCCGTCTGATCTTTAACGTGCGGCTAAGATCGCGTACCCCTTCATTTTATGTAATAGGTCCATCGTGGACCATGGACTAGCCCTTGGGCCATGGTCCATGCGTCCATGGACTTTTCCAAGGTTTTTCAATGTAAATATATTTCAGTTTTTCTTTATGACGTTAGTTTGCACAATCAAAAGGATTTTCAGAATAAAAGAAATCTAGAAATTCCTGGAAATTAGGTAAAATTTGTCTATAGCCCCTAGAACTTCAAACCATCATAAATTTTTGCTTGTAGCTCCGATTTAGGCGATTTTCGTACTCAAATTCTTGTAGAGGCATGTAGAATGTTTTTATAGGGTTTTTATCTAGTTCTTTTTCTACTTGGTGTACTGTTATTAGTAGTTCTTTTGTGTGTTTTTCCAGTGTGTTGTTTAGGAGGTGAGCAGTTTGCGAGCCTGCAAGACTAAGCTTTTTGAGGACTTCGAGAAACCCTCAGCTGAAGATAAGTGTTCTTGAACATCTTGCACCTATTTTAGGGTTTATATGTAGTTGTTTATCCTTCATTGCATGCTTGTCTAAATTTTAAAGCCTACGATTAGGGTTTACTAGATTTTGTATGATTATCCTTGTCACCGTTGATAAGTCTTGGGAAATGAAGGGTAGAAATGCTAGTTGCTGTCATGGTTGGGGTAAATGTTAGACTTGACTAGTGGTTATGTAACAAGAACCAGGTATGGTGATTTTTTATAGCAACATGGTATAGGGATCCTGACAGTATGGTTTCGTGATGATGGTGCAGGAATGTATGTGTGCGGGAAATGCACAGTTGGTTTGTGGTTGTTCCTGTGTGGGATTCGTAACCAAGTTAAACCGCACAACCACAAGGCCTATATGGGTATGGCCAGACCAATTAATTAGCCACATCTCTAATTTTGTGGGCACCAGTGGACGGTTGAGTGGTACGAGAGATGGCTTCTGTTGTGATGGAATCATTGTTAGTGGTGAAACCTTAGTGGGTGCCTACAAGTCAGTGGGAGCTTTGTAAAGGCCTCGTAGTGAGACCCTGACTCCACACCTTGGAAGTGTGAAGCAGCACAGGAATCACGACTCGTGAGAAAAGTTGTGCAAACTCTGTAGAATATAAATCTAATCGATCAGCCATGCTCACGGTTAAGAGTGGGCTTAGACTTCTTCTTGATTAGTTGGGATCAGGGTTCTAGTTTGGATGCTTGGCTAGCCAGGTAATGGATCGCCTGGTGAGTCTTGATAGTCGGATGAAATTCAATGAGTTATCCCTCTTTTTATAGTTGTGTCTCACTTAGTAAATAGGATGTCTGTTGTTGGAGTTATAGGTCAAGGTTGCATACTGCAGTAAACCAATGTCTAGGCTTTTCTTGACTTAAGACACATAGCATGATTTCCCTACACTTACGGAGTACATTCACTCCCGTTGTCCCCTTTCTTGCATTCTTGTGTTGTTCAGAAGTCATCAATAAAGCTGCACCCTTCGATGGAGACAACATCGACCGAATCTCCTCCTTTTCTAGGCTGGTGATCCCCTGGTTGACTCCTGTGGATGATGGAAGACCCTCTGGTGCTGGAGTTTTCTTTTCTGCTATGTTTTTCTTCTAGACCCTCGGGTCCTTTTGTAATAAGTTATAACGTTATTATAATAATGACACTGTGACGATACACTGATGATGTAACGTATGTATGAAAATTTGATCCTGATATATCTGTGTTGTACCTGGTTTATTCCTTTAAAACTGGATGTTACATAAGTGGTATCGGAGCTAGGTTGCCGTGGGACGCAACCTAGGCAGAAAAGGACGTGTTAAGGACTTATTTTTGTACAAACTACTTTTGTAAAATTATTTTCCTTTCAATTTTTACTTACTCTGTTTATCGCTTTTTATAAAATCATTACTAATTTTCTATCATCTTCAAAATTTTAGATGGCCCACACTAAGATCACCCCGCGCATGCATGTTCTGGTCCCTGCTCAGGAGGTTCCCATTGGAGTTGTGTGGTCGCACCAGCCCCCTATCGAGTTCCACTCTAACGGATAGCACACCGGCTACTTCCCCGGCACGCTTTGGTAATTGCTTTAGGGTTTGGGTTTTCACGAGGCTCCAGACTACAAGGGAGTTAGGGTTCCCCTTGGAGGCCATGGGTACTCCTCAACAGTGGAGGTTACCATGTTTGAGAAGGCTACTGACGATGGTCTTCACTGAGTTCGTCGTGTTCACTCTGCCATTGCCGCAGAGCTACCTTCGAGGCTGGGATTGAGGACATTGCTCACCAGGCTTTGGCTGTTCTTTGCTAGGAAAATAGACATGTTCTTCGCCTCACTTAGTTCTGCAAGTTCCCACAGCGTCTGACCGATAGTCTGGAGGTCATCTTCATGCCTATCAACAACGAACCAGATGGTTGTCCAAGAGAGCAGGTCCGCCTCACTACCGCTATGTATGCAGAGCTCGATAGAGCCCTCGACGAGATTGAGGATATGCATCATCATCACATGGAGCAAGAGTAGAGCATCCACGAGCTTCAGAATCTGCTCGAGGACCCTGACCAGTTCGCTGAGGAGGCTTTCGAGAGACCCGTGGCTACACCACCCCATTCCCCTTCACGCACGATGCTGCGCCTGGAGGCTGCAGCAGGTTCAGCAGGTCCAACAAGTGTAGCTGGTCCAAAAGGTCCAGCACGTGTAGCAGGTCCAGCACATGAGGAGTAGTGTCGATCTTGGAGGATGTGCTTAGCAGAATAAATTGTTTAGTTTCATGTGTTTCAGTTGTTCTATGTCGTCTATTCAAGTCTATGGTTGTTGCTTGTGCCTGTAGTGTAAACCTTGTCATGAGTTGATTCTTTGCATGAGTGTTAGTGTAATGTGAGGTTTCTCCTCTATATTGCATTAGTAATTAATATAATATTAGTTGGGAGTCTTTTCTTTCATGCTTTATCTGTTCCTATTTGTTCTTTTCTTGTTGTTCCGCCCTTGCTTATCTCTTATATTCCCTCGCTCGTATCTTGGCTACCAACAGATGGTGAACACCAGCAGTGGCAACAACACCAACAACAACAACGTCAACAACAACAACACCAACGCCAACCAATACGATCTTCCATCCCCATCTCCTTTGATGGATGCCAACCAAGTGATGACAAAACTCCAAGGACTGGTGTAGGCTATAACCAATAACCAACAACCTCAAGTCCAGTATGCACCACCACAACAGCCGCAATCTAGGCTTAGAACTTTTCTGAGTACTTAGCCACCCACCTTTGCACATGCAGTTGAACCCATGGAGGCTGATGAATAGTTAATGACTATTAAGAGCAAGCTGTAGATAGCCTAGTGTAATGGAAGAGAAAGATTTATTTTTGCTTCCCATCAGCTTATTGGCCTAGCACAAGAATGGTGGACAACATACACTCCCGTTCATGAGGATCCTCAGGAGATCACATGGGCAGAGTTCTGGAATAGCTTCCGTGCACATCATGTCCCTGCAGGAGAAGTGACGCTGAAGAGGAAAGAGTTCCTCAGTCTGAAGCAAGAACCCATGACAGTGAGAGAGTACCTTACCAAGTTCACACAGCTCTCTCGCTATTTCTCCAATGATGTTGATACCAATGAGAAGAAGAAGGACTATTTCCTGGAGGGTCTCAACACAGGACTACAGTATGCCCTCTCGGCCAATGAGTACCCCAGCTTCTAGAAGCTCACAGATAGAGCTTTCATTATGGAGAAGAAGAGACATAATCTGGGAGAAGAACGCAAGCCTAGCCTGCAAGGCTAGTCTTCAGGCAGCAATGCTCATGCCTGTTTCAACCCCCCACCTGCAGGTCCTATGTTCTGCCATGGAGGACCGAATCAGTAGCAGAGGCCACCACAGAAGATGCCCAATCAGGTTCCAGGTGCATACAAGCCACCAGTGCAGCAGCAACAATAGTAGCAGTCACATCCTAACTGCCAACAGCAGCAACCTAATAATAACAATCATCCCCAGCAATAGAACAGCACCGATCAAGGATCATGCAATGGGCCCCATGCTTCAGTTGTGGTAACTTCAGACACCTCGCCAACAAGTGTCTCAAGAAGTAGCAATGTCAAGCACATGCTCAGGGCAACAACCAGAAGCAGCCTCGGCAGAATGCTATGCATGTCGAGTCAACCATGTTGTCGTGGAAGAAGACCATAATGCTCTTGACGTGGTGCTGGGTATGTTTTCTACAAACTCTCACCGTGCTACAATTTTGTTCGATTCTGATGCTACACATTCTTTCATATCATCTCAGTTTGTGAATACTTATAAATTGCCAAGAGCATTAATTAAAAACCGGGTGCTAGTTAGTTCTCCTGGAGGAGAAATGAAGTTAAGGCATGTATGCCCTAAAATAAGTATATGTATAAGGGGGCAGACTTTCTTGCAAACCTCATCATTTTAGAATCCAAGGGTATTGATGTCATACTGGGAATGAACTGGTTAACCAAGTACAATAGAATCATTGGATATGCCACAAGGACAATACAATTGACACACACAGATGGTACCAAGGTGGAGTTCCAAGCCATGACGGAGTCAGCAGTCAATGCTAGTCTAAACAAGGCTAATGTAGTGGAAGACAACAGAGTGGTCAGGGAATTTCCATACGTCTTTCGGAGGATTTGCCAGGTATACCACCCGTTCATGAAATTGAGTTCATTATTGAGTTAGTACCTGAAACTGCTCCTATATATAAGAGACCATATAGAATGGATGCCAATCAGCTAGCTGAGCTCAAGGAGCAAATTCAAGAGCTACTAGACAAAGGGTTTATATGCCCCAGTTCTTCACCATGGGGAGCCCCATTTATCTTCGTAGCAAAGAAGGATGGAACACAACGGATGTGTATAGATTATCGAGCCCTTAATAAAGCAACTATCAAGAATAAATACCCCCTTCCTCGCATTGAATATCTATTTGACCAGTTGAAAGGAGCATGTGTAGTTTCCAAGATCGACTTTCGTTCTGGGTATCATCAGCTAAAGATTCGCGGCTTAGATATTCCAAAGATCGCATTCGTTACTTGATCAGGTCTATATGAGTACACAATAATGTCTTTCGAATTGACAAATGCGCCAGCCTACTTCATGTATCTGATAAATAAGGTCTTCATGGAGTATTTGGATAAGTTTGTCGTGGTATTTATTCACGACATCCTAGTTTTCTCCAAGAATGAGGAAGTGCACGAGGAACACCTAAGGTTGGTATTGCAGAAGCTTAGGGAGAACCAGTTGTATGCTAAGTTGAGTAAGTGTGAGTTCTGGTTGAAGGAAGTTCCCTTCCTTGGTCACATTATATCAGGAGGAGGTGTGTTTATGGACCCATCCAAAGTGAGAGATGTTTTGAACTGGAAACCACTACAGAATGTTTCAAGATCCGTAGTTTCTTGGGTCTACCAGGATATTATCATCATTTTATAGAAGGTTTTTCCAAGATAGCAAAGCCAATGATAGAACTGCTAGATAAAGGAGCAGAGTTTAAGTGGATAGCTGCTCGAGAAGCTAGTTTTAATGAGTTGAAGAAAAGAATAACCTCAGCTCTAGTACTGATCATGCCAAATACTCAGAAGTTGTTCTCTGTATATTGTGATGCGTCTCATCAAGGGTTTGGATGTGTGCTCATGCAAGAGGGTCATGTGGTAGCATATGCATCTAGGCAGTTAAGGAAACATGAGGAGAACTACATGACACATGACTTGGCGGTAGCCACAGTAGTGCATGCACTCAAGATCTGGAGACACTACCTGATAGGTCAAAGGTGCGAGATCTATTTAGACCATAAGAGCTTGAAGTATATCTTTACTCAACCAGATCTTAATCTTAGACAATACAGAGGGTTAGAACTTATCAAGGACTACAATTTGGGAATCAACTACTACCCAGGAAAGACAAATGTAGTGGCTGATGCTCTAAGAAGGAAATCTCAGGTCAATGCTATAACTTTCCAAGAGATGAGTTTTGAGCTATGCAAGGAATTTGAGAAGTTGAATTTGGGAATGGTGTGTAACACCGAGATAGTTGCAATGAAAATAGACTCAACGCTTGAGCAAGATATAAGGAAGGGTCAGCTTGAGGATGAAAAGATCTTGGAAATCAAGCAGCTTATAAAAATTGGCAAAGTCCTAGATTTCACTTAAGATGAGCAAGACATAGTGTGGTACAAGCACAGAATATGTGTTATTGGTGTGAAGGCTAATCAGGATAAAATTCTAAGGGAAGCTCATGACTCAGCCTATTCCATTCACCCAGGAAGTACCAAGATGTATCGTCTTAAAGATTAGTATTGTTGGTATAGAATGAAATGTGCACTCACAGAATACATGGCTTTGTGCGATATCTGTCAGCGAGTCAAAGCCGAGCATCAGAGACCAATAGGGCTGCTACAACCATTGAAAGTACCTGAATGGAAGTGGGAAGAAATTAGCATGGATTTCATAGTGGGCCTATCTTGAACTCAGTCAGGATATGATTCTATATGGGTCAGAGTTGATCAGTTGACAAAAATAGCTCACTTCATTCTAGTCAAAGAATCCTATCGAGGTTCGAAACTAACTGAGTTGTACATGTCCAGGATTGTGTGTCTGCATGGAGTCCGACCATGGTAGCCAGTTTACTTCTCAATTCTGGCAACGCTTACATGAATATATGGATACAAGGTTGAATTTTAGCTCAACATATTGCCCGCAAACTGACAGGCAGACCAAAAGAGTAAATCAAATCCTTGAAGACATGTTAAGAGTGTGTGCTTTGAACAACGGTAATAGTTGAGATAAGAATCTGCCGTATGCGGAGTTCTTGTACAATAACAAATATCAAGCTAGCCTCAAGATGTCTCCTTTTGAAGCCATATATGGGAGAAAGTGTAGAACCCTATTATTCTGGAACCAGACCAGAGAAAGCCACGTTTTCGGCCCAGAAGTTCTGAGAGAAACATAAATACAAGTACAAGAGATTAGAGATAACTTAAAAACTGCCCAGTCAAGATAAAAGAGCTATGCGGATCATCGACGCTGAGAGTTGACCTTCACAGTGGGTGACTTTATGTATCTTGAGGTGTCACCTATAAGAGGTCTATGAAGATTCAAGGTCAAGGGCAAGCTTTCACCTTGGTTTATTGGTCCATACAAGATACTAGAAAGATGAGGAGGAGTAGCTTACCAGCTTGACTTACCACCCCAACTCTCAGGAGTGCATGATGTTTTCCATGTGTCACAGTTGAAAAGGTATCTGAGAGTTCTAGGGGAACAACTACCGGTAGAGGAACTTGATATGCGAGAAGATCTACCCTACTCAAAATATCCGATTAAGATTCCTAAGAGATCAGAACTGGATACTCAGAACAGAAGGGTGCGTATATGTAAAGTACAGTGGAAGCATCACTCAGAAGAAGAAGCTATATAGGAAAGAGAAGATGATCTGAAGATAGAGTTTCCCCATCTCTTCTCCGTTCCTTCTGAATCTCAAGGGCAAGATTCAACATAAGGGGGGTAGGTTTATAACACCCTCATTCATTAATTTTCACAATAATTTAAAATTTTGCTAGAATTAAATAGGGGTTGCAGGTTTTATTCAATCTAGAAGGAAATTAATTTCTAAATTTAATTTTCCATAGGTTATATTTGTGCTTGGTGCATTCATGCCACAATAGTTGCAATAGTATTTTTTATGTGTGGGAAAGCGTTTGCAAAATTTGTGGAAGATTCTCGTTTAAAATCTCTTTTGAAAATGGTTAAAAAATAAAAAGGAAAAGCTTTTCTTAAACCCTATCCCCTCCCAGGCCGTTTTCCCTCTCAACCCAACCCACAACCTCCCTCTCTCCTCCTGGGCTACCTTTCCCTCCTTTCCACGTGGGCCGAAGCCCGGTCGTCTCCTGAGCTCCCGCTAGGCCCGGCCCATTTGCCGGCTGAGCTGGCTACTCTGCCTGAGCCGCTTCCCCCTCCCGCCTCCCTCTACCATATGGGCTTAGCTCAAGCCATAGTCGAGACGCTCTGCCAAGCCTAGCCCTGGCTCACCTTCTTCCTTCCCCTGCCTAGCTCGTTCCCCTCCACTAATGATCCCATGGCTCCTTCAGACACGGTCAATACTATTAATATTCCTCAAATCATACAAGGTCCAATTACAAGAGTACATACATGGCAACATGACAATTAGACCACCAAGTGAACTCGTTTCTCTTTGATGGATTACTACTAAATTCTTGTGATATTTTATTGCTTAGGAACGTGAGAGAAGCACCACAACCTTACTCGGACGTCACCCCTCGAAGGAAAGTCTACTCGGACTCGAGGCTGAGCTCTAGTCATGGTCGTGGTTGTGGTCGAAGTCGCGGTCATGGTTGTGGTCGACTATCAGGATAACACGTCAGTAAAACGGGCATAACTCTCTCATACGAAGTCCATTTTAGGCGATCTTGGACATTCTATAAATTTATGATGATCCCTATCCACTGGATCTATGTTTGACCAAATATTCCTTATAGTTTAGACAGATTCAAAGAAATAAGGTGCCGCGTCACCGTTTTAGACCCTATTGGGTCTTGTAATCGTGTTGGGGTTGGAGTCCAAGTTGTGCACGGCACTTTCCATGGATGCACTACCCTAGGTTGACATCCTCATGTCCCCCCCTATATATACACAGTAGCCGTCATAGTTTAGTCTTGGGTTTAGCTTAGGTTATTCTATTTTAGACAGTTTCATCGTTTATCAGTTTGTTGAACCCCAACTCGAGTGCTTCTTTCTTGCTTGTGTTCTCGATTCTCTTGTAGGAAAAGCCTTTGTAACACCCTAAATTTTAATTTTTGCAATAGTTTAAAATTTTGCTAGAAATTAAATAGGTGGCTGCAATTTTGTTCAATAGGGAAATTAATTTCTAAATTTAAATTGGCATATGCTATATGTTTGAAGCATTCATTCTGTTGTAGGTGCAATAGGGTTTTTATGTGTAGAAAAGTATGCAAAAAATCTCTAGAAGTCGCTCGTTCAAACCCCTTTTTGAAATTGTTTGAAATCTAAAATAGAAAAGGCTTTTGAAAATGAAAAATGGCTTTTGGGCCGTATTCCTTCTCTCCCATCCCATTTCCTCTCCTGCCCCTCTCTTTTCTCCCCCAAGTGGGCCGTGCCCCTCTTTCCCGTGCTGGCCCATGAGGCTGAGCCAAGCTACCGTTTGGCCGAATCGCCAGTCGAGCCGCCCGCCCGACCCGCTCCTCTTCCTAACCTCCCGCCCCCTGACTCAACCAGCCCCCAAAATAGCCCATGCCCGATCAAATCCTGCCTCCCCGCGCAATAAATCGCTAATCAAACCCCACCACCGTGATCATCGCCCCCTATTCCCTCCTCCCTGGCCATTTCCCCCTTCATTCTCCTCTCTTCAATTTGGAAACCGATGCTTTTAATGGAAAATCATGGCGCCGGCCGAATCCTCTCACATCCGACCGCCCCTCTCCCTCCCTCAGTTATTTAAGCCTCTCACCATCTCCCTTGCAAGGTTTCACAACTAAACCATCCATTTCCCCTGTGATTTACACATGGATTTGAGCTCGGCACCGTCGCCACCATTGTCGCCAGTAAGGAGCTCGCCGTCGCCTAATTTCTCCATCGCCGGACCTCTTTTGACCTCGGTTATCCCTTAATCGGTGTCACAGGACCTCAAGCATCACTTGCGCACGCCTCCTGGAGCTCCTTCCACCGCCGGATGCTGTCCCCGCCAAGATCGAGCATCACCGCCCATCGTTCTCCATCGCCGGCCACCTTCGGAGCTCTTCTACCGCCGTGAGACCCGTTGTGAGAACCCCTTTCCCCTCCTCTCTCTTTTGCGCCAAGGCCGTTGAGAACCATGGCCGGATACATGGTTTCGCGCATCTCCAGTGAGCTTCGGCCGTTGCCTCCCTGTCCCGCGCCGCCAGCCACCGTCCATTTTAAACCCTGGGCACCCGACTCAAATCGGATGGCTCGGATTAGACCGAGCTTACCCCTTTGAGCCTCGGTCTACCGCGAACCGTGGACCGTCCATAAGGTCGTGGTCCATGAGGCCCATAAACCTATTCCATGGATTTTCCAGTAGAAAAATAATTCAACAAATATTTATGACATCATAAATCCACTTTTTTAGTATAAAATCAATTTGGTATTTCTCTGAAAATCAAGTAAAATTTGCAGTTTAGCCCTGGAACTTCAAAAACTCAATACTTTTTGCTCATAGCTCCGATTTGGGCGATTTTCATGTCCAAATGTACGTAGCGACGTGTAGAATCTTTTTATAGGTTTTTTTTTATCTAGATTTAGCACTGTTTGGTGTACTGTCCTTAGAGGTTTCTTTTGTGTGCTTTTCTGGTCTGTCGTTTTAGGAGCTGAGTAGTTTGGAAATCTCCAAGACCAAGCTTTCGAAGATTTTGAGCAACCCTCCATTGAAGGCAAGTGTCCTTGAGAATTTTTGCCCTATTTTAGGATTCATGTGTAGATCATTATCCTTCTATTTCATGCTTGACTAAATGGAATCCCACATTAGGGTTTACTAGTTTTGAATGATAATTCCTTGTCGCCGTTGTTTTAGCATGAGATATAATGGGTAGTTTGTGCTAGTGTAGTAATTTTGTAACAACATGGTATAGGGATCCAAACAGGATGGCTGGTTGTGGTGGTGCTGAATAGCATGTTTGTGTTTGTTCCTGTGTGGGGTCCTAAGTACCGATTCTTGAAGCATTTAACCTGGCTAAACCGCACAACCACGAGACCTATATTGGTACGGCATGGCCAACTAATTAGCCACCCCTCTGGCTCTGTGGGCACCGTTAGACGGTTAAGTGGCACAAGAGGGGGCTTTTGCAGCGATGAAATTGTCTGTTAGCGGTGAAACCTCAGTGGGTGCCTGCAAGTTAGTGGGAGCTTTGTAAAGGCCTTGTAGTGAGACCCCGACTCCACACCCCGGAAGTATGGAGCAACAGGGGAATCGCGACTCATGGGGAAAGCTATGCAAACTCTACAGAGTATCAAACTGATCGATTAGCCGTGCTCACGGTCAAAAGCAGGCTTGGACTTCTTCAGGATTAGTTGGGATCTGGGTTTGGTATGGTTGGTCGGGTAGCCGGGTAATGGAATTACCTGGTGAGTCTTGGTATTCAGATGGATTTCGATGAGTCAATCCTTTTGATACAATTGTGTCTTCACTTAGTAAATAGGATGCCTAATGTTGGAATCATAGGTTAAGTTGCATAGTGCAATTAACCATGTCTAACCTTTCCTTGACTTAAGCCCCATAGCATATTTTCCGTCCACTTGCAGAGCACATTTTTTACTCACACTTGTTGTCCCATTCCTTGCAATCTTCCGCTGTTCAGAAGCCGTCAATGAAGCTACAACCTCCAACGAGGACAACTTCGACCTGGAGTTGCTGTTCTAGGCTGGTGTTGGAGCAAGAGTTCGTCATGCCCCAGCAAATACGGTGAGAGTTTCTTCTAAGGAGGAGACTCAAGCTTGGAGACGAAGTTTGAGAGGAAGGAACACCACGAGTATATTGATGGTAGGAAAATGGATCGATTTTGAGGGAGAATCACAGGTTTACTGTGATGTGTGTTCTGTGTCCGTCCCTTGCCCAAAGGACCATGGCATCCTATTTATAGGGCCATGCGTAGCTTGGCATACAAGTTATCATAATGTACGAATATCTGGGATCCGGTCAAATTATTGAGCCTTATCTCTGAAGCGGGTGAGCTGGTCGCCAATTGCGGCCTAGCGCCGCACCACCAGGGGTGTCAGGATAGGTACCATCATGCTGGGGTGTTAGAAACACCCACTAGTCTAGGCGTTTAATGCTGGTCACTTCCTCGCAGGCAAAGTACGATTGGTTCTTGCTTTTTGGCGGATCTTTCCTGAAGACTGATGACTCACCCAGTATCCTCTGGGAAGCTGGCCCAGACAGTGGGAGGTCGAAGCCTCAGGGACCGGGCCTTCGGGAGGCAGAGCTCTGGAAGGCCGGGGCTCCGGAAGGGGGGGGGGGGCTTCGGGAGGCCGAAGCCTCGGAGACCAAACCTTCTGGAGGCTGAGCTCCAGAAGGCCGGGGCTTCGGATGGCGGGAACAGGGGTGGCCACCGGAGCGGTCGGGCCAGCGGTTCCTTTGGAGCAGGGCCCCCAGTGGTCCCTAGCTTGTGGTTGATGGCTCGTGGTTCGAGAATCGCTTGGCTTGCCCGGGACGATTTGACCCGGGTGATGGAATGGCGTGTTGGATGACGTTGGCGACAGGGGGCATTGAATGTGCCCTAGGGAGAGGTGTAGTCCTGCCCTATCTGGCGAAGCGTGGGACGTGTGTTGTCTTGTTGTTGGGGGGGGGGTAGGGGAGTCAGTTTTGCACCCCCATGATTTTGGCCTGGCAGGCGAAAGGATGGTGCGTGCGCCCGCCGCCTAGAGGGGGTAAGTTGTTCCCTATTTGTAGCAGGAGGAGGATTGCCAAGAGCATCCCTTTTGCCGATTCCTCGTTCTCATCTGCCTCTATCTTCGGCACCTCTTGCCTTGTGTGAGTTGTTCCTTGATGTCTATTCCCCTCTCTCTCATAGTTTAGCGCCTTTCACCATCCTCTTACGGTTCATATGGCCGACCTAAGTACCCCGAGTGAAGCTGAAACTCAGGCGGCAGGGGAGATGGCTGGAGTAGCCACAGTGGGGGACCCTCAGATGTCATCGGCTTCCCCATTGCTGATGGGGCCACTGTTAGGAGTGGAGCTTCGACGCGCCAGCAAAAGCACTCCCGGTAAACCATCGCACTGGGATTGTTTGTCATCGGTGGCAAGGAGCTCGACCGGATGGTTAGGGAGGGGAAGATCCCCTCCCGAGCTATCGCTCAGCCTTCGCTGGGTGAGGTGGTCCCAAAGCCTCTGGCCCATGAGGTCGTGGTGTTAGAAGCCTTCTTTGAGGTGGGCCTGGGTTTTCCTTTAGTGCTGTTGCTTGAAGAGGTGCTCCGCCACTTCTACGTGGAGCTCCCGCAGCCCAACGCCAATGCCATTGCCCGCCTGACCACCTTTGAGTGGGCCATGTGGGCGGAGGGGTGTGAAGGGAGGGTGGATTTCTGCACAGCCATCCACATTGCCAACTACCAGCTAAAGTTGATCAAGGTCGAGGGGACGAAGAGGCCCTCAGTTTTGGGAGTATCAACTTCCAGATATGACCGCAGTATCGCGATGCCTTCCCATCGAAGGCCATCAACCACCGGTAGTATACTGGTTGGTTGCAGCGGTGGTTTTACTACAACGTCGGCCCTGCATCGCCCCTTCGCTCCATGAACCGGGATATCGCGTATGTTTTGGAGCAAGAGATGGGGATTACGGACGACCAGTTTGCTTCACGGCTGGCCCTTCTCCGGAGGGTGGCCGAGAAGATGAGCATGCGTGACTTTGTGGAGGAGTTCACCATGTTGCGCGTTCGGCCCCTCCAACGAGATGGAACTACGTTTTTGAGCAAGGTACGGAAGAGTGGCCGAAGGTGTATTTTGGTCCGCCTGTCAGCGTTGGTGAGTTCCTTCTGTAGTTGGGTTCTCGATCTGCCGATGTGAGCTATCTTTTTTCTTTCAAAGAGCTGCCTCCCACTGGAGCGTGCGGCAGAGATCACGGAGGTGGTCCTTGGTCCCCCTATTATCGCGGAGCGGGAGCGGCGGGTGGCCCTAGTTTGGAATTGGTTGCGGTACAATCATGTCTATTTTTACCTTAGCGTGGGGGCTCTAGCATAGCGAGATCCTCCAGAGCCTAGGGCTATTGGATAACGAGTGCGTGCGGGCCCCCCCATTCGTACAAGGACCCTCCAGGCGCGGTGACCCTCAGCATCTGGAGGCTCACAACTGGTTTGATGTCCGAGTCGTCGGAGGCACCCCTAGTTCACAAGAAGCGCTGAGGTGGGTTGGGAGTGTGAGCGATCAGTCTGGAGGTGAGGGCCAGGGTGGCGGCGATGATCAGGGGAAGGACCGGGCCTCCCTAGATATTGTGGGTCACGGCCAGAGCCAACAGCGAGGCGTGGCCTCCGTGGACTTCAACTTCGGTCTTGTCGGCTCGGATGCTGAGGATGCTACGGGTCCTCTTGTAAGAGGTTCGAGGGAACCAGGTGTGGTTTGCTTTGTTAGTCATACCCTTTTGGTCATGCGCTGGGATCTTAATCTGTATTTCTTTTTTGTTGCAGCGACCTTTGAGGTGGATGCGACCTTGATTCCACCCTTCGAGGCCTCGGAGGCCCAGCGGAGATCGCGGACTCCTCCGGAGGGGTCTCGGAGGGCTATCTTGGGGGACGTGGCTTCGTTCCCATGGGGCTCGAAGTCAGCTGGTGGCCTGCTTGAGGCGGCTGGTGCCTGAGGCACTGTGCCCTCCTCCGGGAGTCCCTTCGGAGCAGTTGAGGGGGGCCCTAGCCTCGGGATCCTGACTTCGAACGACTTCGCGCTGCGTCCGGAGGTGTCAAGGGCTTTTGCTGTGGCCTCCTCTCTGCTTCGGAGTGGGGAGGTCGACAGAGCATTGGCCCAGCGTCCCCTGGAGGAGCTGGAGGCATGATTGTGGCAACAGCCCTTTAGGTCGATAGTATCGGTTATGATCGCTGGGTCTGGTGTTGGGTCCTGGGTAGCTTATCTTGTCTTTTACCATCTTTTTGTGGTGCTTTGCACCAAGTAATTTTGGCGAGGGCGCTGGGAGGTGGCGGATGCCAGGCTTTGGAAGAGGCCTGAAAATGGGTGGTGTCCGCTGAGGGCCATCTTCATGAGGAAATGGTGTTTCGTGAGTGTGTGGAGGCTAAGGCGTGGAAAGCTGCTAAAGACCTCCGGGGGGGGGGGGGGCGGGGGCGAAGGAGGTTGCCGATGCAGCCAACACGGCCCGTGTGTCCGCCGAGAGTGACACTGACACCCTTCGGGCGGTGGTGGTGAATATGCGGTGAGAGTTGGAGGAGGTCCGAGCATCGAAGGGGGCATTGTATTAAGAGTGCTAGTAGTTAATGGCGCTAGCATCAAAGGTGGCCCGGATTGCCCTCTGGCTCAGAGGCATCGGTCATGTCGATCTTTTGGCTTTGGTCGGCCACAAAGGTTATGGTTAGGGCCATGGAGGCCTATGTGAGGTCTAGTGCTCGTGTGGCTACTGCACTTCAGCTGACCCTACTGCACCAGGCGGGGGTTGGTCCCTTCGAAGCACTGGAGCGACAGGTGCCGGACTTCGTGGTCGAGGCCTTCCAGCCAGAGGCACCTTCAGTGGAGATTGGCGCGACCTTGGAGAGCTTCCATTGCGGCGTATGGGCAAAACATGGTCGGAGCATGACATTGCGCTTCATGGCCGGTCAGGGGGCTCTGGGTGCCTCGGGGGGCCTTCGCCCGAGTTCTTCGTTGGGAGGCCTGGTGCTTCACTTGGAGTCTACGGGTGCTTCGCGGCCCTCTGGGGGAGCTTTGTCTGGCGTTGTTGCCCCTCCAGAGCCAAGCGTGGATGCCCTGAAGGTGTAGCTCTATTGCGGCTGTCTTTGTTTTCTTTTCTTTTCTGGAGAGGGGGGTTGAGTTCTAGTATGTTGACCGCCTCTTCCTGCTTTATGTATACAATCTTTCCTTTATTTGATGGAAACCGCACTTATCTTCCTGTGTTTTTTTGGGACATTTGAGCCTTTGAGTTTTAACTGGAGTCTGCTCTACATGTATAGGTACGGTGGCCCATGGCCGGAGGAGGCCTCGTTTGTACCTTGGATAGTGCCTCTAGGGAAGGATCGAGTGCGTCTGGTGCATCAGAGGCTACTCCGTTCGTTCGTTGGTGGAGTCGCTTTGTTATGGCCCACAATTACGATGGGCGTGTTGACCCACAGGTGGCTGCCGATGTTTTGGTTAAGGTCAAGCTGGAGGATCCCCAGGTGTTTGCTCCGGATGTATGCTTTACCGCAAGAGATGACTAGTGTGCGGCCCAAATGGCACGGGAGGTTGCTGGCTCACACTTCTTACGGCGCTTCGTCCTTCCCCGGGGTTCTGACGGAAGGGTGCCTTTGGAAATTCTCGAGTCTACCTTGGGTGAGGTGAAGGTGGAGGAGGCACAAGCTGCAGAGGCCTCATCGGCGGGGCAGGGGGAAGAGCTGGACTTCTCGGCCTTCAATTTGTATCCCTTTTCGGTGAATTTTTCGTCTTCCTGGGGTAGAGTCTTTGTTTCGGGCAGCAGCCCCTTTGGTGGAGAGGGCTCGTGTCGGCCTCCCATGTGTAGTTGTCATGGATGACTCTCCAGGTCCCGTGGTGTGTCTGGGAGGCATGGAGGACGGGCATCCTCGTCTTCCCATAGTGGTACAGGGGGCATAGTAGACTACCCAGTTTGCTGGGCATAGATTCGATGTACAGCAGTTAACTGTATAAAAAGACTTTTGTATGTTCTTTTTCCTCTCCCTTTTTGGTGATTGATTGCGCTGATGTTTCGCCTGTGCCCCTTGTCCCAGCCCCTTCGCATCCTGTGGTTGCCTGGCGGTCACAGGGTATGAGACTTCGAGGGGCATCGGAAGGGTCGGGTGATAGACTCAGTTTGTTGGGGTTTTTATCCCCTCGCCATGCCTAGGGCGGCCTGACCTTAGAAATGATGGGGGGTGTTAGGCCTGTCCGGTATGAAGGCACTTCCTTCAAGATGCCGGAGCGGTCTTTGCCTATCCGACACTTTGGGTTTGCTAGGCCCAAATGATGACAGACAGAATGCCTGTCCAGCATGAAGACTTTGTCTTCAAGATGCTGGAGCGGTCTTTGCCTATCCACCATGTAGGCTAGCTAGACCTTAAAGATGGCGGATGGAATGCCTGTCCAGCATGGAGGCTTATACCTTCAAGATGCTGGAGAGGTCTTTGCCTATCCGCCACGTAGGTTAGCGAGACCTTAAAGATGGCGGACAGAATGCCTGTCCAGCACGGAGGCTTATGCCTTCAAGATACTGGAGCAGTCTTTGCCTATCAACCACGTAGGTTGGCGAGACCTTAAAGATGGTGGACGGAATGCCTATCCAGCACGGAGGCTTATGCCTCCAAGATGCTGGGTTTTTTTTGGGTATTGGGGTTGGGGTTTTTTATACATAATACTTGCCGAGGGTCTCTGCGTTCCAACTGTGTTCGAGGGGGGTCCCCTCTACATTGGCCAGTCAGTCGGAGCCGGGTTTGTTTGACTCGAGGACCAGGTATGGGCCTTCCCATTTGTTGCATAGCTTTCCCGGGGCTAGGGCGCGTCAAAGCACGAGTTCGCCTTGTTTGAAGTTTCGCGGCGCAACCCTTGGATTGTACCAAGCCTTAGTTTTCTTAATGTAGTGATCTAGGTTTTAAATGGCGTGGAGCCGCGTGCTTTTGGTAAGGTCGAGGGAGAGCTCCTTTTCTCCATCAGTTTGTGGGAGTTGTACCCTGAGTGAGCAGGCCTTGACCTTGGTGGGGGTCATGGCTTTGTCTCCGTATAGGAGGCGGAAGGGTGTGAACATGGTTAATATGAACAAGGGTTCCCAATCTTCCGAAAGGTTCTGGTAACTCTCGATTTGGTGGAAACGAGACACAAGTCGATCCGGCCTCCGAACAACATGATCCGAAACCCCGCAATCGCAGCACCACGTCTCCTCTGGTTATCAACCGGCGTTGCACGGTTGATCTCACCAAGAAGGCTAAAATCCTTGCCTGCGAATCGAAGAACACAAGCAAAAACAAGGAAGAATGCAACCAAATTGCAGATGAATGATTAATCTCACGAGTTGGGGTCTCACAAACCGACGAAACGGCGAAACTGTTCTTGACAGAATAATCTAAGCAAAACCTGCCCTAATGAGAGTGGCGGCGGCTGATAATAAGGGTCTAGGGTCGTCACACCCCCTGGTCACGCCCCCCTAATGGGCTCAACGACGATACACGGCCCAACGGACCAAAAACGGTGACGCAGCACCGGGACAGATTCTGGATGCTGATTTGTTTCGATATTTCCCGTTGACTCAGAAGGAATTTCGACCTCAAACCAATGCCATTGGTTTCCTTATGAAATTATCTTTCCAACCATATGTGAATCGTCGAAAACGGAGTCCGGATGCGTCCTGGGCGTCCGTTTTACTGCTGGCTGGTCCTGGAGGTCGAGGCTGATTCGGACTCGAGTTGGACTGGACCTCCTGCTGTTGTTGGACGTCCTAGCTGCTCCTCCACGCCTCCAAGCCTTCCTCTATGTGTCTCCTTGTCCTCTACATGATTTCTAAGCAACACATAATCATTAGGTAGTAATCTATTCTCAAAATTATATAAAGAGTTGCTTAAGAACGAGCTCACCTCTAAATTTAATTGTCGTGCGCGAGCTCTTGTGATTGGACCTTGAAAGTTCAATGGAGGATCATTGTATGTATCCGAGGGAGTGATGTCCTCATCATCCTCCCCCTCTTGAATTGGAGTCGTCCTCGACTCAAGCTCAACATCGGCTCCCAAGTAAAGCTTCAAATCTGCAATGTTAAAAGAAGGACTAACCCCGAACTCGGGTGGCAACTCAAGTTTATATGCATTATCATTTATTTTCTCAATTATCTTATAAGGACCAGCAGCTCTTGGCATTAATTTAGACTTACGCAGCTCTGGAAACCTATCTTTTCTTAAATGTAACCACACTAAATCACCCGGTTCAAGTTTGACTTCTTTCCTACCTTCACTACCAGCAATTCTATACTTTTCATTCATCTTTTCGATATTTATTTTAGTTGTTTCATGCAACTTACGAATAAAATCAGCACGTGCACTAGCATCACTATGTGTTCTTTCAGTGGTAGGTAAAGGCAAAAGATCAATAGGAGCGCGAGGGGTAAAACCATACACTACCTGAAAAGGACTTACCTTGGTGGTAGAATGTGTTGCCCGATTATAAGCAAACTCCACGTGGGGCAAACATTCTTCCCACATCTTCAAATTTTTCTTCAAAATAGCTCTCAACATGGTACCCAAAGTGCGGTTCACTACCTCCGTTTGGCCATCAGTTTGTGGGTGGCACGTAGTAGAAAACAATAGTTTTGTACCCAACTTATTCCATAGAGTGCGCCAAAAGTGACTCAAAAATTTAGCGTCGCGATCTGAAACAATAGTAGAAGGCATACCATGCAACCGAATAATCTCTTTGAAAAAGAGGTCAGCAATATAAACGGCATCATCACTTTTATGACAAGGTATAAAATGTGCCATCTTAGAAAAATGATCCACAACAACAAAAATGCTATCCCTCCCCCTCTTAGTCCTAGACAATCCCAAAACAAAGTCCATCGAAATATCTGCCCAAGGAATAGAAGGAACAGGAAGAGGCATATACAAACCATGTGGATTCAAGCGAGACTTAGCCTTTTGACATGTGGTACAGCGTGCCACGGACCGCTCAACATCTCTCCTCATCTTTGGCCAAAAGAAATGTGTGGCCAACATATCCTCCGTCTTCTTAGCACCAAAATGTCCCATCAATCCTCCTCCATGTGCTTCCTGCAACAACAAAAGACGAACGGAACCAACTGGAATGCATAGACGGTTAGCTCTAAACACAAATCCATCATTGATCACAAACTTGTTCCACGTACGTCCCTCTTTACAGTTCAGCAATACATCTTTAAAATCAGGGTCAAGCACATATTGTTCTTTTATTGAGTCAAGTCCAAAAATTCTATAATCAAGTTGGGACAACAAAGCATATCGTCTAGACAAAGCATCAGCAATTATATTATCCTTCCCTTTCTTGTGTTTGATAACATAAGGAAAAGATTCAATAAATTCAACCCACTTAGCATGTCTACGATTCAGATTATTTTGAGAACGAAGATACTTAAGCGATTCATGATCTGAATGTATAACAAATTCTTTAGGCCACAAATAATGACGCCACGTCTCTAAAGAACGTACAAGTGCATACAATTCCTTATCATATGTAGAGTAATTAAGAACAGGGCCATGCAATTTTTCGCTAAAGTATGCAACGGGCTTACCTTCTTGCATCAAAACACCTCCAATGCCAACTCCACTAGCATCACATTCTAGCTCAAAGGTCTTACCAAAAATTGGAAGTTGCAGCAATGGCGCGTGCGTAAGCTTGTCCTTCAAAGTGTCAAAGGACTCCTCTTGTGCCTTACCCCAATGGAACACCACACCTTTCTTTGTCAACTCATGTAAGGGGGCAGCAATGGCGCTGAAATCCTTCACGAAACGACGATAAAAACCTGCAAGTCCAAGAAAACTTCTCACCTGTTTGATGGTTTGGGGCACCGGCCAACTCTTTATGGCTTCAATTTTCATCTCATCCACCTCAATTCCCTGTGGAGTAATAACATAGCCAAGAAAAGAGACTCGATCCGTGCAAAAGATGCACTTCTCAAGGTTACCAAATAAACGTGCATCACGTAAAGCATTAAAAACAGCACGTAAGTGATCCATATGTTCATCCAAAGACTTGCTATAAATCAATATGTCATCAAAGTAAACCACCACAAATCGTCCAATAAAAGCTCTTAAAACCTCATTCATCAAACGCATGAAAGTGCTAGGTGCATTAGTTAAACCAAAAGGCATTACTAACCACTCATATAATCCGAATTTAGTTTTGAAAGCTATTTTCCATTCATCTCCAAGTTTCATTCTAATTTGGTGGTAACCACTACGCAAGTCGATCTTTGTAAAAATTACAGAGCCACACAACTCATCAAGCATATCATCAAGTCTAGGAATAGGATGGCGATATCGAATAGTAATGTTATTGATGGCTCTACAATCAACACACATACGCCAAGTACCATCTTTCTTAGGAACCAAAATCACAGGAACAGCACAAGGACTAAGGCTCTCACGTACATACCCGCGGTCCAAAAGCTCTTGGACTTGCCGCTGAATTTCCTTAGTCTCCTCGGGATTGGTTCGATACGCAGCACGATTTGGCAATGTTGCTCCCGAGATCAAATCGATTTGATGCTCTATCCCTCTCATAGGTGGCAGTCCCGGGGGTATCTCAGCTGGGAAAACATCCTCATACTCCTGCAAAAGGTTAGTGGCAGCAGGAGGTATCGAACTAATAACATCATCCATCGAATACAAAACTCGTTTGCAAACCAAGGTGTAGCAAATATCATTATTAGAAATTTCAGCAAGGTCACTTTTTAGTGCAAGCATAACACCACCCTTCAATTTTATGCCCTCTACCTTAGAACTAGGTGCAGACTTATCCTTTTTAGGTGGGTAAAGAGAATTAGCAACTTGCTGATTTTCAGATTTAGTATCACGCAAATTAGCAGCTCGTTCTTTATCAGCTTGTACAATTTCAGCAGGGGTCATAGGAATCAAAGTAATTTTCTTTCCTTTATGCATAAAAGTATATGTATTACTTCTACCATGGTGTATAGCATCATTATCAAATTCCCAAGGTCGACCCAATAAAAGTGAGCAAGCTTCCATAGGTACCACATCACAGTCAACATAATCAGCATAGGAACCAATGGAAAAAGAAACTCTGCAAGTTTGTGTTACCTTAGCTTTTCCAGCATCATTAAACCACTGAAGGTTATATGGATGGGGGTGTTGGCGTGTGGTCAAGCCAAGCTTCTTGACCAAATCTGAACTCACCAAATTATTACAACTACCTCCATCGATGATGACACGTGCTCGCCGATTTTGGATGACGAAGAAAATCTGGAACAAGTTATGGCGTTGCAGCTTCTCTGGTTGTTGTACCTTTGTGCTGAGCGCCCGCTGCACAATGATGCTCCTATAGGTCGCTGTGTCATCACTGCCCAAGATTTCGTTGCTCTCCTCAACAACTGGTTCTTCTTCTTCTTCTTCCTCAATGTCAGAGGCGCTGATGTACCCATCTTCCGTTGCAATGTATGCCCGCTGACTTGGGAAATCCTTCTGCACATGACCGAATCCATGGCAGCGACGGCACTGAATGCCAGAGGTGCGTCCCGTTGATGCAACAGAGGAAGCACTCTTGGAAGGTCCCTGCAAAACAGAATTTTTACCTGAGCCTGAAGGTCGTGTAGTGACCGGATTTGGTGCCGTAGCTGCTTGTTGCTTGCTCGCTGGTGAGGGAGCCCTGTAAGTGGATGGTTTGGACAGCCCAAAGGATGGTCCTGTGCGCGGCGTGTATGTGGTGCTGGCCTTGTACTTGCCCTGCTGCTCACGCCCCTGCAACTCCTTCTCTGCAAGCATAGCAAACTGAAACAACTGGTTGACATTGTTAAATTCTTTATAATCAATAATATCCTGGATTTCACGTCTCAAACCCGAATAAAATCGACAAATAGAATCTTCGTTTCCCTCTACTATGCCACAACGCATCAAGCCCTTTTGAAGCTCACCATAATAATCCTGCACAGATTTATCTCCCTGTTCTAAGCGCATCAATTTCTTACGCAGGTCTCTATGATAAGATGGGGGAACAAATCTATCACGCATAGCAACCTTAAGCTCTTCCCATGTACGAGGTGTGGCACCATCTGCAGCTAAACCAGTCCACCAAATAATAGCAAAATCTTTAAACTCACTAGTGGCTTGTCTAACTCTATGTTGTTCAGGTACTTGGTGGGCACTAAATTTTTGCTCTACTGTCATCTCCCAATCAAGATGTCCCGAAAAAGAAGGTATAGTAAATTTAACCTTAGCATAAGGATCTTCAGGAGCTCGATTATACATACCTCGATGGTGGTGGTGATGTGGAACGCCACCCATATCTGTGGTGTTAGTGCGAAGACGACGCCGTAATCTGTTTTGCAATGTCGCCGCTGGATCAACATTAACATCGTCATCATACAACTCATCACTGGTGTTGCTTCCATTCACATCTTCGTTGTGCACAGGACAGTTTTCCAACGCATTTACCCTGTCGGTGAGCTCGGATAACCGTTTGTCCACCCGCTCAACCGCGTTTGCGAGTTTCATCTCAATTATCGCTTCAGTGATAGCCTTGATGACTGTCTCCTTCATCTCCTTCTGAGCATTGTCTACAACAGCTTGTAGCTGCTCTTGGCTGACACACTCCTTGAAGTCCTTTGGCGTTTTATCTCCTTCAACTGACATTGTGGAAACAAACACAACAACAAACAGTGAAGGTTATCCCTAATAATCGTACTACAAAGGTGGAGTGGTGCCTCTCAATCAAGATCAGCAAAGGTAGACACCTTACCAAGCTCTTACCAGGGTTCTTACCAGCAAAGCAAAGGATACCTGGAAGGCGTGCGAGCGATTGCAGGGATGCAAACCAGTGCTGTCCAGAAGAATCTGTGGGGCTTGGAAGGCACACAAAGAGAAAAAATATGTATATGTGGAACACAAATCAGAAACAGATAGTAATGCTGAATTATAGTCCCAAGTACTTGTTCTCGTTGCTGGCCTAAAGTGTTGCAAGTACCAAGTATGTGTGATAAACAAGGTGGAGAAACAAGTATGATGGATAGCAAGAGCAACAGAAACAAAGAACTAAACAGCACACGCTAACACAGCTCACTTTGCCCTTCTCTATGTGCTCCTCTAGATATTGTTCCTCTTTTGCCCCTCTCTTTTTTCTATTTTTTTGGGCTGTCGTTGTTTTTTTGGGAAAATTCGACTTTTTCTATTTATTTTTTTGATATTTTTTTTCACTTAGGAGCACACAAGAGGGAACCACAGAAAATTTGAGCCTAAACAAGTGAAAGACGTGGCCTGTAGAATTTTCTGAAGTTCAGCCGGAAAATGAGAAAAATATTTGGAAATTGAAAACTCAAACTTCGGAGGCGAATTTGGGAATTCTGATTTCGCCGAACCCAACAAGGCGGGGACGAACGGATCCGAAACGCCGTTTCGATGCGAAAAACTCTGTGACTTTTCTGAAAACGGAGTTCGTACACGAAAGTTATGCCCGATTTGAGAAACGACTCCGAATTAGAGGACAAAACGGGAAGAAAGTGGGGAAAATATGCGACGGAGGCTAGGGTTTGATGGAAACGGTGGGGGAAAACACACGAACTGGACTCTAACATGACCTAACCAGCAACAAAACCTTGACCAGGACACAAACTCAACACGACGAACTCTGAAACTGAAATATGCAAAGGCGCGGAAGGGTTGTAGGACAGAAAAAAAAAATGATATGGCAGTGGACTATGGAACGAAGGCGAAAACACTCGAAACTAAGGGTAGATATGAACCTGACGGTATACCTGAAGCTCTGAATACCACTTAATATGAACAAGGGTTCCCAATCTTCCGAAAGGTTCTGGTAACTCTCGATTTGGTGGAAACGAGACACAAGTCGATCCGGCCTCCGAACAACACGATCCGAAACCCCGCAATCGCAGCACCACGTCTCCTCTGGTTATCAACCGGTGTTGCACGGTTGACCTCGCCAAGAAGGCTAAAATCCTTGCCTGCGAATCGAAGAACACAAGCAAGAACAAGGAAGAATGCAACCAAATTGCAGATGAATGATTAATCTCACGAGTTGGGGTCTCACAAACCGACGAAACGGCGAAACTGTTCTTGACAGAATAATCTAAGCAAAACCCGCCCTAATGAGAGCGGCGGCGGCTTATAATAAGGGTCTAGGGTCGTCACACCCCCTGGTCACGCCCCCCTAATGAGCTCAACGACGATACACGGCCCAACGGACCAAAAACGGTGACGCAGCACCGGGACAGATTCTGGATGCTGATTTGTTTCGACGTTTCCTGTTGACTCAGAAGGAATTTGGACCTCAAACCAACGCCATTGGTTTCCTTATGAAATTATCTTTCCAACCATATGTGAATCGTCGAAAACGGAGTCCGGATGCGTCCTGGGCGTCCGTTTTACTGCTGGCTGGTCCTGGAGGTCGAGGCTGATTCGGACTCGAGTTGGACTGGACCTCCTGCTGTTGTTGGACGTCCTAGCTGCTCCTCCACGCCTCCAAGCCTTCCTCTATGTGTCTCCTTGTCCTCTCCATGATTCCTAAGCAACACATAATCATTAGGTAGTAATCTATTCTCAAAATTATATAAAGAGTTGCTTAAGAACGAGCTCACCTCTAAATTTAATTGTCGTGCGCGAGCTCTTGTGATTGGACCTTGAAAGTTCAATGGAGGATCATTGTATGTATCCGAGGGAGTGATGTCCTCATCAATGGTGGTCCGTGTGACAATGGTGTGGAGGGACCATAAACCTTGGGTAATTCGTCGACCCACAGGCCTCGAGCTAAGCCGACGAGGCATCGATTTAGACCGAAGAGGATGTTGCCGTTGGCCCTTTCAACAGCTCAATTGGATTGAGGGTGTCAAACTGCTACGAAGCATAATTCAATGCCGAGGTTGTCGGTGAACTGTCTAAAAGGTTCGAAGTCGAATTGTGTGCCATTGTCCACCGTGAGCTATCATGGGACGCCGAACTGGCAAATTATGTTCTTCCAGATGAATTTCTGGACATTTTTTGATGTGATCGCAGTGAGCGGTTCGGCCTCGACCCATTTGGAAAAATATTCTAATGCGACCACTACGTACTGGAGGTTTCCTTTGGCGTGGGGAAATGGACCGATGAGGTCCATACCCCAACATGCCAGGGGCTAGACAGGGGCGATTGGTTGCAAAGGAGTTGAAGGTTGGTGGCTTCGTCGTCCCATCCATTGGCATCCTTGGCAGGTGCGGATGAGTCCTTCCGCATCAGACATGATCGTAGGCCAATGGAGCCCCTAGTAGAGTGCCTTATTGGCTAGAGCACGAGGCTCCAGATGACTGCTGCACATGCCTTCATGTATTTCTCTGAGGAGGGTGGCTCCTTCTTATTTAGTGATGCACCGAAGGAGGGTGGCGCATACACCTGTCTTGTAAAGGGTGTTATTTATAAGGTGGTAGCCCCTGGCACGATGTTGGATGCGGCGAAGTGCAATTGGGTCGTCCGGTTCTGCTGTTCCTCTTAGGAACGATAGGAGGGGTCCCTCCAGTTCACAGTTTGGATGGGGAGGATGGTGACAGTTGTCTCGTCAAGGGTTCTGGCGGTCAGGTGGTGCAGGGTCTCGAGGAAGGTGCCTCTTGGTGGGTTTTTGCCCATGGTTGCAGCTTTTGCTAACGTGTCTTCCTGATTGTTGTCCGCCCGTGGTATGCTTCGTATGGATACGCCGCGGAAGTGTGCCTCAGCTATGCGAATGGCCTCGAGGTATGTTACCATGTCTTTATGGCGGACTTGGAAGTCCTTGTTGATGTGACCGGCAACGATCTAAGAGTTGGTTCGGATGATGACTTTGGCTGCTCCTAAGGCTCAGGCCTTTCGAAGGCCTATGACGACAGACTCGTATTCCGTTATGTTGTTAGTCGTCTTGAAATCTAGGCGAGCGGCGTATTGGACCTGCTGGCCTGTGGGGGAGATCAGGACTGTGCCAGCTCCAGCGCTCGTGGAGCAGTATGCTCCATCGGTGTAGATGGTCCAAATGTCTTGGGTGGGCGTGGTGTTGGGTTCGGTTGTTGCCGGGGTCCATTCGGCGATGAAGTCTACCAAGATTTGGGATTTTATTGTGATACGGGCTACACACTTGACGACGAAGGGGGCTAACTCTACCGCCCACTTGCCGATGCGTCCCGTCGCCTCCGAGTTGTGAAACATGTCGCCAAGAGGGTACGAGGTTGGCACAATGATGTCGTAGGCAAGGAAGTAGTGCCAGAGCTTGCGCGAGGCCATCAACAGGGCGTAGGCTATTTTTTCGAGCTCAGTGTAATGTGTCTTGGCCCCAGCTAAGGCCTTTGAGACGTAGTATATAGCCCTTTGAGTAGGGCGACCACCACTTTTTTCCTCTCATACCAGGGCGACGCTGACGGCGGCTGCAGAGATGGATAGGTACAAGAGCAGTCCTTCACCGGGGAGGGGCATCACGAGTGTTTCAAGGTGGGAAAGGTGCGCTTTTAGGGCCTCGAATGCTGCTTGGCAGTCTGGTGTCCAGCTAAACGGCTCAGAGCCCTTTAGCGTTTTAAAGAAAGGGAGGTTGTGCTGAGCGGATTTCGCGAGGAAGCAACTGAGGGCTGCGAGGCGACTGGCAAGGTGCTGTACTTCTTTAGGATTGGTGGGAGACAACATTTCCGTGATAGCACGAATTTTGCCCGGGTTGGCCTCGATGCCTCTTCGAGAGATAAGATACCCTAGCATTTTTCCACCTCTAGCGCCAAATACGCATTGTTCTGGGTTTTGCCGTACACCAACGGCTTGGAGGCTGTTGAATGTTTCTTGTAGGTCGGCAACGTGGGTGGCTTCTAGTTGGCTTTTTACCATAGTATCATCTACGTAGGCTTCGATGTTGCCGCCCAACTATTATTGCAGCACCTTGTGTACTAGACGGGAGAATGTGGCCCCGGCGTTTCAAAGACCAAAGGGCATCCAGACATAGCAGTATACTCTGAAGGGGGTAATAAAGCTGCTCTTGTTTTCATCCTCCGTTGCCATCCACACTTGGTGGTATCCGGAGTAGGCATCGAGGAAGCTTAGCATTTCGCAGCCGGCGGTAGAATCCACTAGCTGGTCGATGCGGGGGAGAGGGTACGGATCTCGGGGGCATACTTTGTTTAATGACGTGAAATCGATGCACATACGCCATTTTCCGCTATGTTTTTTTGACTAGGACGGTGTTGGAGAGCCAATCAGAGTGTATAACCTCTCGGATAACACCGGCTTCCTGTAGCTTCTGGACTTCTTCTTTTGTGGCCTCTGCCGCTCCGGGGAGAGCTTGCGAAGCCCCTGGCGTACGGGCCTTGCCTTCGGGTCGACCTGGAGCAAGTGCTCGATGATGCTACGATCGACTCCTGGGAGGTCCGGTGAGGACCATGCGAAGATGTCGAGGTTACTCCGTAAGATGGCCAAAAGTTGGGTTTCTTGCCCGAAGGCGTGGTCTATCCCTATTTGGAAGGTTCGGTCGGGTTGCTCTTGGTGTATGGAGACTAGCTTTATATCCCCTTCTGGCTGTGGCCTTGGAGGGCAGCGGTGCCCAGGGTGTGCTGACGGAGGATCTTTCGAGTCCTCCCATATCATAATGTGGATATGGCGACTGGGGAGTAGAGCGGGGTGCCCATACTCGATGCGTCTAGCTAGGTCTTAGTCACTGTGGATGGTAATTGTGATGGGGTATAGCTCCGAATCTGTTCAGGGTCCCCCGTCCTAGGATGGCATTGTAGACGTGTGGTGCATCCACGACGTCGAAGGTGATAACCTCGGATCATGATGCAGAGCCCTCACCGAAGATGATCGAGAGTTCTATCTATCCTAGGGCATTAAGGGGGGTTCCATTGAATCCCTGGAGGGGTCTGCTGCTTGGTGAGAGCTAGCTTCGCGGAATTAGGAGCTGGTCGAAGGCATGCATGAATAGGAGGTCCACTGAGCTGCCTCCGTCGACCAGTATTCTTCGGACCTCGACTTCAGTGATATTGGCTGAGAGGACCAGGGCATTGGAGTGGGGAAATTTTACCCCTTCCGAGTCATCGATGGTGAATGTTATGAGGGCATCGGCCCAGTCGAGGGCCTGTCAGTGGATGCTAGTTGCTCCAATGTGGTGCACCCCGAGGGCGTAGTCTCACCGCTATCATTTTGAAGTGCCTCCGGAGCTCCCTTCGTGGTAATGGCGAGGACGATCCGTTTGCCCCGCACTCCTTCGTCATCGTGCGGTTCTAGGGATGACTGGGGTGGTGAAGGTAGGGCTAGCTGTGGAGGATTTTGTAGGGCAGGTGGTCTACCCGTCGGTTGGCCGATGATCTACGATCTTTTGACTGCCCCTTGGGGGCCCCACCATTGAGGGCCGCATGCCTCCTGAGGTACTCCTCTTGGAAGGTGATGAGGGTTCGGTAGTTATCGATATTGTGCCCTCGTCCCGCGCTGTGTAGAGTGCACCAGGATTCTTCCTCAGAACGTGGATTTGGGGTGTGGCTTCGCTCCTGGAGGCCTCCGGAGCGTCCTCGACAATGTCCCCTAGGGTGGCTTTGGTTCGGAGCCCCGTAGCTTGGGCTGATATTGCTGATGTTTCGGCGTTGCCACTGCCACCCCCTTTGGGACCTAGCGGTGAGGGCCTTCTCGAAGCTCCTTTTTGTCGGGGATGCCGGGGCGTGTGATGATCCGGCCTACAAGTGTGGTCCCTCGGTGCTGGCATGAGAAGCTTCACCAGCTTGTGAGCGCCTCCGGTGGAGCTTTTCCTCCTCTGCTCTCGCATATTCCTCAAACTTGCTCATGAGGATTTGTGCGTATTGCGTGCCGATTTAGTTGATCATATAGGGGGCCTTAGGCCAGGCCCTAGGTTGCAGCATCAATGACCGAAGAGTCTGATATGCCCCTAATCTGGGCTTTGGTCTAGGAGAACCTTCGAAAGTAGTCCCGAAGGGTTTCATCTGGCCCCTGCCTGATAGTGAACAGGCTGCCGGAGGTTACTGGTTTGATGAAGGTGCCCTGGAAGTTGCTACAGAAGAGGTGGTGTGAATGGTGCCGGGGTCCAGCGCCCAAAACCAGCGTACGGCCACCCCTTCTAGGGCGAGGGGGAAGCATTTAGCCATGGTGGCCGGTCCGTCCCCGCTGGCCTCTATGGCTAGGGTGTAAGATCGGGCGAACTCGTTGGGGTCTGAATTGCCTTTAAACTTGGGCAACTTCAGAGTCCAAAAACCCTCCAGGAAGGGTATGGCCTGCAGGTCGGCCCGCAGGGGAGAGTCATGGTCCCGCAGGGGGTCCTCACAATGCCGGCCCTGGGGCTCCGGGGATCAAACGTGTCGTGTCCTCACGCCGAGGGGCTCGCCTGTTCGTAGAACTTGGGTCGAAAACACGCCGGTTGTCCTGGGAGCGGTGGTGAAGGTGTGGGTAGTTTCCTGCTCAGCCCGTAGGGCCGTCCGTAGTTCCTCCATGTGGGTAGTTTCCTGCTCGGACCGTAGGGCCATCCGTAGTTCCTCCATCTGTGTCAGGAGTGCCGCCAACCGTGATTGCTGCTCGGGCGGAGCAGTGTTTCCGACGGTAGCGCCGGTTGCAGCCCCTAGGGGTGCGGCGGGGGCCTCACTTTGTTGCTGTTGGGTCCTCGAGGTAGAGAACCCTTCGATGTCACCCACAGCTGTAGTTGTGGTTGGGTCGGTGGTGGCCGTAAGGTTCTCATTCTCCTCATCTGGGGGGGGGGGGCATTGTTGGTGCTGGCCGCGTATAGCTGGCTGGACTGCCCAGAAGGCATGACTGGGGGGTTGGCCGCTGCCGATGCGGCCTTGGTGGTCTTTTTCTTGGGTGGCATCCTACTCTCTTAGCACTTCTATGTTTGAATACCCAAGGACGACGCGCTGTTGGAGCAAGATTTTGTCTTGCCCCAACAAATACGGCGAAGTTTGAGAGGAAGGAACACCATGAGTATATTGATGGTAGAAAAATGGATCGATCTGGGGGAGAATCACAGGTTTGCTGTGATGCGTGTTCTGTGTCCGTCCCTTGCCCAGAGGATCATGGCCTCCTATTTATAGGGCCATGCATAGATTGGTGTACAAGTTATCATAATGTATGAATATCCGGGATCCGACCAAATTACTGAGCCTTATCCCGGAAGACTACCTTCTTTCCTATCGGGAGATAAATATCCACCGCGGTAATTATCATGGTGCCTGACCCCTGAAGCGGGCGAGCCGGTGGCCAATTGCGGCCCGGCGCTGCACCACCAGGGGTGTCAGGATAGGTACCATCATGCTGGGGTGTTAGAGCGACGCCCACTAGCCTAGGCGTTTAATGCCGATCACTTCCTCGCAGGCAAAGTACGATTAGTTCTTGCTTTTTGGAAGATCTTTCCTGAGGACTGATGACTCACCCAGTAATCTCTGAGAAGCCAGCCCGGACAGCGGGAGGCCAATGCCTCGAGGACCAGGCCTTTGGGAGGCGGAGCTCCGGAAGGCCTGGGCTCCGGAAGGCGGGGGGGGGGGGGGGGCTTCGACAGGCCGAAGCCTCGGAGACCGAACCTTCGGGAGGTTGAGCTCCGGAAGGGCGGGGCTTCGGAAGGTGGGAACAGGCTTAACCTTTGGGAGGCTGAGCTAAGTAAGCCAAGGGGCCATCGGGGGTCCTTAATAACGACCCTCAATAGCTGGTGTGCCCCCGGTTGATGCCTGTAGAAGAAGGAAGCCCAGCTGGCGCTAAAGACCTCTTTTTAGTTCCACTGTGTTTTCTTTTAGACCCTCGGGTCCTTTGTAATAAGTTAAATAATGTTGTAATAATGGCACTATGGTGATACACTGATGATGTAACACATGTATGAAAACTTGATCTTGGTATAGATGTGTTGTGTCTGGTTTGTTTCTTTAAAACTGGGTGTTACAGCCTTCTTGGCGAGGTCAACCATATATTGGTATGGTTGATAACCACATAGTATTGGTGTAGTGGTTGCGAGGGTTCTCGATCTGTTCTGTTCGAATCCTTTGGATCATCAATGTCGAAACTCTACCAATCGACTTATCATATTACCTTTCGGAAGATCGGGCAAACACGCATCAAGTGTTATCAGAGTCTCGGTTGCCTGTTAGGTAATCTTAGTTATCCCTTTTGTTTCATCGAGTTTCATTACCTAGAGTCCAGAAAATTGCCCAAAAACAAAAATTTAGATCTTAGTTTTCCACTGTCCAAACCACCTTGTTGTTCCAGTGCTTCACTCATGTACACCTCTGGTTCTGTATTGACCTTGATTTCTTGAACCGTCGATGTGTCACTCTCTAAACAATTGAAGAACACATTGAATAAACAAATGAATGATGAAGATGTATGCTTATAATGCATGATCATGAACGAGATGCAATGTGCCATGTTACGAAAATATTTGCAAAATAACGCCTAAGCGATTGGGTTAGAAGAGGTTTGAACCTCGCATGAGACAACCTAAGGTCATACATAGGTTAGTGAGTGGCTGGCAATCATACCGGGCTAGGTGGCGGTCAGACTGTGGGGGTAGAATAGAGTATAATTCAGTACTGAGTGGACCTGACAGTCGGACCGAATCCATAGCGACCAGACCGCTGGGTCTGGTAGTTAGACTCACCCCAGTGACGGTCTGACTCCTGACTATAGAGTTTGACTGAAAGTGTGACTAGCCAAGTCACAAGCCAGTGGTCAGACCGCTAGGCCTGGTTGATGACACCTTGGTGAGGTCACTGGCGAAAGCTTACATGAGTTTTTAATGCACAAAGCAAGAGTTTACTGCTGCAATTCTTCACATTTTCTTGGTGCATGTAATCTTTATACCAAAATGTTTTGTAGTTTCTTAAAATTAAACTGGAGATTACATTCACTACCTACTAGTGACGATATATTATTGACAATACCAAGCTTCACTTTTGTTATCCTTGGTTCAGCTCCACTGTGAATGTCGAATATGCACATAAAGCTGCAATTCAGAAGCATACTTTGTGGTCAAATATCGCTGTGGATCTCCTGATGGGTTTTGTCCTTTGGAGCAGCAATTTTGTTAAATACAGAGACTATTTGTGCTTGGACTATTGATCTCGTCCACTGCATGACAGATGCTATCTTGCGGTCTGGTTGTGTGTCGCTGATGGGTGTTCCAGCTGGCTTTAAGGTTAATACAGAGTTAGCAGAGCTTCTAGGCATGATTTCTCCGAATGCAGTTCAAATATACTCTACCCTTTGGTTCTTCGTGGGAGGCTTCCTGCGGCATATAATTCAGGGCATTGCATTTTCTGGAATTATTTTAGGTTTGACAGTTCCAGTTTCATTCTTGATCGACGTTATCCAGCTTGCCACGTTGCAGCTACCATGCTTCACTGGTTATTCTCAATGATATATTCAAGGCAGATTCAGACAGTTGCATTGTTGTGGCGTCTTTTGAGGTAACATACTTTTGGTGCACTCATGGGGTACTTATTCAAATAAAAGGGGCACTACAACTGCGACCTATTTTTATTACTGAATGACTAATACGAGCTAATTATTTGCTAAACATTAGCCCAAATGTCGTTATTTTATCTCTAGTTTTGCGTTGCAAAATATCTTTTGTTGACTTGTATGAAATAGATGGTAAGCTGGATCTTTGTCTAGTTGAATTTTGGAGGCTGTGCTTGCCTCATTTTATTGATAACAGAAACATCATATTATTTTAGACTAAGTCCATTTTACCCCCCTAAACTTCTCAATAAGTCCACTTAACCCCGAGAACTATAAAACAAGATACTTTACCACCGAAAGTTACAAAACTGGGTTGAATTACAACCCTAGGTTGTCTTGGAGGGTGGTTTTGATGATTTGGACAAAAATAATGTCTTCTTCATCATGTTTCTTCATCACATGTGTTGCCCATGTGACAAAATCGTGACTTCTTTTTAGTCCAACAGCAAAACCACCCTCCAAAACCGCCTCAAGTTGTAAATTGACCCAGCCTAATAAGTTCAGGGCGTTAAGTATCATGTTTCTTAGTTCAAGGGGTTAAATGGACTTTTTGGAAAGTTTAGGGGTCTAAAAATGGGCCTATTCCTATTATTTTTTGAGGGGTTAGAATACCGAATTATGTGGCTCTTAGAATGTTAACACGGCAGAAAGTTGGGCTAGTTTGGGCCTTTGGCCAAACCAAAAAATTCAGGAAGCTGCCAAGTTATGGAAGAGTGAAGATAGTTGCACAGCCTTGCAGAAAATCCTAATCATCCATAGTATAAAAGGGAAAACCCCTGGCTAGATCATTTTCGCTAACCTGTGAGACAGTTTCTACAAACCTATTCTTTAATATAAACTATCGAAGCTGTCCAGTTTTTACAAACTATTCCAGATAGTTCAAGCACCCATGCTGACACAAAATGGCTGCAAGATCTTTTGTGTGAATGATAGTTGTAGATTCTTGTCATTGTTACTACTTTCACAGCAACAATTTCGTTAGTCTGTTTATTGTGTTAAAATGTCATCACTGAGTATTATAATTAGAACATCTTCTCAATGTAAATTAGTCTCATTGTCACAGCACTGCAGAATTATCAATTTTGTCACCAATGACAAGTTCGGCTGGTTAGTTTTCTATCTGGTTAGATGAGAGTTATTGTTATGGTCGGCAAAACATACAGTCGACGCAAGCAGCAGCAGCAGCTGGCGTTATCAGGAGTCCAAATCGGTTTGGATTGTATAGATGGAAGTTCTAGGATTTAATTAAGGAAAGATAGAAATTAAGAAAAGAGATATATTTGATTAAGAAAGGAGATAGAGTTGGTTAGGAAAGGGATTGAGTCGGTTTAGGGAAGGAGATCAAGTCGGTTTAGGAAAGGTATTCTCAGTTTAGGAAAGAGTGATTTGGGGTTATCCTATTTCTAAAGGACAGGTTATTGAATAAAGCAAGCAAGAAATTATCTCCTTGCTCCTCTCGCCTCGCTCCTATTTCCCTCTCGCCGACGCACAAAGCCGGCGACCAAAACACCACCACGCCGTGGGCTGAAGCCTCGGCCTCGGGTGTTGCACAACTACAACATACGAAAGCCGGGGTCTATCAATTTGGTATGAGAGATGCCAGGCTCTGATATCGGGGAGGGTGCTAGCTCCCAGATGATGGACAACCTAGTTGATGATGAGAACATCACTCCTTCGGATACGTGCAATACTAATAATATTGCTCAAGACATACAAGGGCTAATTATAGAAGCACGTGCGAAACAATTAAACTATCAGGTGAAATCGTTAATCATTGTTCATGCTTTCTTGGTAAAGGATGGGATGCTACTAACTTCTTCTGATGTTTTGTTGCATAGAAATATAGGAGAAGCACGACAACATCATCTGGACATCACCCCTTGAGGATCAAGTCTAATCGGACTCCAAGTCATTCTCAAGTTGGACTCCAAATTTGGTTCGGAGACTGTGGACATCACGTCAATAAAATGGGCGTAACAGTCGTATATTGAGCCCAAATGAGGTAGTTCTTGTACTTACTGGAAAGCTTATGATGAGCCCTTTCTAATGGATCTGGCCCCACCCTTACATTCATTAGAAATTAATCAGAGTTGATGAAATAAGGTGATGCGCCATAATTTTGGGCCATGTTGGGCCTTGTAAGTGTGTCGGGGTTCAAGTCCAAGTTGTGTGATTCTCTCCTCACGACTACACAACCCTAGGTTGACCTCCTCACGTCTCCCTTATATATATACAGTAGCCATCATAGTCAGGCTTTACTTAGATTATTTTATTTTAGACAGTTTCGTCGAATATCAGTTTTTTGAACCCCAATTCATCTAAACTCAAAATATAATTTCAGATTGCATATTCTATTCTCTTGCTCGTGTTCTTGATTCACTTGCAAGAAAAACCTTCTTGTTGAGGTTAACCACGCTCGACATGGAGTAGTGGTGCAGTGGTTGTGAGGGTTCTCGATCTATTCTGGTTAGAGCCTTTGGATCATTGATGTCGAAACTCCACCAAATTGACATATCACATTGCCTTTTAGAAGATCGGGCTTACTTCCATCAGCCAAGATGATGGCTAACATGCAGAAGGACCTATAGTGGAGAATTCAACAGCAATTCAGCCAGCTAGCGCAGTAGGTGGTGGCAGTCGATAAGCGATCGTTGGATACTGCACACCTACTGGCTATGATCCAGAGCATCATACTGGCTGACACAATAGCTCCATGTCCGACAACGATACTGCCAATGGCCACTCACTTGCCCCTACCAATCCACCCACCATCACCATCCAACACATCGAATTTCCCCATTCACCATCACCTATCCCCACTTTTCTGCCTCACTAGTTTTCATCTATTTTGCAGGTTAGCATCGTCATGGATCATGGTCATATAGGCGGCAACATGGGTGTGCTTTATTTTCACAAGCTCGAGTTCCTGACCTTCAATGGCAAGAAGGATCCACTCCGATGGCTTAATTACTGCGAACCACTTCTTCCACACGCAACCTACATTGTAGATTGACAAGGTCTGGTTAGCGACCTATCACCTTGTTGGCATCACCCAGCATTGGTACTACATGTTTGAACGCAACAATGGCCCCCTCTTGGGCATGCTTCAAGGAGTTGTGGCATCTTTGCTTTGGGCCGCCACTCCGGAACAACCCACTAGGAGAAATGGTGCGCTTGACTTTTTAGACAACCATTGAAGCATACATGGAGAAGTTCCAGGCTCTCCTATGCTGTTCTAACCCTCTGTTCACATCACAACAGGTTCAGTTGTTTATTGCAAGGTTGTCGGATCGCGTTTGCATCGATGTTGAGCTATAGGACCCAAAGGACCTCCAGATGGTGATGAGTTAGGCATGTGCGTATGAACATCGTGCCCAGGCTATGAAGGGCTCTACTACAACAATGTGTATACCTACCCATGCACCAGGCTGATTGTCCCCACCATTGTCGCTGGCACCCAAACCACCTTGTGTCATAACATCGTCTCCCCTGTCATGTCCCTTTCATCTCCTATCCTAGGCCGAATTAGCGGAGCGATGGAAGCAAGGGTTGTGTTACAACTACGATGAGTAGCATGTATGCGGCCATCACTGTCAACGTCTCTTCTACATCAAGGTGACCAGCTACGAAGACACATCCAAGATGATTCCCATACCGAGTGCATCAATGACTCGATCGTCTCCCTCCACTCGCTCATGGGTATCTGGGCATAAGAAACAATGCAACTTTGTGTCTTCATCAAAAATCATAAACTCTTGGCACCGCTCGATTCGGCTACACCCATAACTTTATCAATGATTTGCTCATGCACTAAATCGGGCTATCTGTCAGGCCACGTACCGCCTTGCATGTTGCGGTGGCCAATGGAGATCAGGTCATCTGTGTGGGTCTATGCACCAACCTACCTACACACATTGACTTGGAGGACTTCATATGGGATTGCTACACAATCCCGTTAGGTGACTACAACATCATCATGGGGGTTCAATATCTGTGAACCCTTGGGCCGATCTTATAGGTTGATGATCTCTGCATGGCATTCTGGCATGGTAATCGCCATGTCTTCTAAAAAGGCCTGGGATCTCCTAGGCATGACATTCAGTGCCCGGAAGCCCATGCCATCTGTGGCGATGACTTGGACAGGCTGCTACAGGACTTTGATGACTTATTTGCAGAACCATGGGGCCTTACCCCGTAGAACTCTTGTGTAAGGGTGGTAATGGGCCATGTTGGGGCCCTATGGGTTTCAAACCCGGCGGGGGTGGGTGCTGAAATCACCTTGCGAAGCCATTAGGTCGGGGCCTCGACCCAATTTGGGTCCAAGGTTGGGTTATATTCTGCACCTGTGGGCCCCGAATATAGCCCAACCTGTGCCATAGGCTCGATGCTGCCCATCAGCCCAACAAACGACTATGGCCCAATGCCCCAACCTCCACGGTAGCACCCTAGCCAAGTGGTTGCCTCCTGTGCTTGCCTCGTTGAGGAGCCCTGTCACCACCACCCAAGGGGCTCTATCACCACCGGCACCAGAGCCACCTCACCTATGTGGCTCTGCCACTGCTGCCTCGCTCGTGCCCTCTTCTACCGTTGCCACCACCGCCTCTCCTTCGCCGCTCTATACCACCTCCTCGCCTGTGCCCTCCGATGTGATAGCCTCGTGTCACATCCCAAATCTCGTAGACATGTCATTAAGCATAATCATGCATCATGAGCATCATGTTTAATTGTTGAGCATTTGTTGAGTGATCGTTAATTATAATGATGGCTTAACATTTGTTAAGAGCTATGAAAATACCCGACCTTGGAGTTTCCTTTTAGTATAAGTTCTGCATAGGCATTTTGGGTGAGTCCAATTACAATGGGTTCATCTTGTTTGGTAATCGCTGCACAAAAAGTTCATAGAAATTTTGGAGCACTAGAGCACCTTAGTTTGAGTTAACAAAAAGAGAGAAGGAAAATGAAGAGAGAAGGAAAAGAAATTGCAGCTGTAATAGACGTAAGACTCTAGCAAGTGCGGCCCACATGAGCTTGCCCACCTCCCCCCCCCCCCCCTCTCCTTCAGCTGTAGCAGCAGCCCTCCCCTCACTCTATCTCACTCTCACGCTCTCTCTCCCTCCCAACTGAGACAGCCAAGGGCAGCAGCAGCTCCCTCTCAAACCCCCTCTATTTCTCCCCCAAATCCTCCCTTAAGCTGAAATCAAGGTATGCATGTCACACCATTGCGTTCCCTAGCTTCTAAGCTTCCCATTTAGCCAATCGTTTTGCGCATGCACGAAGAAGTCGAGCTGTTCTTAATCTCTCTCGGTTTGTTTTGGTGAGCCACAAGGAGCAGCAGTTTGGCCTCTCCTCCCCATGCTTTTCCTCTGTTGTCTCCTTCATCCGACGGTCACCCACCTCCACAAGGACCTTGGGTAAGTCTACTAGGATCCAAATTCCTGATAATCCGAGTTAAAACTACCCGAGAAGCCCTATCCAGAAGTTCTAGCCTTCGACTGGAAGTTTTGGATTGATTCGAGTTAAACTGCCTGAGAACGCCTCTCCGGAAGTTCCGACCACTCGAAAGTTCTGACCTTAATTTGGAACTTCCAATTAAATAGCATTGCAACCCGAGAACCCAAGAACCATGGTTTAGAATCACACCCAGAAGTTCTGACCACCCAGAAGTTCCGACCTTAATCTGGAACTTTCGATTAAATAGCATTGCAGCTCGCGAACCCTTGTTCGGAACCACACCCAGAAGTTCTGACCACCAGGAAGTTCCGAACTTAATCCAGAACTTCCGGTATTTAGTCAGAATTTTAGATGTTGCTTGGATCGGATGCTTCTTTGCTCTTCCGCATGTCTTTGTACTCTTACCTTGTTGAACTGCATCCTCACTCTTTATGCATCTTGTAGCATACCTCTTTGCACCTCATTTATTCTCATCGCATTGCATGTGCTCTTCTTTAGAGAACGAAGGACCAGAGTATGATTTTGGCATGATCGGGGGCGATCCAAAGTTTGTTGCCATTGATTGTGAGGCTGAGTACCAAGGCAAGCATCTAAGCATATTTCACCTTATAATTTGGATCATGTGGAGTCTAAATTTATAAGTTATTGCTCTATGTATATAGTGCATGTTTAGCAAGTCTGTGTCGAGTTTCATGGGTAGAACCTATGTTGATGCATTACTTCTACTTTGTTTTGCTGATGATCCCTATCCTTATAACCCACGTATAACACGTTGTTGTCTAACTTAAAAGCTATCCGAGATGCTTAGAAATGCATTGGTCCTCGGTAGAAGTCGAGTGGTGGTTCAACCAACGTTCACGAGCTATCAACTTAATTATTGATCACAAGGATAATGTTGATGATGGGATGTATGAGATGTGAGAATGAGGTGAGATGTGGCGATGCTAGGGGTAGGTCGGGAGAGGAACCTGAATGCCATAGACCGCTTGTATCATTTAAGCACCAACCGTTGTTATAGTTGACTTTAGCACTTTCTGTACTTTCCACATATGCGTATATGAGATGGGTGAGCAGAGTTCCTTATGTTGCTATGGCCTTTTGGAATGCGAGTCTATGGTGTTGTGGGCTCCGGGCTTGTAGAGGTATCTAGTTTGCTCTCGGAATAGTTCTAGATGACATCCGCACCTGTAGGCACATGTTCAAAGGGTTGTGGCTTATTTGTGAAAGGTTGTCACGTGACTCAGCGCTTGCAACCGCCGATGTTGGTGACGGGCGAGAGTAGTGCCTTCTGCTCAGGTGATGTCATTTTGGGGTGGTACCTCTGGGTAAAATGCTCCACCTATCTTTTGTTGTAATAGACTTTATATTCCACTATGTAGTTTCTCTAAGCAGCTAGGAGGTGAATGGTGTTTTTGTCCTCCTAGTATACGTTTTCGTAAATGGATGTAATTTTGTAATGACTTAAAGACTTGTAATATAATTTCATTACTTGCTCTTTGTTATTCCTTGATTTGATGAAACATGATGTAAAGGCTCATGTTCTGATCTTGGGTATAAAACACTTGTTGGGACTACCAAGATTGGATTCTGGTTAATCATTATTGTTGTGATTGTGTAAATTATTGCCCTAATGATTAATTAGAAAACAATTTGGACGGTTCCTTACACCTTGCCCACGCTGCTTAGATGCCGTTCCTCGCCTGCGCCCTTCACCACCATCACCTCTGTCGTGCCCTGCTCCTCTACAGCTGCCTCGCCTGCACGGCTCCACGCCACTGCTGCATCGCCTACTCCCTCCTCTTCTGCCGCTACTGCCCTCCTACAAATCAAAGTACACTGTCTGGTCCCCCGATGGTCTCGGGTCCCTACTAGGGCCAGGGGGCATTTTGCACCGGGTAACCATTTCTGGGACATGTTGGGTTTGAGGTCTCAGGTTTCAGATCAGGAGCGTTCTTGCTCCACCCAGTCCTGACACAACCCGCTGCCACCCTACTCTCATGATCACATGATTCATCTCTTGCTAGAAAGAGATCCTATCAAAGTATGCTCGTACTGCTACTCGCAGCTGAAGAAGGATGAACTTGAGCAATATGACACCATGTTGTCCCAAGGTACCATCCATCCCAGCAATTTAGAGTTCTCATCTGAGTGCTCCTTGTCAAGAAACATGATCACACTTGGCGATTCTATGTCAATTATTATACGCTTGATGAGCGGATTGTGAAACATAAGTACCCCATTCCGGTGGCAGACGAGCTTCTCAACAAATTTCATGGTGCGTGCTACTTCACCCAGCTCGACCTTCACTTGGGATATCACCAGGTGCACATGCACCTTGACAACATCCATAGCCACTTCGAGTTCCTAGTGATGCCTTTTGGATTAACCAATGCACTGGTGACATTCCAGGCTTTGATGAATCATATGTTGTGGTCATTGCTACATCAATTTGTACTTGTGTTTTTGATGACATTTTGATCTATAGTTCATCTTTCTTGGCAAAACATACAACCGATGCAAGTAGTAGCAGCCGGCATGAGCAGGAGTCCAAACTGGTTTGGGTTGTTTTGATGGAAGTTCCAGGATTTAATTCAGGATAGATAGAAATTAAGGAAAGAGATATATTTGATTAGGAAAGGAGATTGAGTCGGTGTCAACTCCCAAAATCCATAATTGCGTGTTTAATATTAAACATGTGTCATTTGAGTCATATTCAAATTTGGATCGCTTTTGATCACTTGATTGGAATTTGAGCTGCAGTTATGTGATCAGATGCCCATAGGGAATTAAATCGCGACATAAAAATTTTCGGGATTTTTGGAGCTCAATAGAACCTTAATTTGGATTAATGAAGTGAGAGGAAAGAAAATTGGAGAGAGAATTAAATTAGAAACAAAATCAGACTTTTTCTCTAACTTGTGGGGCCCACATGAGGGAAATATCTCTCTCTCTCACTCAAAAGGGGGTAGCCCACCCTCTCTCTCCTCCCTCACTCCCCACGTGCTCCTCTTTCTCTCCCATCTCTCTCTCTAGCTCTCCTTTTTTCCCTTGGTTCCTGCCAATACAAGCGAAGCCGAGGTGCGTGTGTGGTACCCACGTGATCACACGCTCAAGAGCTACTCATCCGTCCAATTCGTTTCCATTTTCCCGAAGGGTTCGAGCTGGTTTTGATCGTTTTAGGTGTTCTAGGTTGAAACACTTAGAGCACCAGAGTTGTTCTTCGTCCCGAGCGTTTTGCTTCTTCCTGAAGGTCGCAAAGCGGGGCAAAAGCATCCTTGGTGAGTCTACTAGGCTTCCCATGGCATGAACTTGCATTTGGATGGTCGATTTGGGTTTTGGATCGCTTTTCGAGAAATCAAGACTTCTTGACGTTTTGGTAGCAATAGTTGAGTTTTGTTCAATTTTGGCGTATGCGTGTGATCCTATGCGGTACAGGAGGTCAAGGTGATGCTCTAGGTCCAAATCGCCACCCCAAAGATCACCAGAATCATCACCGGCGAGCTCGCCAAGTTTCCCCAGCTGTATACAGCGGTCTGACCGCCAGCTCAGGCCGGTCAGACCGCCAAGGCCAAAACTCTCTGTACACGGGCGGTCTGACCGTGTTTCTGGCGGTCTAACTATGACTCTTGGCGATCTGACCGCCCATATGCCTGCGGTCTGACCGCTGTCAGTTGTTTCAGCACAGTTTTCTATTGGCTGAAACTTGTAAAATTCATAATAAATTCTTTGTAACTCCAAAAATTATGAAACCAAGTTTTTTGGTTTCATAATAAACTACTCTATCTATTAAAAATATCCCTAGCTATTAAATGTTGAATTAAATTTCTGAGATTAATTAATTAAGTTCAAGATTCATTAATTCACCGATAATTCTTCACAATTCCAAAGTGGGTGAATCCAATTTTTCTAGTTTTCTTATGACTTTTTCTAGCTAGGAAAATTGTTTTCATGCATTTTAAAGCATTTTTTATGGCATTTCATCTTGTGCATATTGTGGCATGCATGTTTGCAGTTCATTCATACTCATTGCATTGTACGCATTGATCCTTTTCAGAGAACACCGATCTGTCGATCCTGAAGGCCGAAGGCGCTCTTGTCGCACCATATCTTTCTGATCTAGGGCATCAAGGCAAGTATCTATAATATTGCACCATGTTAACTTGAAAGTCTAAAGTGTTATCTATACTTATGTATGTATGCATGTGTCGGGTACCCTTGGGTAGAACCTATGCTGTTGCATTCTTCCATCTTGGTCACGAGTTCATGTGTGTTCCTTGAAGCCTAGATGTGATGTCGATGTCTAAAGTTCTTCGCTATGGTTAGTAATGCTTAGGTATTTCCGTAGAAGTCGAACAACGGCGTTCTCTGTTGTTCGCGAGAATGGGATCTACTACTGTTTACAATTACATGTTGGTGGTGATGGTATGGTTGGTGAGTGGTGAGTATGAGATGAGATGTGAGTGGTGTTAGGGGTGTCGTCTACCTCGGTGGAAAGTCCAGGGGCCAGGTTGGGAGAGGAAACCCGAGCACCATAGACCGCTTGCATCGTTTAAGGCCGATCGTCGGGGTTGTTGGCTTTAGCACTTACCTTACTCACCACATAGTGATCTAATGGTAAGGTGAGCTGAATACCTTCGCAGCTGTGGCTTTGTGGGTGTGAACATCGACAGTATGAGCGGGTGGGCTTGTAAGAGGTACTAGTTTGCTCCGGGAGTAGTTCTAGTATCGCCGTGCCGAGCGATGCATGCCCCACACAGTTGGGGCTGGTTGGGAAAGGTTGTCACGAGTACCCCCTTGTGTGCACTTTGGTCGGAGTCACAAGCCAAATGGTCCTCGTGTCGTGTGGGTCCAGGAGTATCCCCCTGCAGGGTGTATAAACAGTTCGAACTGCCGCGCTATCGGTCATGTGCATGCTATTGTTTCATCTGCACCCGGTCGTAGAGTTCTCATTGTGGTTTGTGGACGATGGCATGAGTTTGATGGTTGGGTATGTGATTATGGTCTAGGTATGGTGGTTGGTGGTTCGAGTTGGCACTTGTTTTCATTGATATACTTGTTGTTACATTTACATATGCTCAGTTGTTGGTTATGGCAGGGTAGTTTGATATAAGTTGGTTAAGTTAGTTGCTCACACCTATGTCTAGGATGCTTACCACTTAATTAACTTAACCATGTTTAAGTCTTGTTACCAGCTTAAATGCATGATCCTTGGAGTCGGGAATATGTATACCCATATTATGTAAGACTTGCGAGTACCTTCGTACTCAAGGTGCTGCCCTTAAGTTGATGCAGGTTCACAGGTCGACGAGGAAGAGGCGGTATTAGGCTACTTTGTGCCTGCCGATCAGGGTGGCACGCAGGAGTAGCACACTCTACTCTGAACTTAGTGTTTTGGTATGGAGCCTAAGGGCATGTGGCTCCATATCCTTTTGTTGTATAGTTTTCTTCCGCTGCGTAGTTATTGTTTCCTTTTTGTTGTAAATTATGAAAACAACTGTATGTTTAAAGACTTGCAATATAATGTTAATTACTCTCTTTCTTAAGCTTTGTTGTGATGTATATGTTGAAAAGGCATGTGTTCCAATTTTGGGCACAAAACACGTGCCGGGATTACCGGGACGGCATTCTGATTAATCATCGAGGTTGTGATTTTGAATAATGATCCGCCTGATGATTAATTTGAATACCGTTTGGACAGTTCCTCACAGCATGGTATCAGAGCTTGGTTTAATTAAGTAGCCTAAACATAATTAGTGCGTTGTTTAGTAAGGGGTCAACTTCACCTAAACAACTCACTAAGATTTGTTTATGCCTCTTCATGATTAATATGTATGAAAATGCAATATTATGCCCCTAAGTATAACTGCTTGTGAGCTTCGATGTTTTTTGCGGAGAGAAGTGCACGAGAAAGAAACGATAGCTAGGATCGAGCATACCGTCATTCTCATATTGCATTCATGCATGCATGATCTATATACATGTATTACGGGATTCTAACAATATATCCGGCAAACGCGTTGTGCTAAGTCTGAATTTGACGTTTCCCCTTTGTGTTTGTCGTTACAGAATGGTTAGGACTCGTCGTAATGTGAATGATCTGGAGGGGTCAAATGAGAACAACCCTCCTCCACCACCGACTAAGTGCTCATGATGATTGAGCAGAACTGCCAGACGAATCAGGCGCTTCTTGAGGCTCTCGTGCACAACACGGCTCCTCATGGAGGAGCTGGAGCTGGGCGCCGAGATGACTTGTCAGATTTTCTGCCGCCGATTTTCTCGCGGGCTGAGGATCCTCTGGATGCCGATCACTGGCTCCGAATGATCGAGCAGAAGCTTGCTCTCCTCAGATGTGAGGATCACAAAAAGGCGCTCTTTGCCGCCCATCAGCTTCAGGGCCCGGCAAGCGCGTGGTGGTCCAACTTCTTGGCCATGCACCCCGCCAACCACCGAATGTCTTGGGCGGAGTTCCGCAAGGCCTTCCGCTCTTTCCACATCCCGAGCGGCTTCATGGAGATCAAGAGGTGGGAGTTCGAGGACCTCAAGCAAGGAGGCCGAACCGTGATGGAGTACGAGCAGGTGTTCAATCACCTAGGAGGTTAGCGCTGATGAGTGGAAGCAACACCGCTTCGTCAATGGCCTCAACTCGAAGATGCAGGATCGGTTGTCCGCACATGAGTTCACCGACTTCAATAAGTTGGTGAGCACGTCCCTCATGGTGGAGTCCAAGCTTAAGAACCACAAGAAGGAGAAGAAACTCAAGAGGGGTTCCTCACCTTCTGTGGGCGGGAGATCACAGCGTGCCCACACAGAGAGTCTACCTCCACCATCTCGCGTGCCGGCATCAAGTGCTCCGTGTTCGATGTGGCTCGTGCAGCGGCCGGCTTTCTCCGCTCCACAGGGACAGCCTCCACAACCGGCCGGTTCGTAGAGCAGTGTGACCGGTGGCCCCGACGACCCTTGTTACAACTGCGGCCATGTCGGCCACTACGCGCCAGATTGCCCGTATCTGAGGTCGGGAGCCGCGGTGACTGCTCCACGGCCACCACCAGCTCAGTCGGCGCCTCAATCTTCTCAGGCAACCCACATCCCCAAGCATGGTCGAGCATGCCACACCACCACCGAGGACGTTCAGGAGGGTGACACCGTCCTGATGGGTACGTTGCATATGCGTTCTATCTCTATCGTTGCACCTATAGTTGAACTGAAGAAGCAGATTCAAGAATTGCTATCAAAGGGGTTCATTCGTCCGAGCTACTCACCCTGGGGATGCTCGGCTATCTTTGTAAAGAATAAGGATGACACTCTCCGGATGTGTGTGGACAACCGTCCGTTGAAAGAGGTCACTGTCAAGAATAGGTATCCGCTCCCTAGGATTGATATATTGTTTGATCAGCTGACCGGAGCCTGAGTCTTTGTCACGGCCCAGAGTTTCTAAACACGTAATTAAGTGCTAATGAGCATCATTAGCATCATTTGTTTTCGTTTTGAGCCATATAGACTTGCAGTGTGGATTAAACCGAATTTAGTTGAACTGGGTTTAACTGATGCGTTGTGAAGCATCTCCTAAAACTTCTATGGAACCTAGGGCTGGTGATAATTTTAGAAATTAGTAGATGCCAAGAGAAGAATATAAATGAATTTTCCCAAATTGTTGGGAAATATTTAGAAGGCATAAAAATTATCACAAGTTGGAAAGGATAGCATTTTGAGAAATTTTTATTCACAATTGGCTCAAGCATTCTGGGTCAAACAAGTTCAAATGGGTTCCTTGTGAATTTTAATTTCAAACAAAATTCGTTTTACCAATTTTGGACTTTGGGAAGGCGTTCAAATGGATGGCTAAAGTGGTGGAGATATTTTGCCTGTCGGTTACTGTTCATGCGGGACCCACTCGTCATCCTCCCTCCTCACTCAGCCGTGCTGCTTCCAGAGGGCGGCGCCGGCTTTGTTGACTTCCGTGGCCGGCAAACCCAGCACGCCGTCGAGTCACCGGCCGAGCCTTCGAGTGGAAGCGTCGTCGGCCTTAACGCCCCCCCCCTGGACGCTCTCTCGTGGTGCCTCTCCTCTCTCTCCCTCGCTTGCTCTCCCTGTCGCCCAGCACACCACAGAGCAGAGCAACGTTGCGCCGCGCCGCCGGCCAAATCCGACGCGCCACCGGCAAGCTCCCTCGAGCTCGAGCCGCGAGAAGCGCTAAGGAGGATCGTCGAAGCCTCTCCAACTAATTCCCGCACGAATCCCCTCCCCTCTCGGTCGGATTTGGTCAGCTCATGCTGTCTTCCTCGGCGCCGGTGGCCTCCTTCCGCACCTCACCGTCGAGCTGCCTCGTTGCTGCTTCTTCGGCCCATTGAAGCGCTCGGGAACTTCGACCCGGCGAGCGAGGCGAACGAGTCTGTCCCCGGAGGCTCCCGCAGTGGTGATCGTGACTCGGGTAGCTGTGAGCAGCAGCTAGGGCAGCAAGGCAAGCATCTATCATATTGCACTGTGTCTACTTGAAAATCTAATATGTTATCTACGCTTATGTATACATTGCATGTGTCGGGTTCCAAGTTGGGTAGAACCTATGCCTATGCATTCTTCCATTTCGGTCACGTGTCATGTGTTATTCCATTGGAGCCTAGTGGTGTCATCGTGGTCTAATTTTAGTTCGCTATACTTAGTGGTACTTAGGCTTTCCGGTAGAAGTCGACGACGACGTCCACCGTTGTCGCGAGCCTAGGGCTTATTACTTGTTCACACTTGTGGTTGTGTTGATGATGAGTCGGTTTGGTGAGTGGTGAGTTGAGACGAGGTGTGGGCGGTGTTAGGGGTGTCATCTGCTCACGAGGAGTCCTCAGGCAGTTCGGGGAGGGAACCCGGACACCGTAGACCGCTTGCACCGGTTAAGCACCGACCGTCGGTGTAGTTGGCTTTAGCACTTACCTTACTCACCACATGCTGATATAATGGTAGGCGAGCTGATTACCTTCGCAGACGTGGTCATGTGGGCCTCGTCATAGACGGTGTGAGTCCGGTTTGAGTCCGGGCTTTTAGCGGTATTAGTTTGCTCGGGGAGTAGTTCTAATACCGCCTCGCCGAGCTATGGTTGATCCACATGGTTGGGCCTGGTTGGGAAAGGTTGTCACGGGTACCCCCTTGTGTGCATCTTAGCGGGTGGCACAAGCCGTATGGTCCCTGTGTCGTGTGGGTCCAGGAGTATCCCCCTGCAGGGTGTATAATCAGTTCGAACTGCCGCGCTCTCGGTCATGAGCATCGCTATCGCTTATCTCCACCGAGCGACCATGTTTTGGTCGTAGAGTTTCGATGTGGGTTGTGGCATGGTTGGTTTGGGTGGTTTGGTCGGTATGTGGTCGGTGGTTTGGTGGTAATGGTTTACCTTTATACACTTGTTGTTTTCATATCTGTTGTGGTCAGTTAGTGGGCAGAGTTTGAGTCGGTGGTTGGTTAAGTCAGTTGCTTACACCTAGAGTTTAGGTTGCTTACCGCTTAATGAACTTAAACATGTCTTAATCCTTGCTATAGCTTTAAATGCATGATCCTTGGAGTCGAGAATATATATACTCATACTGTGTAAGACTTGCTAGTACCTTCGTACTAAGGGGTGCTGCCCTTAAGTTGCTTTCAGGTTCACAGGTTGGCGAGGGAGAGGCAGTTTTCGGCTACTTTTTGCCTACCGATCCGGGTGGCGGGCAGGAGTAGCACCTTCTACTCCGACCTCTGGTGCTTTTGGTATGGAGCCTAAGGGCATACGGCTCCATACTCTTTTGTTGTATAGGTTTTTCTTCCGCTGCATAGTTGTTGTTGTTCCTCTTTTGTTGTAAATTGTGGAAGCAGTTGCATATTTATTAATTGTAATCCAGTTTAATTATTTGCTCTCTATTAAACTGTGTTGTGATATTTGAGTTGGAAGGCATGTGTTCCGATCCTGTGCACAAAACACGTGCCAGGACTACCGGAATGGTATTCTGTTTAATCGTTGAGGTTGTGATTATGAATAATGATCCTTCTGATGATTAATTAGAATACTATTTGAACGGTTCCTCACAGCTTGGTATCAGAGCTTTGTTTAATTTAGTAGCCTAAACATAATTAGTGCGTTGTTTAGTAAGTCGACAACTTTAACTAATCAACCCACCAATTTTTGTTTACGCCTCTTCGTGTTTAATATGTATTAAACTGCTATCGTTTATGCCCCTAAGTTAAAATGCATATTATGAGTGGCGTTTATATGTCTTATACCACATTGTTTCGCTTTCGACCCTGCATTGATTCATGTTGAGCATTGCATCTTCGGCTTTGCATCGTCAGAAGGTAAGGTACGACGCTCGGTGGCGGTTAATCACCGAGGGCTCAGCCGGATGCGAGGCAGGGGCCCGGCGTGTTCCGTACGGCGATCCGTACAGGAAGTGAATACGCTAGCAGTAGCGTATGAACATCCACCATGCGATGGGAGACATGGTCATCTATTCGTGTGGCGTTTACACGAGGTGTCCCGTAGGGTCTACGGGAAGTGAATACGTCGTTGTCGATGTATGGATTGTCGCTTGTACGGCATGTGGTACAAGGGCCGTTCGCGCTCTTACTCTTTGTAGCGCGAAGGGTACGTTCTGGATGTTATAAACTGCCTGTGATTTTGATGCTTGCAGGTGCGGTCCTTATTTTGAGAAAGAAGCGGTAGCTAGGTTCGAGCATGCATCATTTCATGGCATTCATGCATGCATTCATACTCGTTCTTGTATTATGGGATTCTAACAGTATATCCGGCAAATGTATTGTGCTAAGTCAGAATTTGACGTTTCCCCCTTTTGTTTTATATTTCAGAATGGTTGTCACTCGGCGTGGTGGGGAGGTTCCGGAGGGTTCCGGTCAGAACAATCCTCCTCCACCGCCGACCATGGCGGATGTGCTCATGCAAATCGAGCAGAACCGCCAAGCGAATCACGCTCTTCTCCAGACGAACCAAGCACTCCTGGAGGCTCTCGTGCGCAACGCGGCTCCTCATGGAGGAGGTGGAGCCATGCGCCGAGACGACTTCTCGGACTTCTTGCGGACTCAGCCGACGGTCTTCTCGCGAGCTGAGGATCCTCTGGATGCCGATCACTGGCTCCAGACGATCGAGCAGAAGCTCGTCCTTCTTCGCTGTGAGGATCATGAGAAGGCGCTCTTGGCCGCCCATCAGCTTCAGGGCCCGGCGGGTGCGTGGTGGTCCGGCTTCCTGGCCATGCACCTCGCCGATCACCGCATGTCATGGGCGGAGTTCCGTGAGGCCTTCCGCTTGTTTCACATACCGAGTGGCCTCATGGAGGCTAAGAGGCGGGAGTTTGAGGACCTCAAGCAAGGAGGTCGGGCGGTGATGGAGTACGTGCAGGTGTTCAACCACCTTGCACAATACGCTACCGAGGAGGTCAGCACGGATGCGCGCAAGCAGCGCCGCTTCGTGAATGGCCTGAACTCGAAGATGCAGGACCGGTTGTCCGCGCATAGGTTCGCCGACTTCAACGAGTTGGTGAGCACGTCGATCATGGTGGAGCTCAAGTATAAGAGCCACCAAGAGGAGAAGAGGCGGAAGAGGGGTTCCTCGTCTTCCGTGGGCGGGAGCTCGCAGCGCTCCCGCACTGAGAGTCAGCCTCCACAGTCTCAGGTGCCGTTGGCTGGCTACCCGCGGCCGATGTGGTTTGTACCATGTCCTGCGTTCTCCGCTCCACAGGGGCAGGTTGCACGACCAGCCGGCTCCCAAGTGAGCGTGACCGGTGGCTCAGGTGGTCCGTGCTTCAACTGCGGCCGCGTCGGCCATTTCTCGAGGGAGTGCCCGTATCCGAGGCCGGGAGCCGCGGTGAGTGCCCCGCGACCACCGCCGGCTCAGTCAGCGCCGCAGTCTTCGCAGGCGACCCACGTTCCTAAGCGTGGTCGAGCTCGTCATACTACCGCCGACGAGGTTCAAGAGGGTGACACTGTCCTGATGGGTACGTTGGATATGAGTTTCAACTCTGACATCTTTTCTGCAGTGGTTTTGTTTGATTCAGGAGCCTCTCACTCCTTTATAGCTTCGGATTATGTTTGGAAGAGCGGGTTGAGAGTCAGTGCTACCCACATGCCGTATCTTATAGACGCCCCGGGGGCCAAAGTTCTAATCAACCAGTGTGTGAATAAAGCAGCGGTAGTTGTCAGCGAAGTGCCCTTCTTTGTCAATCTGTTAGTGATGAACTCGAAGGGAATTGATGTTATTCTGGGAATGAATTGGCTCTCCAAGAACAAGGCTGTGTTGGACTGTGCTCGGTGGACAGTCACCCTAAATGGTCTGTCAGGTACTCAGGTCAAGTTGAAGCTAAAGGGTGTCAAATCCTGCCTGTTCGCCATAAAGGCTGTCCCCGCCAAGATTATGGAGACCATTCCTGTGGTGTGGGAATTTCCGGATGTCTTTCCGGATGAGTTGCCTGGAATGCCGCCTGGCAGGGCAGTGGAGTTCTCGATTGATCTCGTGCCCGGTGCGGCCCCGATTTCGAAGAAGATGTACAAGATGTCACCAGTTGAGCTAGTTGAGCTGAAGAAGCAGATTTAGGAGCTGCTGGCGAAGGGTTTCATTCGTCCAAGTTCCTCACCTTGGGGATGCTCGGCTCTATTTGTGAAGAAGAAAGATGACACTCTCTGGATGTGTGTTGATTACCATCCGCTGAATGCAGTCACGGTGAAGAATGTGTATCCGCTTCCTAGGATTGACATCTTGTTTGATCAGTTGACTAGAGCCCGAGTCTTCTCAAAGATTGACTTAAGGCTGGGCTATCACCAGATCAAGGTCCGGCCAGAGGATATTCCAAAGACAGCGTTCTCTACTCGATACGGCTTGTATGAGTTCACCGTTATGTCGTTTGGCTTGACTAATGCGCCGGCTTTCTTTATGTACCTCATGAACTCGGTGTTCATGGAGGAATTGGACAAGTTTGTCATTGTTTTCATCGATGACATTCTGATATACTCCAAGACTGAGCAAGAACACATTGGGCATCTTCGTGTTGTTCTGGGCAGACTCCGAGAGCATCAGCTGTACGCTAAGTTCAGCAAGTGTGAGTTCTGGCTCAGGGAGGTGGCCTTTCTAGGACATGTTCTATCAGAGAACGGGGTGGCAGTTGACCCGAGCAAGGTGCAGGATGTGCTCGACTGGGTTCAACCCCAGAATGTCAGTGAGATCCGGAGTTTTCTTGGACTTGCGGGCTATTACCGCTGATTCATTGAGAACTTCTCCAAGGTTGCGAAGCTGATGACTGAGTTGTTAAAGCAAGGCAGCGTGTTTAAGTGGTCAGATGCCTGTGAGTCTGCTTTCTAGACGTTGAAGAAGCTGCTCACGACCGCTCCAGTGCTGGCTCAGCCTGATGTGACCAGAGGGTTTGATGTGTATTGCGACGCGTCCGGCATCGGTCTTGGCTGTGTTTTGATGCAGGAGCACCGAGTCGTTGCATATGCATCCTGACAGTTGAAGCGTCACGAGGAGAACTATCCGACACATGATCTTGAACTTGCAGCTGTCGTGCACGCTCTGAAGATGTGGCGCCACTACTTGATGGGCAACTTGTGCCGTATCTACACAGACCACAAGAGCCTAAAGTACATTTTCACGTAGGCGGATTTGAACATGAGGTAGCGCAGATGGCTTGAGTTGATCAAAGACTACGAGCTAAAGGTTCACTACCATCCAGGCAAGGCGAATGTGGTCGCTGATGCTTTGAGTCAAAAGGCTCATTGTCATTGTCTTGTAGCCTCGCCGATGGATTCCACGTTGTGTGATGATTTCCGGCGTCTTGGGCTTGATATGGTGCCGGACGGTTTTATTGCAAATCTCGAAATCAAGTCCACGCTCATTGATGAAATTAAGGCTGCTCAGAGGGATGATAAGGGTATGGCCCGAATTCGAGAGAAGAGGAAGATCGGGCAGGCCTTGTGCTTTACTGAGGATGATCAGGGCATTATCTAGTTTGGGAACCGTCTAGTGGTTCCGAGGGTCAAGGCGCTGAGGAAGAAGATCCTTGATGAGGCTCACGATTCGTTGCTGTCCATTCACTCAGGCAGTACGAAGATGTATCAGGATTTGAAACCCCATTTCTGGTGGACTCGCATGAAGCGGGAGATTGCTAGGTATGTGTCTGAGTGCGACGTCTGCCAAAGGGTGAAGGCTGAACACGTCAAGCCTGCCGGCACACTCCAGCCCTTGCCCATCCCATCTTGGAAGTGGGAAGAAGTTGGGATGGATTTCATTACCGACTTACCGAAGACTTCGAGTGGGTATGACTCTATTTGGGTCATCGTGGACCGGTTGACAAAGTCCGCACACTTTCTACCTGTCAGGACCACTTATTCTGCTAAGCAGTATGCGGAATTGTACCTCACTAGAATTGTTTGCCTCCATGGGGTGCCGAAGAAGATCATTTCTGATCGGGGTACACAGTTTACTTCTCATTTCTGGAGAAATTTCCAGGAGGCTATGGAGACCGAGTTGTTCCACAGCACGGCGTATCACCCACAGATAGATGGTCAGACGGAGAGGGTAAATCAGGTTCTCGAAGATATGCTCCGTGCTTGTGTGCTCACTTATGGGAAGAAGTGGGACATATGCCTGCCGTTCGCGGAATTCTCGTATAACAACAGTTTCCAGGCTAGTATTGAGATGGCGCCATTCGAGGCCCTTTATGGTCGGAGGTGTCGTACGCCGCTGAATTGGTCCGAATCCGGTGAGCGGGCTTTTCTGGGTCCGGATTTGGTCAAGGAGGCAGAAGGTCATGTCCAGAATATCCGCAAGAGTATTCTCACAGCCCAGTCTAGGCAGAAGAGCTATGCAGATCGACGTCGCCGGGAGCTCACATTTGAGGTGGGGGATCATGTGTACCTGAAGGTCTCACCTCTCAAAGGCGTTCGTCGATTCCAAGTCCGAGGCAAACTGGCGCCTCGGTATGTTGGGCCATTTCAGATTCTAGCTCGGCGTGGAGAGGTTGCATATCAATTGGAGTTGCCGTCGTCCCTCTCCGCGGTACATAATGTGTTTCATGTCTCACAACTCAAGAAGTGTCTCCGAGTCCCGACCGATGTCGTTGATGTTGCGCCCGAAGAATTGCAACTGGACTTGACATATTGTGAGAAGCCGATGCGAGTCTTGGATGAAGCCGAGCGCAAGACACGGCGGAGTTCAATCAAATTCTTGAAGATTCAGTGGAGTAACCACTCCGAGTCCGAAGCGACTTGGGAGCGGGAAGATCAGCTTCGTTCCGAGTATCCTGAGTTCTTTGAGAATTTTGTAATACCAATGTAATATAGCGTATTTGGAATCTCTCGCATGTATGTGTTCATCTCTATGATTGAATAAAAATCTGCGTGGGATTCCATCGCTTGCGTCATGATGTCGGCTCAGAACCTGCTAAGTCATCACAGCGTGCTCATTGTCCCCTCTCCGGCTCGTACCGAATCTCGGGACGAGATTCTTTTTAGGGGGGGAGGTTTGTCACGGCCCAGAGTTTCTAAACACGTAATTAAGTGCTAATGAGCATCATTAGCATCATTTGTTTTCGTTTTGAGCCATATAGACTTGCAGTGTGGATTAAACCGAATTTAGTTGAACTGGGTTTAACTGATGCGTTGTGAAGCATCTCCTAAAACTTCTATGGAACCTAGGGCTGGTGATAATTTTAGAAATTAGTAGATGCCAAGAGAAGAATATAAATGAATTTTCCCAAATTGTTGGGAAATATTTAGAAGGCATAAAAATTATCACAAGTTGGAAAGGATAGCATTTTGAGAAATTTTTATTCACAATTGGCTCAAGCATTCTGGGTCAAACAAGTTCAAATGGGTTCCTTGTGAATTTTAATTTCAAACAAAATTCGTTTTACCAATTTTGGACTTTGGGAAGGCGTTCAAATGGATGGCTAAACTGGTGGAGATATTTTGCCTGGCGGTTACTGTTCATGCGGGACCCACTCGTCATCCTCCCTCCTCACTCAGCCACGCTGCTTCCAGAGGGCGGCGCCGGCTTTGTTGACTTCCACGGCCGGCAAACCCAGCACGCCGTCGAGTCACCGGCCGAGCCTTCGAGTGGAAGCGTCGTCGGCCTTAACCCCCCCCCCCCTGGACGCTCTCTCGTGGTGCCTCTCCTCTCCCTCCCTCGCTTGCTCTCCCTGTCGCCCAGCACACCACAGAGCAGAGCAGCGTTGCGCCGCGCCGCCGGCCAAATCCGACGCGCCACCGGCAAGCTCCCTCGAGCTCGAGCCGCAAGAAGCGCTAAGGAGGATCGTCGAAGCCTCTCCAACTAATTCCCGCACGAATCCCCTCCAGAGTGTCACTGATATACGGAATTTTCTCGTACTCGCAGGTTATTACCGCTTGTTCATCAAGAACTTCTCCAAGGTTGCCAAGCCAATGACCGAGTTGTTGAAGCAATATAGCATATTCGTGTGGTCAGGAGCATGTGTGTCCGCTTTCCAGATTATGAAGAGGTTGCTCACAACCGCTCCAGTGCTCACCCAACCAGATGTGAGCAGGGGTTTTGATGTGTATTACGATGCATCCGGCATAGGCCTCGGGTGTGTTCTGATGCAAGAGGGCCGGGTCGTTATCAAAGGGTCCTCTGGAGCCTTCGGTCTCCGCACCCTCAGTAGGAGGCCTAGCCTCCGGAGGCTGCGGACCCCTTCGAGTCACCTCTCCGACACATATGTGGCCTTTCGAAGACTCAAATCTACAACAAGTCCCTCCAGAGCCTTCGGCCTCCAGACTCTCAGCAAGAGGCCTGGCCCTCAGAGGCTACGGACCCCTTCGGGCCACCTCTCCGGCACATACGTGGCATTCCGAAGACTCAGAGCTACAGCAAGTCCCTCCAGAGACTTCATCCTCCGGACTCTCAGTAGGAGGCCTGGCCCTCAGAGGCTGCGGACCCCTTCGGACCACCTCTCCGGCACATACGTGGCATTCCGAAGACTTGGAGCTACAGCAAGTCCCTCCAGAGACTTCGTCCTCCAAACTCTCAGCAGGAGGCCTGGCCCTCAGAGGCTACGGATGCTTCGGGCCACCCCTCCAGTGCCCATGCGGCCTTCCGAAGCCTAAAGATGCAACCGGCATCTGGAGATAATATCAGGGAAGAATGAACACCCCCAGCAGCCGACCCGATGTGAGGTGACAGGCGATTAATACCGGTGCAAGTGGTGCTTATCCTGACACCCAGTGCAATGAAAGTCGTCCTGACACCCTCGGCAGAGCGGCGTCGGGCTGCAATTGGCAATTGGCTCACCCCTTAGGGGGCAGGCACCACAATAGTTACCAGATATTTATCTTCTATGTAGGGTAAAAAGTAGTTATCCAGGATAAGGCCCAATAATTTGACCAAGCCCTAGATATTTGTACATCATGATAACTTGTACACTAAGCTACGTACCACCCTATAAATAGGGGGCGTGGTCATCTGGGGAAAGATGTGGTCATAAGGAGAATGCTCAAGGCAACACATAGAACACAGAGGTGCCCAAACGCTAAACCACGCTGTGATACTCCCTCTCAAACCTATCCACATTTCTACTATAAATACATTTGTGGTGTTCCTTCCTCTCAAATTTCATTTCCAAGATTGAGTCTCCTCCTTAGAAGAAACTCTCACCATACTTGCTGGGGCAAGACGAACTCTTGCTCCAACACACTCCGATTAAAATGATTTTGAATTTAAACATATGAATAAGAACATGATTGCAAAAAACCAATCACACATGGACTAACATGAGCATTTCAATAGCAAATATGACAAAACATATTCTACTCATGTTCACAAGGATATCATATAAGGCAATCGACATAAAGAGGTGGATTAACACATGAATAAGCTCAGTGAGTGTTAAAAAGATAGAATTGCTCTTAGTGCGGGTTATCAACTTAATGGCCATCCAACACTTACTAAGTTTTACTAAGTAGTCTGACAGTTTTCACCACAAAATGCTAGACTGAGCTAACCAAGGCACTGTTATGTCTATCATGCAAGTACCTTACCTTTGAATCCACCAGGACATAGCAACACCGCTGAACAGAGAGATAAATGGAAACAATAGCTCACAATGATAGACACAGAACATATAAGCTAGCGACTACAGCCTAGCAAATTTACAATACTATCACACAAATTATACATACACCGCTGTCATCACAGAGCATCACTCCCACCTCAACTAGCATGCAAATTTATCAATACTGACCTAGATCAAGAGATAGCATGCTAGATGAAACAAAAGAAGCTGTTGGAACAAACTTACTATCCAATGAAGGAGCTAAAGGCAAGGTGCACAGCAGCAGTGCTGTCCCAGAAAATAGAGATGCCACCTCTATGCCGAGGTCGACAGGGTGTGTGTTCTCGGAGATACAATGCCACTGTACCAGTTGCAAAGCACATTGCAACTAGTGCCCGAGGAGCAGGGAACACCGCAACAGAGAGGTCTAGCTCTTGGGCAGAGAGGTTGTTGTTGAACGCCAGCCAGAGACAACCAACAACGGAGTGTGGTCACCATGAACAGAGCAGGCCAGCGAGGCAAGCTCCACAGGTAAGTTGCACACACAGCTTAACCATCGCACGCACGGAATGCACAAAATAAGACCACCTCTAGGAACACATATGAAGAAGCAACATAGATCACCACCACAACAGTGTCACCATCGCCACGGCCAAGGCATGTGCACACCGCATACCGGAGGCCAAGCTTCACCGTAGTGCAACCGAGCCCACAAGGAATAGCTAGTACAAGACGACGGAGCACATGACCAGGGGAGGTGCACCAACACATCACGAGCACCCTTACCAGAGTCAACGGGGTGCAGCCACAGAACAGGTGAAAGGGATCGCTGGAGAGGAGGGTGGAGAGGAGTAGGCAGGAGGAGAAGAGAGAGGGCTCAAAAAAGATCGATCCAGAAAAAAGGAACTGCCCCAGCTCTTATCCACCTGAGCCAAGGGAGAGTGCACGTTGCCTTCATTCGAAATCACCGGGAGCACGAATGGACTCTAGCTAGGGTGGACAAGCCTCAGCTCCCAAGAGTCGGTGGTGCCTCCCCTCTCTAGAACCCTCCCGTGGGGGTATGGTGGATGGCCAGGCTGAGTGAGCTGCTTGGCCTCATGGGCCTGAAAGAGGCCCACTGGTCCGAGACCTCCTCCTTCTATTTTTTCTCATGGAATTTGCTCAAATTCAAATATGACCTCATTTTCAAATTCATATTTTAAAAGGAAAACCCCTCAAATCCCAACAGCATACTCCCATTCTGAAGAGATCTAGTTTTTGATTCTAGCTATTTCTCATTCTGTTTATTCATGGAATGCATTCTTTGATGAATCCAAATAACTTTGTGCAATTATTTGACTACTTTGGTGATTTTGATTCATGAAAGAGTGTTTGTGAGAGGGGAAGAGGTGATTCGGATGAGAAACGACCTTTTAGGTGATTCACACTACTATAGAACACCACATGGCGCTCTAAAGCTTCATGCCATACGGTTGAATGTTGTCTATGAAATCACATATTAGATATAGATAATCACTAGGAACAATATGTGATGACAACCATATGCATCAAGTCATGCAATAGTAACCATCTGGCCGACCATATGGCAGACGGTCGCTAGGATGAACCATTTGCTTTTTATGATATATCTCAGACAATGCTAGATAATAACCATCTGTGATGTGTGTACATGCCGAAAAAATCATCAACCGCCTCCTACCATGGCCAACGCCAGCTCGGGGCCATGGCCACCATGAGCAAGGAGGCAGGAGCCGTGTCCATCGTTGTTGAATCACGATTGCCACCAAATCCTACATGAATCATGTACACACGGTCGGCATGAAGGCAACCATCACAGCCAATGGCATGTCAAGAAAAAAAACAGAATGACACCAGCGTCGATCTACACATCGTCATTGATTTTTGTGTCGCTGCAGTCGGGCTGCCGCACTATCCTTCTTCCTTCTCAGAGTGCTGCCACATTGGCCATCGTGCCTTCCTTCGTCCTCGGCTTACCACCACATCAATGACTTCTTCCCTGCACCATCATTCGCTCCTGCACGAATGACATTTGCCTCGAAGCCGCACCACCACCTCCTCTCGCATTAGAGCTAGCCACATTGGATCCGTGTTGTCACTCCCACCATTGACATCGCTAGCATGAGTGCCACATCCACCTTCCCTGGCTCCTACATCAGTTGATGCGCATTTTCCCGATCTTCCGAAATGTAATATGATAAATTAATTGGTGGAGCTTCAACGTTGATGATCCAAAGGCTCCGAACAGAACAGATCAAGAACCCTTGCAACTACTACACCACTAATCCGTGATTATCAACCGTGCCAAGATGCGGTTGACCTCGCCAAGAAGGCTTTTCCTGCAAGCAAATCAAGAACACAAGCAAGAACAGGTAGATGCAATCTGAATATTGCTAATTACTAATGAATTACTCGAGTTTAGGGTTCAACAAATCGAAAAATGGTGAAACTGTCTAAAATAGAATAATCAAAGCTAAACCTGAGCCTGAACTATGATGGCTACCGTATATTTATAGGGGGACATGAGGGGGTAAACCTAGGGTTGTGCAGCCATCGAAAGAGGCGTGCACAACCTGGATTCCGATCTCGACATGATTACAAAACCCGACAGGGTCCAGAACGGTGATATAGCACCTTATTCATTTGACTTTGACTAAACTATAAGAAATATTTGGTGGAGCATAAATCCATTGGAAAGATCTTGACATAAGCTTTCCAGCAAGTCCAAAAACGCCTAAAATGGACTTCGTATGAGAGAGTTATGCCCATTTTACTAACGTGCTATCTTTAGACTCGACCACAACCACGACTTCGACTAGAGCTTAGCCTCAAGTCCGAGAAGACTTGGCCTTCGAGGGTGATGTCCGGGTAGGTTTTAGTGCTTCTCCTGCATTCCTAAGCAATAAAATATCACAAGAATTTAGTAGTAATCCATCCATAGAAACATAAATAGTGAGAAACGAGTTCACCTAGTGGTCTAATTGTCATGCACGTGCTCTTGTAATTGGGCCTTGTATGATTTGAGGATTATTCACGGTATTTGAGGATTCACCTTACCACTGTTGTTGAACCATTGAATATGATAAGGGTGAGGATGGTTTCTTGTCGGCAAGGGAGCTTCTTGATCATATCTGAACTTGCCAAGTTGTTGCAGCTTCCTCCATCAATAATGACTCGAACACAATAATCCTTGACTATGTGGAACATCTAAAACAAATTTTGGCATTATAGCTTTTTCGCTTGCTCCATTTGAGTGCTTAACTCTCGCTACACAATGAGGGTCCAATAATCCTCCATGGCACTGGCATCGAACACTTCCTCGTGGTCGATATCCATCTCATGTCCATCCTTGTCACCTGCATGGTTAGCTGCAAGAGCATATTCATCCTCAACATCACTAGCATTTACATATCCACCGTCTTCTATTACAATGTACGCACGCTGACTTGGGCAATCCTTCATGACATGGCCTATTCCCTTACATCAGTGGCAAATAATCCCACTCGTGCGACCAGTCAAGGCAACCGAAGAAGAGCTCTTCGCTAGACCCTGCACACTTACGGATTTTCTTACCTTGGGAGCGTGTGACGGTGTTGAAGGTACTACTGAACGCGCCCTACTCAAGAAGGGGGTAGTAGACTATGTAGCAGAATGTGGGGCTTTTTTGACTTGTCTCGGTGTTGATTTGAAGTAGTCGTGCTTCCAAAATTGCTCCTTGGCCTCTGTTGTCGTCCCTGCAATTCTTTTTCTGCCAAACACGCAAGTTGGAACAATCTAGGAACATTATCGTATTCTTTGTAATCAACTATGCCATGAATTTCACACCTTAACCCTTCATAGAAGCGTGCCATTGCAGCCTCTTCATCCTCAATAATATCACAACACAACATACTAATTTGAAGCTCCTGATAATATTCTTCTATGGATCTATCACCTTGGTTTAAGCGCTGCAATTTCATAAACAAATCACTTTTAAAAGAGGATGGAACAAATCTGTGATGCATAGCAACCTTTAAAGCATTCCACATAATAGGCGCTAGTCCATCAAGGCATACCCTATTCCACCAGATGATTGCAAAAATTTTAAATTCACTAGTGGCTTGCCTAACTTAATGCACTTCAGGAACTAAATGAGCATTAAACTTCTATTCTACCGTCATCTTCCGATCTAAATACTTTTCAGCATCATAAGCACCCTCAAAAGATGGTATAGTAAACTTAACCTTAGCAAATAGATCATCATTAATACGTGGGTTATGTTGCTGAAAATAATTACCTCTCATACCTTGATGATTGAAGTTCAATCAGTTCTTTTGTCGTTCATCAAAGGTGTCACGTTCTTGTCTCAAAATTTCATCATCCGCGATGGACTCCTCTTGTTCATAGGCTGCACCTTGAGGATCCACTCGACCATTTTTTGGTGGTGGATTAACTAATCGATCAAAGCGTGTATTGAGCATTGCAATGCTTTCATTGAGTCGCTGTAATGTGGTATTGGTTCACGCAAGCTTCTTGTCAATGTCTTCATTGATAGTTTATTTGATGGTCATCCAACAACATTGTGAGTTCTTCCCTCAAAACACACTTGTGCATTCGATGCTTCTTCTGCCATGGTTAGTCAAAGATAGAAAACAATGAAAGATAAATTATCCTTATCGACTACTAGGTGGTGGAGGTAGAGTCACACACTCTCAAGCGTCTTACCATACTCTTGCAAGTGTTCTTCCCAATCACCGCAGTTGGCACAACTGGTGGCTGGTTCATGATACCTTATCGAGTGCGAGTGAGGTAGTTGCAAGGGAAGATACTGTTCTGATCAAGAGAAGGTGTAGCTTGAACAGGTAATATTTAGTAGCAAGGAATAGCAATTAATGAAATCAGATTAGCAAAGCTAAATAAAAGTCCACAGTACTCGTCACAGTTGCTGGCCTGATCACGTTCCTAGAACTAGCTCAAGCAAGTCGAAGACTATATCAGACACAAGCACAATGGAATAAAATTCGCAATGCAAACTGATTTTATTTTTTTTAATTCTCTCTTTTTTTCTCTATTTTTGCACTCTTTGCTTTTTTTTGGCACTCTTTGCTTCTTGCTTCCTTTTTTTTATGATTGTGACACAAACTCAAAACTCTTCTACTGACTTTTCTAAGTCAAAAGAGGTATATGGGTCACAGACTTTTTCCGAAGAGTAGGGGTATAAAGGTAATAAAAAGATACTCGCTCTCTCTCTCTGAACTTTGGCTACCTCTGTTTCGGCTATGGTGGTCGGATCCGAGAAGGTGGGCGAATCTGACTAGGTGGTCGCGGCGACTAGGTGGTCAGACCCGAGTGGGTGGTCGGAGTACCTGGTCGGACCCCGAGTGGATGGTCGGAGTGACTGGTTGGAACCCCGAGTTGGTGGTCGGAGTGACTAGTGGTCGAACCCAAGTAGATGGTCTACTCAACTAGTGGTTGAAACCGAGTAGATTGTCGAATTCGAGTATGTGATCGAACACAACTAGTAGTCGAACCTGAGTTGATGGTCGAACTTGACTAGTGGTCAACACAGCTTGTGACACAATCTTGACTAAAACAGACAAGGGCAAATCGAGATACACGACGACTAATATAGCAAAGACTCAACACGAGAAACTAGAACACGATAACTCGACCAGCAACAAAGACACCAACAATGGACTGAAACTCAACAATGTAAAAACTGAAAACAAAATTGTGAAAAGCTCAAAGTGGTTTGGATAGCGGAAAAGCTATGATCTAAATATTTTTGTGGGGCAATTTTTCTGGACTCTAGGTAATGGAACAAAACTAAACAAAGGGGATAACTGAGATTACCTAACGAGCAACCAAGGCTGTGATACCACTTGATGCGCGTTTGCCCAATCTTCTGAAAGGTAATATGATAAGTCGATTGGTGGAGCTTCGACGTTGATGATCCAAAGGTTCCAAACAGAATAGATTGAGAACCCTCGCAACCACTACACTACTACTCCGTGGTTATCAATCATGCCAAGACGCGGTTGACCTCGCCAAGAAGGCTTTCCCTACAAGTGAATCGAGAAAACAAGCAAGAACAAGTAGATGTAATGTGAATATTGCTGATTACTAATGAAGTACTCGAGTTTGGGGTTCAACAAACCAATAAATGGTGAAACTGTCTAAAATAGAATAATCTAAGCTAAACTCGAGCCTAAACTATAACAACTACCTAGGGTTGTGCAGCCATGGAAAGAGGCGTGCACAACCTGGACTTTGATCTCGAGATGATTACAAAACCCGAAGGGGTCCAGAACAGTGACGCAACAACTTATTCCTTCAACTCTGACTAAAATATAAAGGTATATTTGGTTGAGCATAGATCCATTGGAAAGGTCTTGACATAAGCTTTCCAGTAAGTCCAAGAACGCCTAAAATGTGCTTCGTATAAGAGAGTTATGCTCGTCTTATTGACGTGTTGTCTTGAGACTCGAGCACGACCACGACTTCGACTAGAGCTCAGCCTCGAGTCCAAGTAGACTTGGCCTTCGAGGGGTGATGTCTGGGTAAGGTTGTAGTGCTTCTCCTACGTTCCTAAGAAATAAAATATCACAAGAATTTAGTAGTAATCCATCCAAGAAAACATGAACAGCGAGAAACGAGTTCACCTGGTGGTGTAATTGTCATGCACATGCTTTTGTAATTGGGCCTTGTATGATTTGAAGATTATTTTCGGTATTTGAGGATTCACCTTACCACTGTTGTCGAACCATTGAATATGATAAGGGTGGAGGAGGTTAGTCGGTGAGGTGGAGGTCATGGAGGAGGCCGGGTGGTGAGATAAAATTTGGGAGGAAATGGAGTTGAAAATTGGGAGGGAATGGAGATGAAAATTGGTAGGGAAAGTTGGGCTGTTTATAAGGTTTCGGTAAATGCAGACGGTTCTTCATTAGAATCAACCATCATTTGTTCGTTCCAGCCATGAAACATAACCCTAAAGGACATATCGTAGTAAGTTCCTAATGAGAACCTATTGTGATATGTAACATCATAATCATTATTCTCTGAAGAACCAACTATCGTATCTTTGATACTCTATTTTTTTTACAATCTTACAAATCTAAAATTATCTCATGTATTGTGCTATCCATAATTTCATACACAATGAATATTTCATAGATAATAAGTTAGACATATATTGCATATTGGTTTATATTACAACTAACCAGAAGACAAAATACAGTTGGGCCGACATTGCTGCACTGCCTACATTGCCTGTCTACTGCATACACAAACTTCATGCTATTATGTACTAGCTACAGTAGTACTATCTATTGCAGCTTCCTCCTCTTGGAGGCTACGGTGTCGTCGTCGTCGATCGACATTAGCTGGGACCAATGTAGGCTATTGGGCTCCTCCCAATAATCCTCATCATCGTTGTACTTGCCGTCATAGGAGTCCTTAACCTTATCAAGCTTCTCCTCCTCATTGTAATCATTATTGTCACCATCCTCGTTGTTGTAGCCCTTGTCACCATTGCCGACCTCCTTGGGCTCCTCATTGTCATCTTCATCGTAGCCGTGCTCACCACACTACAACAAAATAGGTCATTCGTGCCGCCTCATTAGTGTTGGTTAGGCACAAACTGGCACTAATGAAGTATCAAATCAAGTTCATAACATTCCGAGCTCAATCAATGATTGAGCCAGGTTGAACCAGCATTGATACTGATTATCAGTGCCAGTTCTAGTTACCAACCGGCATTGATGTGCCGGTTCGTAAACATGGACCAACACTGATAACTTTTATCAGTGCTGGTTCGTTAGTAGGACCGATAGTGAATTGTTTGAGCTGGACCCAAAATTTTATGGAGGTAAAATGGATAAGTATTGGTTTGCGTATGAGCACTAGCTCAGCCTTATCTCCTCACCCCTCACCCGATAGAGCTCTGTGACAGCATGCAGTGCCGTTGGCGGTTTGGGCTCGCTAAACCATGGTAGGTGCTGCCCCATCCTCGCAGCCTCGCTATTCATAACGCATGCACGCACCTCGCTGTACGTGATGACGCCGGCTCTATCACTCATGGCTGAGGGCATCGATAGTGGGGATGAGGGGCCCATGGTGCCGTATGACCACCGCAACCGAACATGATGTGTGACTCGGTATTTTGCTTCTATGACATCCGGCTCCACCAGATCGGCCCTCTCCGTTGCGATCTTGCCATGTTCGCCATCAAGGCCACAACCAAGAACTCCATGCCAACCGCCATGGTGAAGGAGTTGGAGAAGAGCTGCTACAAGTCCTACACTGGCTGCTCTCGCTGCATCCAGTCCCTGCAAAAGGTTCTCTCCTTTCTTGCTTGTAACACCCTAATTTTCAAATTTCTCAAATTTCTAAAATTTTCCAAGAGTATTAAATAGCTTCACCATTAGAGTAGGTTTAAAACTTATTTTCTTAATCCATCAATCAATATAGGTTATTAGTTTGTGTGCATTGCATGCTGAGTTTTCCTAGGAGCCAGGTAAATGCATTAGAGTTCTTTTTTTTTCTTTCTCTTTGGTGTTTTGAGTGAAAAAGATTTTGAAAAGGTTTTTACAAAATTCAGTAGTGAATAAGTTAAGGATCTTAATGGTTGGAATTCAAAATCTTTGAATTCATCATCTATTTTTCTAGTTCAATTCAAATATTATCCAAATCCTTGTTTAAAGTCAATTTCTCCTCTTTCTCAAATTCTACCCAAATCCAAACTCAAATTCCTTATCTAGTCCTATTCTTGTTCAACCTTATATTTTTCGTTTCTCTTAAATTCACTCCGAACACAATTCAAATTCAAATACTATTCAAATTTCTCTGCAAAAGTTTCCTTTCTAAAACCCTAGATATATCAAAAGTGTCTTTGAGCTCAATCTTGCTCAAGTCCAAACCCTTAGCCAAGTCTTCTAGATGGCCCAACAAAGGATCCACGAAATCTGTAAATTTTCGCGGAGTCCTGGACAGCCTCATCTTCTCATGATGTTTTGGAGTTAAAAATAGCCTCAAATGCAAATCTTCACAATACAAAAGTTGTAGGTCTCGTCAAGAGCTTCGATTTGAACCTATGGAAGTCCTCTTTTGGCTAATGGAGCTAGGAGTTATGGCCCTCGAAATCAGTGCTGCGCAGAGAAGTCTGAGTTGAAACAGTTTATCTTGTGGCACATTTTTGGAAATCAAGATCATGTTTTCAGAAGTTCCAATGACTACCAAAGTTGTAGATCTTTTCGAGTGATACAATTTAGAATCAAGAAATATCCAATTTGGAGTCCGGACGATGGAGATATCATCCTCGGAATAGAGAGCTTCGAAAAAGGAAACCGTAACTGACTCAAACTCGAATCCGATTTGTGTTCGGTTTGGACTCCACCTCAACCAGCCGCCCCTAGCCCTATATATATGAGTTGCACGCCCTCTTCTACCTCTATTCCATGCCCCCAAGCCCTAGAAGTCGCTACTGCTCTGTCTGTGCATCACCGGAGCGCCGCCGTTCGCCGGAGACACCGCCGCCGCCGCCTGTGATGCGCTACGTCGTCTTCTCCGCGAATCCTTCTTCCTCGACCACCAAAGCAACATGAGGACCTCTTCTTCTCCTCCCTTACCACTGTTTTAGCATCATACTAAGTCCCTAGCCAAGCCCTAACCCCGGCCAAAGCTCAATCTACGCCGCCACTGTCTTCGCCGTTGCGGACAGCCACGAGACAGCCACGCTATAGCCGATTGGCATCGATGTTCCCAACCAACCAGAAGTCAAATCACCAAGCCCTTTCACCGGTGCATGTCCCATGATGTTACCCACTCCCTCATTAACCAGGTCAGCCAGTAGAGCAGCCAAACTACCGCAATCAAGGTCGACATACCCGCTGTCCGGTTTTTGGACGTGTTCTGCACGCGCACCGGATTTGCATTCGCGTCCCCCGTCAATCCGAAAGCCATATGGATGCGCCAACCACGTCACGGCATGTCCCATGGAGTCTTCTACGTTACCCTAAGAGCCCATCCCCGTTTGTGCAGCCACACGACTAGGACACCATTGCCAACCACAGCATGTCGCAGCCATCACCTGTCTCATCTATGCTGATCATTCTTCCTCTCAGTGGATGATCTACTAAAACCCATATCATATCATTGTGTTCCCAGGATATATGAACATCTCTATTCAAACGGTTTCTCAAATTTCATAGCCAATCTCTGGGAACGCTTGCGTCTTCATTCCTGAATCTGTTCGCGGTCACCATCAAACCTAGAAGCAGTCATCGCTGTTTTGCCATTACCTCGGATGATCCCTTCAAAAACCAACCATACCGCTAAGTTAGTATTTTCGCGTTCTACGCTATGCTTCCCTCGTTTCACTAAAACACCACTGAAGCTGACATTGATGTTTGTGGCCACATGCCCGATCGCCATCTCCGACGAAACCCGAACCACCACCACTACATAGAGTGACCAGTAGTATCCTTAACCTAGAAGCGCAACCTTCGGCCTTTTTGATCCATCATAGGTGGTCGATACTAGATCTCCGCGTATCCCTTCTTTAATCCAAGATGATATTTGCATAGCATGCCAAGTCAGCGCCACATCATTTTCCTTAGCCTAGTTAGTGAAGTCTAGTCTGCCCTACACTTCTTGAATCTTGCATAAGGATGTTGTCAAGCCTGACACAGTGATTGTGCAATAAACTCTTTACCTATAGGAAGATAACTCCAGTAAACTAGTTTTTCCTTTTCAGCCTAATCCATCTCTCGAAAGCTATTCTCTTTTCATCTTAACTCCGATTTAGACGATTCTCGCATCTAAATGTTTCTAAAATCATCCCTATCCAACCATAATATTTTTAAAGTGTTTTAATGATGTTTGGTATGTTGTTCTTAGTGTTTCCTTTTTGTTGTTTGTCAGTAGTTCTCGCGATTAGTTTATAACGTTCCGGAGTAGTTCGAGGGACTTCAAGACCAAGATTTCGACAACACTGAGTAGCATTGGGAATAAGGCAAGTGTCCTTGATCATATTGAACCTATGTTTTTAACTGTTCTGTTTTACAAAATTGCATGCAATGTCTGTCAATATGATGGGTAGTCACCTATGTTAAGGTTTTCCCCTATCATCCCTTGGAACCTAGATGGTTTATGGTTAGGTGTCCTTTGTGGGTAGATTGCTTAGCCATGCTTTTGGGATATTGGAAAGTGTCATATACTTGACTAATGAACATATGCAACAATAGTGGTTAACTGGTTAATGGTCTAGCAACATGGAACCTTAGGCCTTGAGCATAGGGATGTTAGTGATAGTGGTCATGGTTATGATGTTGGTTTAGTGTTTGCTCAAGTAACCTAAGTAAGGACTAGTTCGTGGAGCGACAACCCAAGAAGTAACGTACCAACCACGAGGCTGATATGGCTAAGGCGTGACATACTGATTAGAGTCTGTCCAGTGTGTGTTGGGTCAGCACAAATGTCACGGCCCAGAGTTTCTAAAACATGTAATTAAGTGCTAATGGGCATCGTTAGCATCATTTGTTTTGTTTTGAGCAGTGTAGACATGCGATGTGAATTTAACCGAATTTGGTTAAACTAGGTTTAACTCATGCGTTGTAAAGCATCTCCCAAAACTTCTATGGAACATAGGGCCGGTGACAATTTTAGAAATTAGTAGGTGTCAGGAGGAGAATATAAATGAATTTTCCCAAATTTTTGGGGATTATTTTAAAGGCATAAAAATCAACACAAGTTAGAAAAGCTTGCCTCTTTGGAGAATTTTCATTTGAAATTGGTGCAAGCTTTTTGGGTCAAACAAGGTAAAATGGATTATTCATGATTTATAGAAGCCAACAAAATTTGTTCCACGAATTTTAGACCACAGTAAGACCTCCACTTTGATAACCAAAGTGGTGAAGATATTTCTTTGCCGGTTCCTGTTCATGCGGGACCCACTCATCATCCTCCCTCCTCACCCAGCCGCGCTGCTTCCAGAGGGCGGTGCCGGTTTTGTTGACTCCCGCGGCCGGCAAACCCAACACGCCATCGAGTCACCGGCCTAGCCTTCGAGTGCAAGCATCGTCGGCCTTAACCCCCCCCCCCCCCCTGGACGCTCTCTCGTGGTTTCTCTCCTCTCTCTCCCTCGCTTGCTCTCCCTGTCGCCCAGCACACCACAGAGCAGAGCAGCGTTGCGCCGCGCTGCCGGCCAAATCCGACACGCCACCGGCAAGCTCCCTCGAGCTCGAGCCGCGAGAAGCGCTAAGGAGGATCGTCGAAGCCTCTCCAACTAATTCCCGCGCGAATCCCCTCCCCTCTCGGTCGGATTTGGCGAGCTCATGCCGTCTTCCTCGGCGCCGGTGGCCTCCTTCCGCACCTCACCGTCGAGCTGCCTCGTTGCTGCTTCTTCGGCCCATTGAAGCGCTCGGTGAGCTTTCCGTCCCCCTTTTGAGTCTTGTGCGCGCGCTGGATTCCATTTGGCCCGTCGCCGGCGTCGTTCTCCGCGGGAACCAGCCGCCGCTTTGCCATGGCGGTCGCCATCGGCCTAGTTTCCGTCAGGCCCGTCGTGAACTAGCTGCGCCCTTAGAACAGCATGCTTGCATAGAAGCTATAGGAGTCCCCGGCCGAGTCAGTTGCGCCGCTGTTCGTTGTCGGCACGTTGAAACCGAGCCGTCGTCGTGCTTGTTCCGCCGTGCGTCGCCGCTCGCTGTCCTCCGATCGTCTCCGGTGACCACTTGTGCCACCAAAGAGTCCCCCTAAGCGTGCTGGTGCTGTTGATGCCCTCGGCCGGCGGAAGTTCGCCGCCGATCGCCGCCGGTGAAGCCAGACCGTGCCGCCGGCGCTGTGCAGCCCTGCCCCGGTCAATTTTGACCCAGGTCAAACCCGCCGGGCCCACTGTCAGCCTTTGTGGCTAGCCGGCCGGGTGTGCAAAAAGTATTGCGGGCATTTTTTTTTAATCGGGAAACTCCAGAAAATGCGAATTAGAATATTTGTTCAATGTTAAATTGGCTGGAATTTGTAAAATACATAGAAAATCGAATATATATCCAAAAATTATGAAACTAATTTTGTTGGCCTTGTATTATCATACTGTGCACATGCAAAATACTAGGTGTTATGAAATGTATAATTAAATTTGTTCAATTAATGAAATGTGTTTAATCTTCAATAATTCATAAACAATTTTTGATAAGTTCAAAATTGGTAAATCCAATTTTGTTAATCTTGTTAAATTATGCCATGTTCATTAAAAATGCTAGGGTTTATGAAATGCTTACTGAGGATTAATGAGTTGTCAAAATGGTTTCAATCTTTAAACATTTCATAATTGGTTGGTCCATAAATCGAGTTGTGTAAATCCTATTAGTGGGTTCCCTGTTCACTTAAAAGAGTTACCCGCATGTTAAGTATAGTTAGTTTTCTTTTAGATTTAAGCTTAGAGTTAAGCTTAATCAATCTAGGAAGTTGTTAAATGTTAAACAATAATTCAGATAAGGAAATCCTTAAGGCTTTTAACTCATGGCATAAGTGCATTGCATCTCCACTGTTGTCTTACAGTGAAGCATCTTTCATTGCATGTCATTCATATTCATTACATTGCACGCGTGATTCTTTTAGGAAACTTCGACCCGGCGAGCGAGGCGAAAGAGTCTGTCCCCGGAGGTTCCCGCAGTGGTGATCATGACTCGGGTAGTGTCGGGCAGCAGTCAGGGCAGCAAGGCAAGCATCTATCATATTGCACCGTGTCTACTTGAAAATCTAATATGTTATCTACGCTTATGTATGCATTGCATGTGTCGGGTACCGAGTTGGGTAGAACCTATGCCTATGCATTCCCCCATTTCGGTCATGCGTCATGTGTTATTCCATTGGAGCCTAGTGGTGTCGTCGCGGTCTAATTTTAGTTCGCTATGCTTAGTGGTACTTAGGCTTTCCGGTAGAAGTCGACGACGGCGTCCACCGTTGTCGCGAGCCTAGGGCTTATTACTTGTTCACACTTGTGGTTGTGTTGATGATGAGTCGGTTTGGTGAGTGGTGAGTTGAGATGAGGTGTGGGCGGTGTTAGGGGTGTCATCTGCTCACGAGGAGTCCTCAGGCAGTTCGGGGAGAGAACCCGGACACCGTAGACCGCTTGCACCGGTTAAGCACCGACCGTCGGTGTAGTCGGTTTTAGCACTTACCTTACTCACCACATGCTGATATAATGGTAGGCGAGCCGATTACCTTCGCAGACGTGGTCATGTGGGCTTCGTCATAGACGGTGTGAGTCCGGTTTGAGTCCGGGCTTTTAGCGGTATTAGTTTGCTCGGGGAGTAGTTCTAATACCGCCGTGCCGAGCTATGGTTGATCCACATGGTTGGGCCTGGTTGGGAAAGGTTGTCACGGGTACCCCCTTGTGTGCATCTTAGCAGGTGGCACAAGCCGTATAGTCCCTGTGTCGTGTGGGTCCAGGAGTATCCCCCTGCAGGGTGTATAATCAGTTCGAACTGTCGCGCTCTCGGTAATGAGCATCGCTATCGCTTATCTCCACCGAGCGACCATGTTTTGGTCGTAGAGTTTCGATGTGGGTTGTGGCATGGTTGGTTTGGGTGGTTTGGTCGGTATGTGGTCGGTGGTTGGTTGGTAATGGTTTACTTTTATACACTTGTTGTTTTCATATCTGTTGTGGTCAGTTGGTTGGCAGAGTTTGAATCGGTGGTTGGTTAAGTCAGTTGCTTACACCTAGAGTCTAGGTTGCTTACCGCTTAATGAACTTAAATATGTCTTAATCCTTGCTACAGCTTTAAATGCATGATCCTTGGAGTTGAGAATATATATACTCATACTGTGTAAGACTTGCTAGTACCTTCGAACAAAGGGGTGCTGCCCTTAAGTTGCTTCCAGGTTCACAGGTTGGCGAGGAAGAGGCAGTTTTCGGCTACTTTTTGCTTGCCGATCCGGGTGGCGGGCAGGAGTAGCACATTCTACTCCGAACTCCGGCGCTTTTGGTATGGAGCCTAAGGGCATGCGGCTCCATACTCTTTTGTTACATAGGCTTTTCTTCCGCTGCATAGTTGTTGTTGTTCCTCTTTTGTTGTAAATTGTGGAAGAAGTTGCATGTTTAATAATTGTAATCCAGTTTAATTATTTGCTCTCTGTTAAGCTGTGTTGTGATATTTGAGTTGGATGGCATGTGTTTCGATCCTGGGCACAAAACACGTGCCGCGACTACCGGAATGGTATTCTGGTTAATCGTCGAGGTTGTGATTATGAATAATGATCCTCCTGATGATTAATTAGAATACTATTTAGGCGGTTCCTCACAGCTTGGTATCAGAGCCTGGTTTAATTTAGTAGCCTAAACATAATTAGTGCGTTGTTCAGTAAGTCGACAACTCCACCTGAACAACCCACAGTTTATGTTTACGGCTCTTCATGTTTAATATGTATTAAACTGCTATCGTTTATGCCCCTAAGTTAAAATTCATATTATGAGTGGCATTGTTTCTTATACCACATTGTTTCGCTTTCGACCCTGCATTGTTTCATGTTGACCATTGCATCTTCGGCTCTGCATCGTCGGAAGGTAAGGTACGACGCTCGGTGGCGGTTAATCACCGAGGGCTCAGCCGGATGCGAGGCAGGGGCCCGGCGTGTCCCGTACGGTGATCCGTATGAGAAGTGAATACGCTAGCGATAGCGTATGAACATCCACCATGCGATGGGAGACATGGTCGTCTACTCGTGTGGCGATTACACGAGATGTCCCGTAGGGTCTACGGGAAGTGAATACGTCGTTGTCGACGTATGGATTGTCGCTTGTACTGCATGTGGTACAAGGGCCGTTCGCGCTCTTACCCTTTCTAGCGCGAAGGGTACGTCCTGGATGTTATAAACTGCCTGTGGTTTTGATGCTTGCAGGTGCGGTTCTTATTTGGAGAAAGAAGCGGTAGTTAGGTTCGAGCATGCATCATTTCATGGCATTCATGCATGCATTCATATTTGTACATGTATTAAGGGATTCTAACAATATATCCGGTGAATGCATGGTGCTAAGTCGGAGTTTGTTGTTTCCCCTTTTGTTTTACATTTCAGAATGGTTGTCACTCGGCGTGGTGGGGAAGTTCCGGAGGGTTCCGGTCAGAACAACCCTCCTCCTCCGCCAACCTTGGCGGATGTGCTCATGCAAATCGAGCAGAACCGCCAAGCGAACCACGCTCTCCTCCAGACGAACCAAGCGCTCCTGGAGGCTCTCGTACGTAACGCGGCTCCTCATGGAGGAGGTGGAGCCGTGCGCCGAGACGACTTCTCGGACTTCTTGCGGACTCAGCCGCCGGTCTTCTCGCGAGCTGAGGATCCTCTGGATGCCGATCACTGGCTCTGGACGATCGAGCAGAAGCTCTAATATGAACAAAGGTTCCCAATCTTCCGAAAGGTTCTGGTAACTCTCGATTTGGTGGAAACGAGACACAAGTCGATCCGGCTTCCGAACAACACGATCTGAAACCCCGCAATCGCAGCACCACGTCTCTTCTGGTTATCAACCGGCGTTGCACGGTTGACCTCGCCAAGAAGGCTAAAATCCTTGCCTGCGAATCAAAGAACACAAGCAAGAACAAGGAAGAATGCAACCAAATTGCAGATGAATGATTAATCTCACGAGTTGGGGTCTCACAAACCGACGAAACGGCGAAACTGTTCTTGACAGAATAATCTAAGCAAAACCCAACCCTAATTAGGGCGGCGGCTACTGTATATAAAGGATTAGGGTCAGCCAAGGACCCCTGGACGCGTCCCTAATGGACTCCAACACGATACATGGCCCAACGGACCAAAAACGGTGACGCAGCACCGGGACAGATTCTGGACGCTGACTTGTTTCGACGTTTTCCGTTGACTCAGATGGAATTTGGACCTCAAACAAACGCCATTGGTTTCCTTATGAAATTATCTTTCCAACCATATGTGAATCGTCGAAAACGGAGTCCGGATGCGTCCTGGGCGTCCGTTTTACTGCTCGCTGGTCCTGGAGGTCGAGGCTGATTCGGACTCGAGTTGGACTGGACCTCCTGCTGTTGTTGGACGTCCTAGCTGCTCCTCCACGCCTCCAAGCCTTCCTCTATGTGTCTCCTTGTCCTCTCCATGATTCCTAAGCAACATATAATCATTAGGTAGTAATCTATTCTCAAAATTATATAAAGAGTTGCTTAGGAACGAGCTCACCTCTAAATTTAATTGTCGTGCGCGAGCCCTTGTGATTGGACCTTGAAAGTTCAATGGAGGATCATTGTATGTATCCGAGGGAGTGATGTCCTCATCATCCTCCCCCTCTTGAATTGGAGTCGTCCTCGACTCAAGCTCATCATCGGCTCCCAAGTAAGGTTTCAAATCTGCAATGTTAAAAGAAGGACTAACCCCGAACTCTGGTGGTAACTCAAGTTTATATGCATTATCATTTATTTTCTCAATTATCTTATAAGGACCAGCAGCTCTTGGCATTAATTTAGACTTACGCAGCTCTGGAAACCTATCTTTTCTTAAATGTAACCACACTAAATCACCCGGTTCAAGTTTGACTTCTTTCCTACCTTCACTACCAGCAATTCTATACTTTTCATTCATCTTTTCGATATTTATTTTAGTTGTTTCATGCAACTTATGAATAAAATCAGCACGTGCACTAGCATCACTATGTGTTCTTTCAGTGGTAGGTAAAGGCAAAAGATCAATAGGAGCGCGAGGGGTAAAACCATACACTACCTGAAAAGGACTTACCTTGGTGGTAGAATGTGTTGCCCGATTATAAGCAAACTCCACGTGGGGCAAACATTCTTCCCACATCTTCAAATTTTTCTTCAAAATAGCTCTCAACATGGTACCCAAAGTGCGGTTCACTACCTCCGTTTGGCCATCAGTTTGTGGGTGGCAAGTAGTAGAAAACAATAGTTTTGTATCCAACTTATTCCATAGAGTGCGCCAAAAGTGACTCAAAAATTTAGCGTCGCGATCTGAAACAATAGTAGAAGGCATACCATGCAAGCGAACAATCTCTTTGAAAAAGAGGTCAGCAATATAAACGGCATCATCACTTTTATGACAAGGTATAAAATGTGCCATCTTAGAAAAACGATCCACAACAACAAAAATGCTATCCCTCCCCCTCTTAGTCCTAGGCAATCCCAAAACAAAGTCCATTGAAATATCTGCCCAAGGAATAGAAGGAACAGGAAGAGGCATATACAAACCATGTGGATTCAAGCGAGACTTAGCCTTTTGACATGTGGTACAGCGTGCCACGAACCGCTCAACATCTCTCCTCATCTTTGGCCAAAAGAAATGTGTGGCCAACATATCCTCCGTCTTCTTAGCACCAAAATGTCCCATCAATCCTCCTCCATGTGCTTCCTGCAACAACAAAAGACGAACGGAACCAACTGGAATGCATAGACGGTTAGCTCTAAACACAAATCCATCATTGATCACAAACTTGTTCCACGTACGTCCCTCTTTACAGTTCAGCAATACATCTTTAAAATCAGGATCAAGCACATATTGTTCTTTTATTGAGTCAAGTCCAAAAATTCTATAATCAAGTTGGGACAACAAAGCATATCGTCTAGACAAAGCATCAGCAATTATATTATCCTTCCCTTTCTTGTGTTTGATAACATAAGGAAAAGATTCAATAAATTCAACCCACTTAGCATGTCTACGATTCAGATTATGTTGAGAACGAAGATACTTAAGCGATTCATGATCTGAATGTATAACAAATTCTTTAGGCCACAAATAATGACGCCACGTCTCTAAAGAACGTACAAGTGCATACAATTCCTTATCATACGTAGAGTAATTAAGAACAGGGCCATGCAATTTTTCGCTAAAGTATGCAACAGGCTTACCTTCTTGCATCAAAACACCTCCAATGCCAACTCCACTAGCATCACATTCTAGCTCAAAGGTCTTACCAAAATTTGGAAGTTGCAGCAATGGCACGTGCGTAAGCTTGTCCTTCAAAGTGTCAAAGGACTCCTCTTGTGCCTTACCCCAATGGAACACCACACCTTTCTTTGTCAACTCGTGTAAGGGGGCAGCAATGGCGCTGAAATCCTTCACGAAACGACGATAAAAACCTGCAAGTCCAAGAAAACTTCTCACCTGTTTGATGGTTTGGGGCACCGGCCAACTCTTTATGGCTTCAATTTTCATCTCATCCACCTCAATTCCCTGTGGAGTAATAACATAGCCAAGAAAAGAGACTCGATCCGTGCAAAAGATGCACTTCTCAAGGTTACCAAATAAACGTGCATCACGTAAAGCATTAAAAACAGCACGTAAGTGATCCATATGTTCATCCAAAGACTTGCTATAAATCAATATATCATCAAAGTAAACCACCACAAATCGTCCAATAAAAGCTCTTAAAACCTCATTCATCAAACGCATGAAAGTGCTAGGTGCATTAGTTAAACCAAAAGGCATTACTAACCACTCATATAATCCGAATTTAGTTTTGAAAGCTGTTTTCCATTCATCTCCAAGTTTCATTCTAATTTGGTGGTAACCACTACGCAAGTAGATCTTTGTAAAAATTACAGAGCCACACAACTCATCAAGCATATCATCAAGTCTAGGAATAGGATGGCAATATCGAATAGTAATGTTATTGATGGCTCTACAATCAACACACATACGCCAAGTACCATCTTTCTTAGGAACCAAAATCATAGGAACAGCACAAGGACTAAGGCTCTCACGTACATACCCGCGGTCCAAAAGCTCTTGGACTTGCCGCTGAATTTCCTTAGTCTCCTCGGGATTGGCTCGATACGCAGCACGATTTGGCAATGTTGCTCCCGGGATCAAATCGATTTGATGCTCTATCCCTCTCATAGGTGGCAGTCCCGAGGGTATCTCAGCTGGGAAAACATCCTCATACTCCTGCAAAAGGTTAGTGGCAGCAGGAGGTATCGAACTAATAACATCATCAAGCGAATACAAAACTCGTTTGCAAACCAAGGTGTAGCAAATATCATTATTAGAAATTTCAGCAAGGTCACTTTTTAGTGCAAGCATAACACCACCCTTCAATTTTATGCCCTCTACCTTAGAACTAGGTGCAGACTTATCCTTTTTAGGTGGGTAAAGATAATTAGCAACTTGCTGATTTTCAGATTTAGTATCACGCAAATTAGCAGCTCGTTCTTTATCAGCTTGTACAATTTCAGCAGGGGTCATAGGAACCAAAGTAATTTTCTTTCCTTTATGCATAAAAGTATATGTATTACTTCTACCATGGTGTATAGCATCATTATCAAATTCCCAAGGTCGACCCAATAAAAGTGAGCAAGCTTCCATAGGTACCACATCACAGTCAACATAATCAGCATAGGAACCAATGGAAAAAGAAACTCTGCAAGTTTGTGTTACCTTAGCTTTTCCAGCATCATTAAACCACTGAAGGTTATATGGATGGGGGTGTTGGCGTGTGGTCAAGCCAAGCTTCTTGACCAAATCTGAACTCACCAAATTATTACAACTACCTCCATCGATGATGACACGTGCTCGCCGATTTTGGATGACGAAGAAAATCTGGAACAAGTTATGGCGTTGCAGCTTCTCTGGTTGTTGTACCTTTGTGCTGAGCGCCCGCTGCACAATGATGCTCCTATAGGTCGCTGTGTCATCACTGCCCAAGATTTCGTTGCTCTCCTCAACAACTGGGTTCTTCTTCTTCTTCTTCCTCAATGTCAGAGGCGCTGATGTACCCATCTTCCGTTGCAATGTATGCCCGCTGACTTGGGCAATCCTTCTGCACATGACCGAATCCATGGCAGCGACGGCACTGAATGCCAGAGGTGCGTCCCGTTGATGCAACAGAGGAAGCACTCTTGGAAGGTCCCTGCAAAACAGAATTTTTACCTGAGCCTGAAGGTCGTGTAGTGACCGGATTTGGTGCCGTAGCTGCTTGTTGCTTGCTCGCTGGTGAGGGAGCCCTCTAAGTGGATGGTTTGGACAGCCCAAAGGATGGTCCTGTGCGCGGCGTGTATGTGGTGCTGGCCTTGTACTTGCCCTGCTGCTCACGCCCCTGCAACTCCTTCTCTGCAAGCATAGCAAACTGAAACAACTGGTTGACATTGTTAAATTCTTTATAATCAATAATATCCTGGATTTCACGTCTCAAACCCGAATAAAATCGACAAATAGAATCTTCGTTTCCCTCTACTATGCCACAACGCATCAAGCCCTTTTGAAGCTCACCATAATAATCCTGCACAGATTTATCTCCCTGTTCTAAGCGCATCAATTTCTTACGCAGGTCTCTATGATAAGATGGGGGAACAAATCTATCACGCATAGCAACCTTAAGCTCTTCCCATGTACGAGGTGTGGCACCATCTGCAGCTAAACCAGTCCACCAAATAATAGCAAAATCTTTAAACTCACTAGTGGCTTGTCTAACTCTATGTTGTTCAGGTACTTGGTGGGCACTAAATTTTTGCTCTACTGTCATCTCCCAATCAAGATATCCCTCAGCATCATAATGTCCCGAAAAAGACGGTATAGTAAATTTAACCTTAGCATAAGGATCTTCAGGAGCTCGATTATACATACCTCGATGGTGGTGGTGATGTGGAACGCCACCCATACCTGTGGTGTTAATGCGAAGACGACGCCGTAATCTATTTTGCAATGTCGCCGCTGGATCAACATTAACATCGTCATCATACAACTCATCACCGGTGTTGCTTCCATTCACATCTTCGTTGTGCACAGGACGGTTTTCCAACGCATTTACCCTGTCGGTGAGCTCAGATAACCGTTTGTCCACCCGCTCAACCGCGTTTGCGAGTTTCATCTCAATTATCGCTTCAGTGACAGCCTTGATGACTGTCTCCTTCATCTCCTTCTGAGCATTGTCTACAACAGCTTGTAGCTGCTCTTGGCTGACACACTCCTTGAAGTCCTTTGGCGTTTTATCTCCTTCAACTGATATTGTGGAAAAAAAAACACAACAACAAACAGTGAAGGTTATCCCTAATAATCGTACTACAAAGGTGGAGTGGTGGCTCTCAATCAAGATCAGCAAAGGTAGACACCTTACCAAGCTCTTACCAGGGTTCTTACCAGCAAAGCAAAGGATACCTGGAAGGCGTGCGAGCGATTGCAGGGATGCAAACCAGTGCTGTCCAGAAGAATCTGTGGAGCTTGGAAGGCACACAAAGAGAACAAATATGTATATGTGGAACACAAATCAGAAACAGATAGTAATGCTGAATTATAGTCCCAAGTACTTGTTCTCGTTGCTGGCCTAAAGTGTTGCAAGTACCAAGTATGTGTGATAAACAAGGTGGAGAAACAAGTATGATGGATAGCAAGAGCAACAGAAACAAAGAACTAAACAGCACACGCTAACACAGCTCACTTTGCCCTTCTCTATGTGCTCCTCTAGATATTGTTCCTCTTTTGCCCCTCTCTTTTTTCTATTTTTTTGGGCTGTCGTTGTTTTTTTGGGAAAATTCGACTTTTTATTTTTATTTTTTTGATATTTTTTTTTCACTTAGGAGCACACAAGAGGGAACCACAGAAAATTTGAGCTTAAACAAGTGAAAGACGTGGCCTGTAGAATTTTCTGAAGTTCAGTCGGAAAATAAGAAAAATATTTGGAAATTGAAAACTCAAACTTCGGAGGCGAATTTGGGAATTCTGATTTCGCCGAACCCGGCAATGCGGGGACGATCGGATCCGAAATGCCGTTTCGATGCGAAAAACTATGTGACTTTTCTGAAAACGGAGTTCGTACGCGAAAGTTATGCCCGATTTAAGAAACGACTCCGAATTAGAGGACAAAACGGGAAGAAAGTGGGGAAAATATGCGACGGAGGCTAGGGTTTGATGGAAACGGTGGGGAAAAACACACGAACTGGACTCTAACACGACCTAACCAGCAACAAGACCTTGACCAGGACACAAACTCAACACGACGAACTCTGAAACTGAAATATGCAAAAGCTAAAGGCGCGGAAGGGTTGTAGGACAGGAAAAAAAAAACGATATGGCAGTGGACTATGGAACGAAGGCGAAAACACTCGAAACTAAGGGTAGATATGAACCTGACGGTATACCTGAAGCTCTGAATACCACTTAATATGAACAAAGGTTCCCGATCTTCCGAAAGGTTCTGGTAACTCTCGATTTGGTGGAAACGAGACACAAGTCGATCCGGCTTCCGAACAACACGATCCAAAACCCCGCAATCGCAGCACCACGTCTCCTCTGGTTATCAACCGGCGTTGCACGGTTGACCTCGCCAAGAAGGCTAAAATCCTTGCCTGCGAATCGAAGAACACAAGCAAGAACAAGGAAGAATGCAACCAAATTGCAGATGAATGATTAATCTCACGAGTTGGGGTCTCACAAACTGACGAAACGATGAAACTGTTCTTGACAGAATAATCTAAGCAAAACTCAACCCTAATTAGGGCAGTGGCTACTGTATATAAAGGATTAGGGTCGGCCAAGGACCCCTGGACGCGTCCCTAATGGACTCCAACACGATACATGGCCCAACGGACCAAAAACGGTGACGCAGCACCGGGACAGATTCTGGACGCTGACTTGTTTCGACGTTTCCCGTTGACTCAGAAGGAATTTGGACCTCAAACCAACGCCATTGGTTTCCTTATGAAATTATCTTTCCAACCATATGTGAATCGTCGAAAACGGAGTCCGGATGCGTCCTGGGCGTCCGTTTTACTGCTCGCTGGTCCTGGAGGTCGAGGCTGATTCGGACTCGAGTTGGACTGGACCTCCTGCTGTTGTTGGACGTCCTAGCTGCTCCTCCACGCCTCCAAGCCTTCCTCTATGTGTCTCCTTGTCCTCTCCATGATTCCTAAGCAACATATAATCATTAGGTAGTAATCTATTCTCAAAATTATATAAAGAGTTGCTTAGGAACGAGCTCACCTCTAAATTTAATTGTCGTGCGCGAGCCCTTGTGATTGGACCTTGAAAGTTCAATGGAGGATCATTGTATGTATCCGAGGGAGTGATGTCCTCATCAAGCTCATCCTTCTTCGCTGTGAGGATCACGAGAAGGCACTCTTCGCTGCCCATCAGCTTCAGGGCCCGGCGGGTGCGTGGTGGTCCGGCTTTCTGGCCATGCACCCCGCCGATCACCGCGTGTCATGGGCGGAGTTTCGTGAGGCCTTCCGCTTGTTTCACATACCTAGTGGCCTCATGGAGGCTAAGAGGCGGGAGTTTGAGGACCTCAAGCAAGGAGGTCGGGCGGTGATGGAGTACGTGCAGGTGTTCAACCACCTTGCACAATACGCTACTGAGGAGGTCAGCACGGATGCGCGCAAGCAGCGCCGCTTCGTGAATGGCCTGAACTCGAATATGCAGGACCGGTTGTCCGCGCATAAGTTCACCGACTTCAATGAGTTGGTGAGCACGTCGATCACGGTGGAGCTCAAGTATAAGAGCCGCCAAGAGGAGAAGAGGCGGAAGAGGGGTTCCTCGTCTTCCGTGGGCGGGAGCTCGCAGCGCGCCCGCACTGAGAGTCAGCCTCCACAGTCTCAGGTGCCGTCGGCTGGCTACCCATGACCGATGTGGTTTGTACCACGTCCCGCGTTCTCCGCTCCACAGGGGCAGGCTGCACGACCAGCCGGCTCCCAAGTGAGCATGACCGGTGGCTCAGGCGGTCCGTGCTTCAACTACGGCCATTTCTCGAGGGAGTGCCCGTATCCGAGGCCGGGAGCCGCGGTGAGTGCCCCGCGACCACCGCCGGCTCAGTCAGCACCGCAGTCTTCGCAGGTGACTCACGTTCCCAAGCGTGGTCGAGCTCGCCACACTACCGCCGACGAGGTTCCGGAGGGTGACACCGTCTTGATGGGTACGTTGGATATGAGTTTCAACTCTGACATCTTTTCTGCAGTGGTTTTGTTTGATTCAGGAGCCTCTCACTCCTTTATATCTTCGGATTATGTTTGGAAGAGTGGGTTGAGAGTGAGTGCTACCCACACGCCGTATCTTATAGATGCCCCGGGGGCCAAAGTTCTAATCAACCAGTGTGTGAATAAAGCAGCGGTAATTGTCAACGAAGTGCCCTTCTTTGTCAATCTGTTAGTGATGAACTCGAAGGGAATTGATGTTATTCTGGGAATGAATTAGCTCTCCAAGAACAAGGCTGTGTTGGACTGTGCTCGGTGGACCGTCACCCTCAATGGTCTGTCAGGTACTCGGGTCCAGTTGAAGCTAGAGGGTGTCAAATCCTGCCTGTTCGCCATAAAGGCTGTCCCCACCAGGATTATGAAGACCATTCCTGTGGTGTGGGAATTTCCGGATGTCTTTCCGGATGAGTTGCCTGGAATGCCTCCTGGCAGGGCAGTGGAGTTCTCTATTAATCTCGTGCCCGGTGCGGCCCCGGTTTCGAAGAAGATGTACAAGATGTCGCCAATTGAGCTAGTTGAGCTGAAGAAGCAGATTCAGGAGCTGCTGGCGAAGGGTTTCATTCATCCGAGTTCCTCACCTTGGGGATGCTCGGCTCTATTTGTGAAGAAGAAAGATGACACTCTCCGGATGTGTGTTGATTACCGTCCGCTGAATGCAGTCACGGTGAAGAATGTGTATCCGCTTCCTAGGATTGACATCTTGTTTGATCAGTTGACTGGAGCCCGAGTCTTCTCAAAGATTGACTTGAGGCTGGGCTATCACCAGATCAAGGTTCGGCCAGAGGATATTCCAAAGACAGCGTTCTCTACTCGATACGGCTTGTATGAGTTCACTGTTATGTCGTTTGGCTTGACTAATGCGCCGGCCTTCTTTATGTACCTTATGAACTCGGTGTTCATGGAGGAGTTGGACAAGTTTGTCATTGTTTTCATCGACGACATTCTGATATACTCCAAGACTGAGCAAGAACACATTGGGCATCTCCGTGTTGTTCTGGGCAGACTCCGAGAGCATCAGCTGTACGCTAAGTTCAGCAAGTGTGAGTTTTGGCTCAGGGAGGTGGCCTTTCTGGGACATGTTCTATCAGAGAACGGGGTGGCAGTTGACCCGAGAAAGGTGCAGGATGTGCTCGACTGGGTTCAACCCCAGAATGTCAGTGAGATCCGGAGTTTTCTTTGACTTGCGGGCTATTACCGCCGGTTCATCGAGAACTTCTCCAAGGTTGTGAAGCCGATGACCGAGTTGTTGAAGCAAGGCAGCGTGTTTGAGTGGTCAGATGCCTGTGAGTCTGCCTTCCAGACATTGAAGAAGCTGCTCACGACCGCCCCAGTGCTTGCTCAGCCTGATGTGACCAGAGGGTTTGATGTGTATTGCGACGCGTCCGGCATCAGTCTCGGCTGTGTTTTAATGCAGGAGGACTGAGTCATTGCATATGCATCCCGACAGTTGAAGCGTCACGAGGAGAACTACCTGACACATGATCTTGAACTTGCAGCTGTTGTGCACGCTCTGAAGATGTGGCGCCACTACTTGATGGGCAACTTGTGCCGTATCTACACGGATCATAAGAGCTTGAAGTACTTTTTCACGCAGGCGGATTTGAACATGAGGCAACGAAGATGGCTTGAGTTGATCAAAGACTACGAGCTGGAGGTTCACTACAATCCTGGCAAGGCGAATGTGGTCACCGATGCTTTGAGTCGAAAGGCTCATTGTCACTGTCTTGTAGCCTCGCCGCTGGATTCCACGTTGTGTGATGAGTTCCGGCGTCTTGGGCTTGATATGGTGCCAGACGGTTTTATTGCAAATCTCGAAATCAAGTCCACGCTCATTGATGAAATTAAGGCTGCTCAGAGGGATGATAAGGGTATGGCCCGAATTCGAGAGAAGAAGAAGATCGGGCAGGCCTTGTGCTTTACTGAGGATGATCAGGGCGTTATCTGGTTTGGGAACCGTCTAGTGGTTCCGAGGGTCGAGGCGCTGAGGAAGAAGATCTTTGATGAGGCTCACGATTCGTTGATGTCCATTCACCCAGGCAGTATGAAGATGTATCAGGATTTGAAACCCCGTTTCTGGTGGACTCGCATGAAGCGGGAGATTGCTAGGTATGTGTCTGAGTGCGACGTCTGCCGAAGGGTGAAGGCTGAACACATCAAGCCTGCCGGTACACTCCAGCCTTTGCCCATTCCATCATGGAAGTGGGAGGAAGTTGGGATGGATTTCATTACCGGCTTACCGAAGACTTCGAGTGGGTATGACTCTATTTGGGTCATCGTGGACCGGTTGACAAAGTCCGCACACTTCCTTCTTGTCAGAACCACTTATTCTGCTAAGCAGTATGCGTAATTGTACCTCACTAGAATTGTTTGCCTCCATGGGGTGCCGAAGAAGATCATCTCCGATCGAGGTACACAGTTTACTTCTCATTTCTGGAGAAATTTCCAGGAGGCTATGGAGACTGAGTTGTTCCACAGCACGGCGTATCACCCACAGACGGATGGTCAGACGGAGAGGGTAAATCAGATTCTCGAAGATATGCTCCATGCTTGTGTGCTCACTTATGGGAAGAAGTGGGACATATGCCTGCCGTTCGCGGAATTTTCGTATAACAACAGTTTCCAGGCTAGTATAGAGATGGCGCCATTTGAGGCCCTTTATGGTCGGAGGTGCCGTACGCCGCTGAATTGGTCTGAATCTGGTGAGCGGGCTTTTCTAGGTCCGGTTTTGGTCAAGGAGGCAGAAGACCATGTCCAGAATATCCGCAAGAGTATTCTCACGGCCCAGTCTAGGCAGAAGAGCTATGCAGATCGACGTCGCCGGGAGCTCACATTTGAGGTGGGGGATCATGTGTACCTGAAGGTCTCACCTCTCAAAGGCGTTCGTCGATTCCAAGTCCGAGGCAAACTGGTGCCTCGGTATGTTGGACCATTTCAGATTCTAGCTCGGCGTGGAGAGGTTGCATATCAATTGGAGTTGCCGCCGTCCCTCTCCGCGGTACATAATGTGTTTCATGTCTCACAACTCAAGAAGTGTCTACGAGTCCCGATCGATGTCGTTGATGTTGCGCCCGAAGAATTGCAACCGGACTTGACATATTGTGAGAAACTGATGCGAGTCTTGGATGAAGCTGAGCGCAAGACACGGCGGAGTTCAATCAAATTCTTAAAGATTCAGTGGAGTAACCACTCTGAGTCCGAAGCGACTTGGGAGCGGGAAGGTCAGCTTCGTTCCGAGTATCCTGAGTTCTTTGAGAATTTGTAATACCAATGTAATATAGCGTATTTGGAATCTCTCGCATTTATGTGTTCATCTCTATGATTGAATAAAAATATGCGTGGGATTCCATCTCTTGCGTCATGATGTCGGCTCAAAACCTGCTAAGTCGTCACAGCGTGCTCATTGTCCCCTCTCCGGCTCGTACCGAATCTCGGAACGAGATTCTTTTCAGGGGGGGAGGTTTGTCACGGCCCAGAGTTTCTAAAACATGTAATTAAGTGCTAATGGGCATCGTTAGCATCATTTGTTTTGTTTTGAGCAGTGTAGACATGCGATGTGAATTTAACCGAATTTGGTTAAACTAGGTTTAACTGATGCGTTGTAAAGCATCTCCCAAAACTTCTATGGAACATAGGGCTGGTGACAATTTTAGAAATTAGTAGGTGTCAGGAGGAGAATATAAATGAATTTTCCCAAATTTTTGGGGATTATTTTAAAGGCATAAAAATCAACACAAGTTAGAAAAGATTGCCTCTTTGGAGAATTTTCATTTGAAATTGGTGCAAGCTTTTTGGGTCAAACAAGGTAAAATGGATTATTCATGATTTATAGAAGCCAACAAAATTTGTTCCACGAATTTTAGACCACAGTAAGACCTCCACTTTGATAACCAAAGTGGTGAAGATATTTCTTTGCCGGTTCCTGTTCATGCGGGACCCACTCATCATCCTCCCTCCTCACCCAGCCGCGCTGCTTCCAGATTGTGAGGAACCGTCCAAATAGTATTCTAATTAATCATCAGGAGGATCATTATTCATAATCACAACCTCGACGATTAACCAGAATACCATTCCGGTAGTCCCGGCACGTGTTTTGTGCCCAGGATCGGAACACATGCCTTCCAACTCAGATATCACAACACAGTTTAATAGAGAGCAAATAATTAAACTGGATTACCATTGTTAAACAAGCAACTGCTTCCACAATTTACAACAAAATAGGAACAACAACAACTACTACGCAGCGGAAGAAAAACCTATACAACAAAAGAGTATGGAGCCGTATGCCCTTAGGCTCCATACCAAAAGCGCCGGAGTTCGGAGTAGAAGGTGCTACTCCTGCCCGCCACCCTGATCGGCAGGCACAAAGTAGCCGAACACTGCCTCTTCTTCGCCGACCTGCGAACCTGGAAGCAACTTAAGGGCAGCACCCTTAGTACGAAGGTACTAGCAAGTCTTACACAGTATGAGTATATATATTCTCGACTCCAAGGATCATGCATTTAAAGCTGTAGCAAGGATTAAGACATGTTTAAGTTTATTAAGCAGTAAGCAACCTAGACTCTAGGTGAAAGCCACTGACTTAACCAACCACCGACTCAAACCCTGCCAACCAACTGATCAAAACAGATATATAACAACAAGTGTATAAAAGCAAACCATTCCCACCAAACCACCAACCACATACCGACCAAGCTACCCCAATCCAACCATGCCACAACCCACATCGAAACTCTACGACCAAAACATGGTCGCTCGGTGGAGATAAGCGATAGCGATGCTCATAACCGAGAGCGCGGCAGTTCGAACTGATAATACACCCTGCAGGGGGATACTCCTGGACCCACACGACACAGGGACCATACGGCTTGTGCCACCCGCTAAGATGCGCACAAGGGGGTACCCGTGACAACCTTTCCCAACCAGGCCCAACCATGTGGATCAACCATAGCTCAGCACGGCGGTATTAGAACTACTCCCCGAGCAAACTAATACCGCTAAAAGCCCGGACTCAAACCGGACTCACACCGTCTATGACGAGGCCCACATGACCACGTCTGCGAAGGTAATCGGCTCGCCTACCATTATATCAGCATGTGGTGAGTAAGGTATGTGCTAAAGCCGACTACACCGATGATCGGTGCTTAACCGGTGCAAGCGGTCTACGGTGTCCGGGTTCCCTCCCCGAACTGCCTGAGGACTCCTCGTGAGCAGATGACACCCCTAACACCGCCCACACCTCGTCTCAACTCACCACTCACCAAACCGACTCATCATCAACACAACCATAAGTGCGAACAAGTAATAAGTCCTAGGCTCGCGACAACGGTGGACGCCGTCGTCGACTTCTACCGGTAAGCCTAAGTACCACTAAGCATAGCGAACTAAAATTAGACCTCGATGACACCACTAGGCTCCTAGGAACAACACATGACACGTGACCGAAATGGGATAATGCATCGGTATAGGTTCTACCCAACTCAGTACCCGACACATGCAATGTATACATAAGCGTAGATAACATATTAAAATTTCAAGTAGACACGGTGCAATATGAACGATGCTTGCCTTGCTGCCCTGAATCAGAAAGGTGGGACGCCTCACGATCGCCCACGGCCTCCGGGATCGACGGATCGACGTTCACTACAGAGAGCAACGCGTGCAATGTAATGAGCATGTATGAAATGCGATCATGTAAGAAAAATATGCTCCACAATACATGACAACATTATTCCAAGATCGTACTGTCCAAACCAGAATTTTCCAAGTGGTCTCAAAAAGTTTGGAGTTCCTACGAATTAACTACGAATTTTACAAGCTATCAGCTATCAGGAAAGCCTGATAAACCGTGCTCGGGGTGCCCGGGATGAACAGTACTCACGGGTACCCGGGGTGAACAGTACCCGGGGGTGCTCGGGGTGAACAGTACCCGGGGGTGCTCGGGGTGAACAGTACCCGGGGGTGCTCGGGTGAATAGTACCGGGGTCCTCGGGATCGACCGTGCTCGGGTGCTCGGGGTGAATCAGTACAGGGGTGCTCGGGTGAACAGTACCCGGGGGTTGTCGGGTGAACAGTACCCGGGGGTGCTCGGTGAACAGTACCAGGGTCCTCGGGATCGACCGTGCTCGGGTTCTCGGGTGAACAGTACCCGGGGGTCGTCGGGTGAACAGTACCCGGGTGCTCGGGAGTGCTCGGGGTGACTGCGCTCGGGTGCTCGGGTGAACAGTACCAGGGGTCGTCGGATGAACAGTACCCGGGGTGCTCGGGAGTGCTCGGGGTGACTGCGCTCGTGCTCGGGTGAACAGTACCCGGGGTTGTCGGGTGAACAGTACCCGGGGTGCTCGGGAGTGCTCGTGGTGAATGTGCTCGTGCTCGGGTGAACAGTACCCGGCGCTACAGTAAAATCAGCCTCGCGCAGCTCCAGAACAGCAACCATTACGAAGGGAAAAACTAGGCTAAACTAACCTGGGAGTCTCTCTAAATCAAAAGTAAAAATGCCTAGAAGGGTGTACAGGGTCTAGACTTTGCTCAACCGCCTAGTAACATGATTCCTAACTCAAATCCACATAAATCCTCATTTGTTCCCAGACTGCAGAACTTTAAGAACTTTGCAACCCTAGTTCCAGATTCAAGATCTATCCAACCAAAAATGAGCATACTTGCCATGGGAGCCTAGCAGACTCACCTAAGGTCCTTTGCTGAGGTTGGTGACCGCCAGTTGAAGGAGGAAACGACGGAAAATGGCTTGGAGAAGAGAGGAAAAACTGCTGCTTCCTTGCTTCTCCCAAAGAACACCAAACAAGTTCAGAACCAGCTCGAATTCCTTCGGGGAAACTGAAAATGAATTGGATGGACGAGTAGTCCTTGAGCTGGTGGTCTCGTGAGTACCACATACGTACCTTGATCTTGCTCCCAGAGGTAGGGATCCAAAGGGGAAAAAGGGAGCCTAAGAGAGAGAGTGAGAGAGACAGCCAACTCCAACTTGCTTCCTCAAAAAGCCTTATATGGTGGAGTGGGTGAGGAGTACGTATGGGCAAGTTTGAGGGGAGAGAGAGCTGTTGCCCACTTATAGAGAGATATTTTCCACCCAAGTGGGCCCCATTTACCTAGAGGAAAGTCCAGACTTGCTTCCAGCTCCTTTATTTCTCTTAGTTTTTCCTTCTCCCACCTCATTGACTCAAAGTGAAGTGCTCCAGTGACCCAAACTGGAACATGAAGCTGAAATTGCATGTTTTAGGATTAAAACACACAATTATGGATTTCGGGACGTGACAAACCTCCCCCCCTAAAAAGAATCTCGTCCCGAGATTCAGTACGAGTCGTGGAGAGAACGATGAGCACACTCATGTGAGAGATTCCAAATATGCCATATTACGACATCTTTCACAAGTCCTCAAAGAACTCAGGATACTCGGAGCGGAGCTTATCTTCCCGCTCCCATGTCGCTTCGGCTTCTGTATGGTGGCTCCATTGGACTTTCAGGAATTTGGTAGAGTGGCGTCGTGTCTTGCGCTCGGCTTCATCCAAGATACAAATTGGTCGCTCACAATATGTCAAATCCGGTTGCAACTCTTGGGGTGCAATATCAACGACTTCCGTCGGGACTCGGAGACACTTCTTCAATTGTGACACATGGAACACATTGTGTACGGCGGAGAGAGATGGAGGCAAGTCCAACTGGTACGCGACCTCTCCACGCCGAGCAAGAATCTGAAATGGACCAACATACCGAGGCGCCAATTTGCCTCGGACTTGGAATCGACGAACGCCTTTGAGAGGTGAAACCTTCAGGTACACGTGATCCCCCACCTCAAAGGTGAGCTCTCGGCGACGTCGATCCGCATAGCTCTTCTGCCTAGACTGGGCCGTGAGAATACTCCTGCGGATATTCTGGACATGGTCTTCTGCCTCCTTGACCAAATCCGGACCCAGAAAAGCCCGCTCACCGGATTCAGACCAATTCAGCGGCGTACGGCACCTCCGACCATAAAGGGCCTCGAATGGCGCCATCCCAATACTAGCCTGGAAACTGTTGTTGTACGAAAATTCCGCGAACGGCAGGCATATGTCCCACTTCTTCCCATAAGTGAGCACACAAGCACGGAGCATATCTTCGAGAATCTGATTTACCCTCTCCGTCTGACCATCCGTCTGCGGGTGATACGCCGTGCTGTGGAACAATTCGGTTTCCATAGCCTCCTGGAAACTTCTCCAGAAATGAGAAGTAAACTGTGTACCCCGATCAGAAACGATCTTCTTCGGCACCCCATGGAGACAAACAATTCTAGTGAGGTACAACTCCGCATACTGCTTAGCAGAAAAAGTGGTCCTGACAGGAAGGAAATGCGCGGATTTTGTCAACCGGTCCACGATGACCCAAATAGAGTCATACCCACTCGAAGTCTTCGGTAAGCCAGTAATGAAATCCATCCCAACTTCTTCCCACTTCCAAGATGGAATGGGCAAAGGCTGGAGTGTGCCGGCAGGCTTGATGTGTTCAGCCTTCACCCTTCGGCAGACGTCGCACTCAGACACATACCTAGCAATCTCCCGCTTCATGCGAGTCCACCAGAAACGGGGTTTCAAATCCTGATACATCTTTGTACTGCCAGGGTGAATGGATAGCAACGAATCATGAGCCTCATCAAGGATCTTCTTCCTCAGCGCCTCGACCCTCGGAACCACTAAACGGTCCCCAAACCAGATAACGCCTTGATCATCCTCAGTAAAGCACAAGGCCTGCCCGATCTTCCTCTTCTCTCGAATTCGGGCCATACCCTTATCATCCCTCTGTGCAGCCTTAATCTCATCAATGAGCGTGGACTTGATTTCGAGATTGGCAATAAAACCGTCCGGCACCATATCAAGCCCAAGACGCCGGAAATCGTCGCATAACGTGGAATCCATCGGCGAGGCTACAAGACAGTGACAATGAGCCCTTCGACTCAAAGCGTCGGCGACCACATTCGCCTTGCCAGGATGGTAGTGAACCTCCAGTTCGTAGTCTTTGATCAACTCAAGCCACCTGCGCTGCCTCATGTTCAAATCTGACTGCGTGAAGATGTACTTCAGGCTCTTGTGATCCGTGTAGATACGGCACAAGTTGCCCATCAAGTAGTGGCGCCACATCTTCAGAGCGTGCACGACAGCTGCAAGTTCAAGATCATGTGTCGGATAGTTCTCCTCGTGACGCTTCAGCTGTCGGGATGCATATGCAACGACTCGGTCCTCCTGCATCAAAACACAGCCGAGACCGATGCCGGACGCGTCGCAATACACATCAAATCCTCTGGTCACATCAGGTTGAGCAAGCACTGGAGCGGTCGTGAGCAGCTTCTTCAATGTCTGGAAGGCAGACTCACAGGCATCTGACCACTCAAACCCGCTGCCTTGCTTCAACAACTGAGTCATCGGCTTCGCAACCTTGGAGAAGTTCTCGATGAAACGACGGTAATAGCCTGCGAGTCCAAGAAAACTCCGGATCTCACTGACATTCTGGGGCTGAACCCAGTCGAGCACATCCTGCACCTTGCTCGGGTCAACTGCCACTCCGTTCTCTGATAGAACATGTCCCAGAAAAGCCACCTCCCTGAGCCAGAACTCACACTTGCTGAACTTGGCATACAACTGATGCTCTCGGAGCCTGCCCAGAACAATACGGAGGTGCCCAATGTGCTCTTGTACAGTCTTGGAGTATATCAGAATGTCGTCAATGAAAACAATGACAAACTTGTCCAACTCCTCCATGAATACCGAGTTCATGAGGTACATAAAGAAAGCCGGCGCATTAGTCAAGCCAAACGACATAACGGTGAACTCATACAAGCCGTATCTAGTAGAGAATGCTGTCTTTGGAATATCCTCAGGTCGGACCTTGATCTGGTGATAGCCCAGCCTCAAGTCAATCTTTGAGAAGACTCGGGCTCCAGTCAACTGATCAAACAAGATGTCAATCCTAGGAAGCGGATACACATTCTTCACAGTGACTGCATTCAGCGGACGGTAATCAACACACATCCGGAGAGTGTCGTCCTTCTTCTTCACGAATAGAGCCGAGCATCCCCAAGGTGAGGAACTAGGACGAATGAAACCCTTCGCCAGCAGCTCCTGGATCTGCTTCTTCAGCTCAACTAGCTCAACTGGCGACATCTTATACATCTTCTTCGAAACCGGGGCCGCACCGGGCACGAGATCAATAGAGAACTCCACTGCCCTACCAGGCGGCATTCCAGGCAACTCATCCGGAAAGACATCCGGAAATTCCCACACCACAGGAATGGTCTCCATAATCCTGGTGGGGACAGCCTTTACGGCGAACAGGCAGGACTTGACATCCTCTAGCTTTAACTGGACCCGAGTACCTGACAGACCATTGAGGGTGACGGTCCGCCGAGCACAGTCAACCACAGCCTTGTTCTTGGAGAGCCAATTCATCCCCAGAATAATATCAATTCCCTTCGAGTTCATCACTAACAGATTGACAAAGAAGGGAACTCCGTTGACAATTACCGCCGCTTTATTCACACACTGGTTGATTAAAACTTTGGCCCCTGGGGCGTCTATAAGGTACGGTGTGTGGGTAGCACTGACTCTCAACCCACTTTTCCAAACATAACCCGAAGATATAAAGGAGTGAGAGGCTCCTGAATCAAACAAAACCACTGCAGAAAAGATGTCCGAGTTGAAACTCATATCCAACGTACCCATTAGGACGGTGTCACCCTCCTGAACCTCGTCGGCGGTAGTGTGGCGAGCTCGACCACGCTTGGGAACATGAGTCACCTGCGAAGACTGTGGTGCTGACTGAGCCGGCGGTGGTCGCGGGGCACTCAGCGCGGCTCCTGGCCTCGGATACGGGCACTCCCTCGAGAAATGGCCGACGCGGCCGCAGTTGAAGCACGGACCGCCTGAGCCACCAGTCACGCTCACTTGGGAGCCGGCGGGTCGTGCAGCCTGCCCTTGTGGGGCGGAGAACGCAGGACGTGGTACAAACCACATCGGTCGTGGGTAGCCAGCCGACGGCACCTGAAACTGTGGAGGCTGACTCTCAGTGCGGGTGCGCTGCGAGCTCCCACCCACAGAAGACGAGGAACCCCTCTTCCGCCTCTTCTCCTCTTGGTGGCTCTTATACTTGAGCTCCACTGTGATCGACGTGCTCACCAACTCGTTGAAGTCGGCGAACTTATGCGCGGACAACCGGTCCTGCATCTTTGAGTTCAGGCCATTCACAAAACGGCGCTGCTTGCGCGCATCCGTGCTGACCTCCTCGGTAGCATACTGTGCAAGGTGGTTGAACACCTGCACGTACTCCATCACCGCACGACCTCCTTGCTTGAGGTCCTCAAACTCTCGCCTCTTAGCCTCCATGAGGCCACTCGGTATGTGAAACGAGCGGAAGGCCTCGCGAAACTCCGCCCATGACACGCGGTGATCGGCGGGGTGCATGGCCAGAAAGCCGGACCACCACGCACCCGCCGGGCCCTGAAGCTGATGGGCGGCGAAGAGCGCCTTCTCGTGATCCTCACAACGAAGAAGGGCGAGCTTCTGCTCAATCGTCCGGAGCCAATGATCAGCATCGAGAGGATCCTCAGCTCGCGAGAAGACCGGCGGCTGAGTCCGCAAAAAGTCCGAGAAGTCGTCTCGGCGCACGGCCCCACCTCCTCCATGAGGAGCCGCGTTGCGCACGAGAGCCTCCAGGAGCGCTTGGTTCGTCTGGAGGAGAGCGTGATTCGCTTGGCGGTTCTGCTCGATTTGCATGAGCACATCCGCCATGGTCGGCGGTGGAGGAGGGTTGTTCTGACCGGAACCCTCCGGAACCTCTCCACTACGCCGAGTGACAACCATTCTTGAAATGTAAAATAAAAGGGGGAAACGTCAAATTCCGACTCAGCACAATGCATTCGCCGGATATATTGTTAGAATCCCGTAATACATGTACAAACATGAATGCATGCATGAATGCCATGAAAAGATGCATGCTCGAACCTAGCTACCGCTTCTTTCTCAAAATAAGAACCGCACCTGCAAGCATCAAAATCACAGGCAGTTTATAACATCCAGAACGTACCCTTCGCGCTAGAAAGAGTAAGAGCGCGAACGGCCCTTGTACCACATGCCGTACAAGCGACAATCCATACGTCGACAACGACGTATTCACTTCCCGTAGACCCTACGGGACATCTCGTGTAAACGCCACACGAGTAGACGACCATGTCTCCCATCGCATGGTGGATGTTCATACGCTATTGCTAGCGTATTCACTTCCCGTACGGATCACCGTACGGAACATGCCGGGCCCCTGCCTCGCATCCGGCTGAGCCCTCGGTGATTAACCGCCACCGAGCGTCGTACCTTACCTTCCGACGATGCAAAGCCGAAGATGCAATGCTCAACATGAATCAATGCAGGGTCGAAAGCAAAACAATGTGTATAAGACATATAAACGTCACTCATAATACGCATTTTAACTTAGGGGCATAAACGATAGCAGTTTAATACATATTAGACACGAAGAGGCATAAACATAAATTATGGGTTGTTTAGGTGAAGTTGTCGACTTACTAAACAACGCACTAATTATGTTTAGGCTACTAAATTAAACCAGGCTCTGATACCAAGCTGTGAGGAACCGTCCAAATAGTATTCTAATTAATCATCAGGAGGATCATTATTCATAATCACAACCTCGACGATTAACCAGAATACCATTCCGGTAGTCCCGGCACGTGTTTTGTGCCCAGGATCGGAACACATGCCTTCCAACTCAGATATCACAACACAGTTTAATAGAGAGCAAATAATTAAACTGGATTACCATTGTTAAACAAGCAACTGCTTCCACAATTTACAACAAAATAGGAACAACAACAACTACTACGCAGCGGAAGAAAAACCTATACAACAAAAGAGTATGGAGCCGTATGCCCTTAGGCTCCATACCAAAAGCGCCGGAGTTCGGAGTAGAAGGTGCTACTCCTGCCCGCCACCCTGATCGGCAGGCACAAAGTAGCCGAACACTGCCTCTTCTTCGCCGACCTGCGAACCTGGAAGCAACTTAAGGGCAGCACCCTTAGTACGAAGGTACTAGCAAGTCTTACACAGTATGAGTATATATATTCTCGACTCCAAGGATCATGCATTTAAAGCTGTAGCAAGGATTAAGACATGTTTAAGTTTATTAAGCAGTAAGCAACCTAGACTCTAGGTGAAAGCCACTGACTTAACCAACCACCGACTCAAACCCTGCCAACCAACTGATCAAAACAGATATATAACAACAAGTGTATAAAAGCAAACCATTCCCACCAAACCACCAACCACATACCGACCAAGCTACCCCAATCCAACCATGCCACAACCCACATCGAAACTCTACGACCAAAACATGGTCGCTCGGTGGAGATAAGCGATAGCGATGCTCATAACCGAGAGCGCGGCAGTTCGAACTGATAATACACCCTGCAGGGGGATACTCCTGGACCCACACGACACAGGGACCATACGGCTTGTGCCACCCGCTAAGATGCGCACAAGGGGGTACCCGTGACAACCTTTCCCAACCAGGCCCAACCATGTGGATCAACCATAGCTCGGCACGGCGGTATTAGAACTACTCCCCGAGCAAACTAATACCGCTAAAAGCCCGGACTCAAACCGGACTCACACCGTCTATGACGAGGCCCACATGACCACGTCTGCGAAGGTAATCGGCTCGCCTACCATTATATCAGCATGTGGTGAGTAAGGTATGTGCTAAAGCCGACTACACCGATGATCGGTGCTTAACCGGTGCAAGCGGTCTACGGTGTCCGGGTTCCCTCCCCGAACTGCCTGAGGACTCCTCGTGAGCAGATGACACCCCTAACACCGCCCACACCTCGTGTCAACTCACCACTCACCAAACCGACTCATCATCAACACAACCATAAGTGCGAACAACTAATAAGTCCTAGGCTCGCGACAACGGTGGACGCCGTCGTCGACTTCTACCGGTAAGCCTAAGTACCACTAAGCATAGCGAACTAAAATTAGACCTCGATGACACCACTAGGCTCCTAGGAACAACACATGACACGTGACCGAAATGGGATAATGCATCGGTATAGGTTCTACCCAACTCAGTACCCGACACATGCAATGTATACATAAGCGTAGATAACATATTAAAATTTCAAGTAGACACGGTGCAATATGAACGATGCTTGCCTTGCTGCCCTGAATCAGAAAGGTGGGACGCCTCACGATCGCCCACGGCCTCCGGGATCGACGGATCGACGTTCACTACAGAGAGCAACGCGTGCAATGTAATGAGCATGTATGAAATGCGATCATGTAAGAAAAATATGCTCCACAATACATGACAACATTATTCCAAGATCGTACTGTCCAAACCAGAATTTTCCAAGTGGTCTCAAAAAGTTTGGAGTTCCTACGAATTAACTACGAATTTTACAAGCTATCAGCTATCAGGAAAGCCTGATAAACCGTGCTCGGGGTGCCCGGGATGAACAGTACTCACGGGTACCCGGGGTGAACAGTACCCGGGGGTGCTCGGGGTGAACAGTACCCGGGGGTGCTCGGGGTGAACAGTACCCGGGGGTGCTCGGGTGAATAGTACCGGGGTCCTCGGGATCGACCGTGCTCGGGTGCTCGGGGTGAATCAGTACAGGGGTGCTCGGGTGAACAGTACCCGGGGGTCGTCGGGTGAACAGTACCCGGGGGTGCTCGGTGAACAGTACCAGGGTCCTCGGGATCGACCGTGCTCGGGTTCTCGGGTGAACAGTACCCGGGGGTCGTCGGGTGAACAGTACCCGGGTGCTCGGGAGTGCTCGGGGTGACTGCGCTCGGGTGCTCGGGTGAACAGTACCAGGGGTCGTCGGATGAACAGTACCCGGGGTGCTCGGGAGTGCTCGGGGTGACTGCGCTCGTGCTCGGGTGAACAGTACCCGGGGTTGTCGGGTGAACAGTACCCGGGGTGCTCGGGAGTGCTCGTGGTGAATGTGCTCGTGCTCGGGTGAACAGTACCCGGCGCTACAGTAAAATCAGCCTCGCGCAGCTCCAGAACAGCAACCATTACGAAGGGAAAAACTAGGCTAAACTAACCTGGGAGTCTCTCTAAATCAAAAGTAAAAATGCCTAGAAGGGTGTACAGGGTCTAGACTTTGCTCAACCGCCTAGTAACATGATTCCTAACTCAAATCCACATAAATCCTCATTTGTTCCCAGACTGCAGAACTTTAAGAACTTTGCAACCCTAGTTCCAGATTCAAGATCTATCCAACCAAAAATGAGCATACTTGCCATGGGAGCCTAGCAGACTCACCTAAGGTCCTTTGCTGAGGTTGGTGACCGCCAGTTGAAGGAGGAAACGACGGAAAATGGCTTGGAGAAGAGAGGAAAAACTGCTGCTTCCTTGCTTCTCCCAAAGAACACCAAACAAGTTCAGAACCAGCTCGAATTCCTTCGGGGAAACTGAAAATGAATTGGATGGACGAGTAGTCCTTGAGCTGGTGGTCTCGTGAGTACCACATACGTACCTTGATCTTGCTCCCAGAGGTAGGGATCCAAAGGGGAAAAAGGGAGCCTAAGAGAGAGAGTGAGAGAGACAGCCAACTCCAACTTGCTTCCTCAAAAAGCCTTATATGGTGGAGTGGGTGAGGAGTACGTATGGGCAAGTTTGAGGGGAGAGAGAGCTGTTGCCCACTTATAGAGAGATATTTTCCACCCAAGTGGGCCCCATTTACCTAGAGGAAAGTCCAGACTTGCTTCCAGCTCCTTTATTTCTCTTAGTTTTTCCTTCTCCCACCTCATTGACTCAAAGTGAAGTGCTCCAGTGACCCAAACTGGAACATGAAGCTGAAATTGCATGTTTTAGGATTAAAACACACAATTATGGATTTCGGGACGTGACACAGATTGCGGTGCCGGTTTTGTTGACTCCCGCGGCCGGCAAACCCAACACGCCATCGAGTCACCGGCCGAGCCTTCGAGTGAAAGCATCGTCGGCCTTAACCCCCCCCCCCCCTGGACGCTCTCTCGTGGTTTCTCTCCTCTCTCTCCCTCGCTTGCTCTCCCTGTCGCCCAGCACACCACAGAGCAGAGCAGCGTTGCGCCACGCCGCCGGCCAAATCCGACGCGCCACCGGCAAGCTCCCTCGAGCTCGAGCCGCGAGAAGCGCTAAGGAGGATCGTCGAAGCCTCTCCAACTAATTCCCGCGCGAATCCCCTCCCCTCTCGGTCAGATTTGGTGAGCTCATGCCGTCTTCCTCGGCGCCGGCGGCCTCCTTCCGCACCTCACCGTCGAGCTGCCTCGTTGCTGCTTCTTCGGCCCATTGAAGCGCTCGGTGAGCTTTCCGTCCCCCTTTTGAGTCTTGTGCGCGCGCTGGATTCCATTTGGCCCGTCGCCGGCATTGTTCTCCGCGGGAACCAGCCGCTGCCTTGCCATGGCGGTCGCCGTCGGCCTAGTTTCCGTCAGGCCCGTCGTGAAGCATCTTTCATTGCATGTCATTCATATTCATTACATTGCACGCATGATTCTTTTAGGAAACTTTGACCCGGCGAGCGAGGCGTACGAGTTTGTCCCCGGAGGTTCCCGCAGTGGTGATCGTGACTCGGGTAGTGTCGGGCAGCAGTCAGGGCAGCAAGGCAAGCATCTATCATATTGCACCGTGTCTACTTGAAAATCTAATATGTTATCTACGCTTATGTATGCATTGCATGTGTCGGGTACCGAGTTGGGTAGAACCTATGCCTATGCATTCCCCCATTTCGGTCACGCGTCATGTGTTATTCCATTGGAGCCTAGTGGTGTCGTCGTGGTCTAATTTTAGTTCGCTATGCTTAGTGGTACTTAGGCTTTCCGGTAGAAGTCGACGACGGCGTCCACCGTTGTCGCGAGCCTAGGGCTTATTACTTGTTCACACTTGTGGTTGTGTTGATGATGAGTCGGTTTGGTGAGTGGTGAGTTGAGACGAGGTGTGGGCGGTGTTAGGGGTGTCATCTGCTCACGAGGAGTCCTCAGGCAGTTCGGGGAGCGAACCCGGACACCGTAGACCGCTTGCACCGGTTAAGCACCGACCGTCGGTGTAGTCGGTTTTAGCACTTACCTTACTCACCACATGCTGATATAATGGTAGGCGATCCGATTACCTTCGCAGACGTGGTCATGTGGGCCTCGTCATAGACGGTGTGAGTCCGGTTTGAGTCCGGGCTTTTAGCGGTATTAGTTTGCTCGGGGAGTAGTTCTAATACCACCGTGCTGAGCTATGGTTGATCCAAATTGTTGGGCCTGGTTGGGAAAGGTTATCACGGGTACCCCCTTGTGTGCATGTTAGCGGGTGGCACAAGCCGTATGGTCCCTGTGTCGTGTGGGTCCAGGAGTATCCCCCTGCAGGGTGTATAACCAGTTCGAACTGCCGCGCTCTCGGTCATGAGCATCGCTATCGCTTATCTCCACCGAGCGACCATGTTTTGGTCGTAGAGTTTCGATGTGGGTTGTGGCATGGTTGGTTTGGGTGGTTTGGTCGGTATGTGGTCGGTGGTTGGGTGGTAATGGTTTACTTTTATACACTTGTTGTTTTCATATCTGTTGTGGTCAGTTGGTTGGCAGAGTTTGAATCGGTGGTTGGTTAAGTCAGTTGCTTACACCTAGAGTCTAGGTTGCTTACCGCTTAATGAACTTAAATATGTCTTAATCCTTGCTACAGCTTTAAATGCATGATCATTGGAGTCGAGAATATATATACTCATACTGTGTAAGACTTGCTAGTACCTTCGTACTAAGGGGTGCTGCCCTTAAGTTGCTTCCAGGTTCACAGGTTGGCGAGGAAGAGGTAGTTTTCGGCTACTTTTTGCCTGCCGATCCGGGTGGCGGGCAGGAGTAGCACATTCTACTCCGAACTCCGGCGCTTTTGGTATGGAGCCTAAGGGCATGCGGCTCCATACTCTTTTGTTACATAGGCTTTTCTTCCGCTGCATAGTTGTTGTTGTTCCTCTTTTGTTGTAAATTGTGGAAGCAGTTGCATGTTTAATAATTGTAATCCAGTTTAATTATTTGCTCTCTGTTAAGCTGTGTTGTGATATTTGAGTTGGATGGCATGTGTTCCGATCCTGGGCACAAAACACGTGCCGGGACTACCGGAATGGTATTCTGGTTAATCGTCGAGGTTGTGATTATGAATAATGATCCTCCTGATGATTAATTAGAATACTATTTGGGCAGTTCCTCACAACAAAAGGGGGCTTCTGGGTAGGAGCTTTGCTTGCGTAAAGCCTGGCGGTGAAAACTAGTGGGCAGACACATACTGGATTAGTCTCTGGTTAGTGGAAAGTGTCATACAGTGATTCTTAGTGGCACACCACTGGCGTGTGTTAAGTGTTTCGCGAACACGGCAACATGGAATTCACTGACTCGTGGGGAAAGCTGGACAACCTCTGCAGAGTGTAAAACTGTTATAGCAGCCGTGCTCACGGATATGAGAGACTTGGAACCTCACATGATTAGTGGGTTGTGGTTATGGGTTTGGTTGTGGTTATGAGTTTGGTTGTGGTTATGGTTCTGGTACAGGGAGTACTAGATGGTTGTGATTATGGTTCTGGTACAGGGAGTACTAGATGGTTGTGGTTATGGTTCTGGTACAGAGAGTACTAGAATGTTATGGTGTGCAAGGTGGGGAGCCTTGTATGCTGGGTGTTGCACTGTATGGGTTACATTCACTTAATGCTTTTGAGTCCAAATATGTTTTCATTACTCGCATTTATGCAAATATACCATTTGTTAGCCTATTCTTGATATAAGCCTGCATATCATTATCTTTCCCATACTTGCTGAGTACTCTATGTGCTCACACTTGCTATTTTCCCTATACCATGCGACATGTATGCTGCTGCTCAGTGAGTGAAGGTGTTGAAGATTATCAAGATGATGTTATGACGTTCTAGGCACGTGTCTCCCGGTCAGTTGCCTGCGGTGTTGTTGGGCACCAGTGCTTCTGTTCCGCTGCAGATATCTTCATAGAAGACAATATATGTCAATTGCTGTAAGAGTTTAACGTTTATTCTATAAAAGTATTGCTTTTGTTACTTCACCTGTGACGTCCTTATGTGTGTTGAACATCCTAGGCACACATAAGCCACATCTGGTTTTGGCCATTAAAACCGGGTGTGACATTGCTCTTTTTTGCCTGCTTGATTAGTATCGTGTCCATGTTTCCTATGATCTTCTTTCCCTTGCCCTAATGTACTATCTGATCCCAAAACCAGTGGAGTTGCAAGTAGGTGGAACGGCATGGTTGACGAATTTTGGATTGATGTACATTTTGTTATCCTTGGTCGATCATGTTTGAAATAGAATCTAAACACTTTTATTTTCTCTAAACTTTTGTCATGCAGAATTGAAGAATTAAACACCCTTGATAGAGCTAACATTTAGAATGGATCTTTATATTTTTCTGTGGTGAATTCAGCTTCGAACTTTAAATATGCAAAGGCTTGCTCCTCCAACTTCTTTCAGATATGAAAATTGATTTTCATGTCTTCCTAATTTAAAGCATGGATCCTTATTGTTGCTATGTTTTAGCAGTGGTGCTTCATTCAGCATTGCATGCCTCATTCATCCTTGTATGTATCAGTGCCAGTTCCCAACAGGCACTTATAGTGTCAGTATCAGTGCAGGTTCTCTGTTAGTAACTAGCACTGATGGTGCTAGTATCAGTCCTGGTTCCTAACAGAGAACTGTCATTGATATTGCTAGTATCAAGGTTGGTTCTCCGTTTGGAATCGGTATTGATACTAATTATCAGGGTCGTGTAATCAGTGCTAGTTCAAAACCGCCAATAATGGTATTTTTGAGCCAACACTGATGACCATTTTTGTAGTAGTGTCAGTGATATCGTTGTCACCCAGATCCCCTCTACCTCATGCTTTAACTCCTCTTCCTCGGTCTTGGGGACATCCTCAGGGTCCAATTCCTATGCTTGATTAAAAGAGCTGCTGCCCAGTTGGCGTCATCCTCTTCATTGCGGCCGTACAAAAGCATGGGTGATGACAACTTGAGAGGCAATGATGGCGGTGAGGTCAAGTGTCGAGACCGGTGCACAGAAAAGACCAATCCCATCTATATGCTTAGCCCATGAATCAATCCCAAACTTCATACATGAGTATCGTTATGATATCACACTTAACTGTCATTAATCATCTTACAAAAGAGACCTTCAAGGGCCAAGATCCAAAAAAAGCAACGGAACTACGTAAACTCTAATCACTCACAATGAGTTCTCAAGCTAAACCGACATAGAAAGCATCTTAGAATGATCCATCCTCAATGAACTCTTCAACAATGTCACGTCCCAACTTCATAATCGCATGATTAAGTCTAATTATGTTCTTTAACATCATGATTAGTTTTGAGGCAATTTATTTTTCAATGCTAGTGCAATTTGTTTAAAGTCAATCGGGCGAGAGAAAGAATTTCGGGAGAGAAAAGAATGGAATTCACAGTTAAAATGAATCCTTTTCTATAACACATGGGCCCAACATGTGGCCCCACCTCCCATCTCTCCCTCTTTATGGGCAGCAGCCCAACCACTCCCCATGCTCTCTTTCTCACTCCCGTGCTCCCCATCAGCCACAAGCCAAGGAGCTCCCTCTCTCCCTCCGTCTCAAGCTCCCTCTCCCCCAAAATTCCAACTCAAGAGAAGGAATCGACGTATGCATGTGGTACTCATGCGATCATGAGCTCATGAGCTACCCATCCATTCAATTCATTTTCGTTTTCTCGAAGGATTTTAGCCGATTTTGATGTCTTTTTGTGTTCTTGGTTGAAGCACAAGGAGCACCGGTGTTCTTCCTCTTTCTGAGCTTTTCCTCCTTCAACCGATGGTCCCCAAGCTTGGCAAAGCATCTTGGGTGAGTCTTCTAGGCTCCCATGACATAGATGCACGTTTTGGTTGGATGAATCTTGAGTTTGAAACTTTGGTTGCAAAGTTCTTGAGAGCTTTGGAGCTAAAATGAGGATTTGAGTGTGTTTTGAGTTAGGAATCATGTTGCTAGGTTGGTGAGTGAGTTCTAGACTCTATAAACTCTCACAAACATGTTTTCCTTTGGTTTGGAGAAGCTTGCAAATTATATCGGCCGAGATTTCCCCCTTGTAGCAGCCTCTCTAGACAACCCGGAAAATCCAGATTGACCTGGATATTCCAGGCCTGGAGAAATCCCATTGAATTGTCCTCAAGAACTATGACAATTTAGGGTGCAATTCGAGTCTAGAACCCTTTGTATAGTGTATATCCATGTTTTGGTTGAATAGATTTAGCATGCGAGTTGAATTGGCCACGGAAAACACTTTAGAACTCAACTCGGCTTTAACCCATGTAGTCCAGATCAATTCGGAGTGTCCGGACCAATCCAGAGCATCCAGACTCGACCTAGAGGGTCTGGGTAAATAGCCAAGAGCCACACTCAGAGCCTCTCCCGAAGTGTCTAGCCCAATCCCTAGTATCCAGACTCGCCATGAGGTTTCAGGTTATTTCAGAAATGGCTAACCGAGATCCCTCATCAGGAGGTTCACCTAGAGGTTCTAGAACCCGGATACTCTGAGTTCAATCTAAAGTCTCCGGCCTCTTGTTACTTTTCTAGCATTGTTTAGACCGCAAGTTTTGTTATTCCTCCGTATGTCTTACACCTTTAGCTTGTTGTTATGCATATTGTAGCATACATTGTGCACTTCATTCATGCTCATCATTGCACATGTTCTCTTTAGTAAATGAAGAACCGAAGCGTGTCGCGACCATGGTTGAAGGCAATGCCTATCTGTCAAACTTTTGCGAGTGTTGCGCGGGTAGCATAAGGTAAACACCTGAGCAGCAAGGCAAGCATCTAAGCATACTTCTCCCATTAATTTGGATCAGATGCATCATATGTGATAAATTACACTTTATGTATGTTATGCATAATTCGAGTCGATGTCAGGTTATGATGGGTAGAACCTATGTTGATGCACTTATTCTCCTATCTTGAATAATTGTTGATCTGTATCCTTATACCCTAGGTTTAATATGATGTCATCTAACTTAAAATGTTATTCATGAAGCTTAGCAAGTGCTTACGTCCTCGGTAGAAGTCAAGCGGTGAGCATGCTTTTGTTCATTTGTAGCAATCGTAGAGTTACTAATGTGGTCTGGTATGATTGAGATGTTGAGATGGTTCATTATAGATGTTACTACTATGGTTTCTTTTACATTATATTCAGTTGATGTTTATAGGCTAGTTTGTTACTTTGGTCAAGTATAGATGCTCATACATGTCTATGTCAAATTTGCTTTCGCATATGAATTTACTTAACCATATGGCCATATTCTTACTAACATCCCAATGCATAATCCTTGGAGTCGGGCTATTTATAAGTGCCCATTATGGATTAAGTCTTGCGAGTACCTTCGTACTCACCTGCTCTACAGGTTTTGTAGGTGAGGAGGAGTTGGTTTTTGGCTACATCACATCCGTCGATGTGAGTGGTGGGACTGAGTAGTGCATCCTACTCTTAGAGGTCACGCGTTTGGGGTGAATCCTAAGGTCATATGGCTTCACCCACCTTTTGTTGTCTTTAGCTTTTATTTCTGCTGTGTAGTTTCTTTTGTTGGTTAGGAGTTGAGCAGGTTTTAGTCTCCTCCTAGCTCTCTGTTGCTGTAAACTATATTAACTTGGTGCATGCTTAAGAACTTGTAATATAATGTTAATTACTGCTCTTTCTTAAGCTTTGTTATGATGTTCCATATTGGAAAGACATGTGTTCCGATCTTGGCCACAAAACACATGCTGCGACTATTAGAGCGATATTCTGATTAATCGTTGAAGTCTTGGTTAATAAAATGATTGACTTAATGATTAATTAGAATACTGTTCAGATTGTTTCTCATAGCATGGTATCAGAGCTTTGTTTAATGAAGTAGTGTAAAATGGTTAGAGCATTGTTTAGTGTGTCAAACCCACTAAGCAACTCACTAACTTTTCCTTTATGTCTTATGATTAATATATATGAACTTGCTAGACTATACCCCTAAATGTAACATATGCTTGAGTGATAAACTTGAATTGTTTGTTTATGCATCATGTGGTTTTCTCATTGTGATATATTTGTTGATTATGTTGCATTGATGCATCCCGATAGCGGCAAATATAGGGGGCTCAACCGGTGCAAGGTAGGGGCCCGGTATGTTCCCTACGACAATGGTACAGAAAGTGAATACGTTAGCGATAACGTATGAACATCCACCATATGATGGTAGATATGGTCGTCTACTCATGTGGCGTTTACATGAGGTGTCTCGTAAGGCAAAGGTATGAGAAGTGAATATGTGGGCAACCACGTATGAAACGTCGCTTCTGCGGTGAGTTGCACAAGCACCATTTGCGCAAATACTTATTCTCTTCGTGCGAAAGGTGATGTACATGTTTGTGATGATTGTTTGGGGAGAGATGTATTCGGGAAGGAAACATGAAAATAAGGATTGAGCATACTTTTCATGTTCCATTGTTTATTTTGCACCATACCTTTCAACATGCATTTTCCTTAATATATGATGCTTTAGTGCGCATCACTTGTTCGAATTTTAATAGCAAAAATAGCATTGATCCATATCAAAATTTGACTTTTTTGCCTCTCTTTTACCTTATCGCCATAATAGGATGAGGATCCGTAAAAAATGTCGGATTTTCCCGAGGGTTCCAATGAGAATAACCCCTTGCCGCCCCATCGCTGAGCAAGGCAGATTTGTTGATGGAGATAGAGGAAATCTGCCAATCTCAATCTGCTCTCCACGAGGCCCTCATGCGCAACACAGCCCCGCATGGAGGAGGTGGGGCCGGGCATTGAGATGACTTCACAAATTTCCTCTGAACTCAGCCGCCCACCTTCACACGGGGTGAGGATCCTCTGGATGCCAACAACTGGTTCCAGAGTGTCGAAGAAAAGCTCGTTCTCCTCAGGTGCGAGGACCATGAGAAGGCACTCTTCGTCGTGCATCAGCTTCATGGTGCGGCAGGCGCGTGGTGGTCCAACTTTCTGGCCATGTACCCCTCCAATCACCGGGTGTCTTGGGTGGAGTTTCGCCAGACATTATGTGATTTCCATATTCCTAAGGGCCTTATGGAGATCAAGAGGCAGGAGTTTATGGACCTTAAGTAACGAGGCAAATCGGTGATGGAGTATGTGCAGGTGTTCAATAACCTTGCATAGTATGCTCAGGATGAGGGCAACACCGATGAGACGAAGCAATACCACTTGGTGAATGGCCTGGACTCCAAGATGCAAGACCGACTATCGATGCATGAGTTCACCAACTTCAACAAGCTAGTGAGCACCTCTCTTATGGTAGAGTTCAAGTTGAAGAATCACCAGGAGGAGAAAAAGCGCTATAGGGTCCCATCGCCCTCCATGGGCAGGGGTTCTCAGCGCATGTGGACAGAGAGTCAGCCTCCTCCATCTCACATGTCGGCCTCAACTACTCCACGGATATTGTGGATGGTGCGTCACCCATCTTTCTCTACTCCTCAAGGACAGCCTCCAAGAGCCATTGGTTCTCAAGTGAGTGTGATGGGTGGCCCTAGCGGCCCGTGTTATAACTGTGGGCGCGTCAGGCACTTCTCCTGTGATTGCTATTACCTAAAGCCAGGAGCCATGGTGACTATTCCAAAGCCACCACCCGCTCAACCGGCTCCACAATCCTCCCGGGCTACACATGTCCCCAAGCGTTCTCAAGTCTGCCACACCACCATTGAGGGTGCTTAAGAGGACAACAACGCGCTCGTCGGTACGCTATTTGTGAATTCCCACATCATAGTTGTTCTTTTCGATTCGAAGGCATCTCAGTGTTTCATCAGGGATAATTATGTTTTGAGTCATAAGTTGGCTGTCGAGACCTTGCCTTCTGCCTATATCATTGATGGACCCGAAACTAAGTTAAGGACTGACCAAATTGTTCCAAAGCCAAAGTTCCTATTGAGGGAGTTCAGTTTCCATCAAACCTGATTCTCCTTGACACTAGAGGAGTAGATGTTATATTAGGGATGAATTGGCTAACCAAATATGGTGCTCAGTTTGATTGTGCCAAGAGAGTCGTTTCTCTTAAAGGTCCCAAGGGCGATCGAGTTTCTCTTCGCCATGGAGAGGGTGGCCTATACTTGTATGCTCTTAAACGGTCACAGCCATGGATTTCCTGGATATTCCAATCGTCTGTGAATTTCATAATGTCTTCTAGAAGAATTGATAGGAATGCCACCCGACTGAACCGTGGAGTTCTCCATTGAGCTATTGCCTAGTACGACCCCAATTTCAAAGAGGTCCTATCGGATGCCGCCAAATGAGTTAGTAAAATTGAAGAAGCAAATTCAGGAATTACTTGCAAAGGGTTTCATTCATCCAAGCTCCTCACCTTGGGGATGCTCGGCATCCTTTGTCAAGAAGAAGGATGGTACTCTACGGATGTATGTTGATTACCATCTGTTGACTGCTGTCACAATCAAGAACAAGTATCCACTCCCTTGGATTGATATCCTGTTTGATCAATTGATCGGTGCCAGAGTTTTCTCTAAGATCGACTTGAGGCTGGGTTACCACCAAATAAATATCTGATTGGAGGATATTCCAAAGATGTCTTTCTCTACCCATTATGGACTTCATGAGTTCACCGTCATGTCTTTCGGCCTGACAAATGCACTGGCATTCTTCGTGTATTTGATGAACACAAACTTCATGGAGGAACTCGACAAGTTTGTCGTGGTGTTCATCGATGATATTCTCATCTACGCCAAGACTAAAGAAGAACATTCTGAGCATCTTCGTGTAGTTCTTGGCCTCCTTAGAGATCACCATCACTAAGTTCAGCAAATGTGAGTTCTGGCTTAAAGAGGTTAGCTTTCTAGGTCATGTCTTATCAGAAAATAGGGTTACAGTTGACCCGAGCAAGGTGCAGGATGTGCTCAGTTGGGTGCAACCCATAAGTGTCACTGACATCCAGAGTTTTCTCAAATTCGTGGGTTATTACTGCTGGTTCATCGAGAATTTCTCCATGATTGCTAAGCCCATGACCGAATTGTTGAGGAAGAATATCAAATTTGAATGGTCCTAGGAGTTTGAAGTGGCTTTTCTAGACTTTGAAGTCTTGTCTCAACACAGCTCCAGTTCTAGCACAACCAGACGTTCACAATAGCTTTGATGTCTATTATGATGCCTCTTGCTTTGGACTCAGTTGTGTTCTCATGCAAGAAGGATGCATGGTCACCTACACTTCACACCAACTAAAGCCACAGGAGGAAAATTATCCCACTCGTGATCTAGAGCTTGTAGCAATTGTGCACGTTCTAAAGATTTGGTGTCATTACCTATTGGTTAACCCTTGCTATATTTACACAGATCACAAGAACCGCAAATACATTTTCACTCAGGATGATCTGAACATGAGATAGCGAAGATGGCTCAAACAGATCAAAGATTATGAACTAGAAGTCCATTATCATCCCGGCAAGGTGAACGTTGTCTCTGATGCACTAAGTTGAAGGACTCAATGCAATTGTCTCTCGATCTAGCCTAGAGTCACCACGCTTTGTGATGATTTCAGGAGCTTTGGACTCAAGATGGTTCTGGAGGGATTTCTTGCCAACTTGGAGATCAAATCCTCCCTCTTCAACCAAATTAAGGACGCTCAGAAGACAGATAAGGGCAAGGAGAAGATCCATGATAAGATCAAGGAGGGGCAAGCCAAATGTTTTGTGCTGGACAATGAAGCTGTCTTGTGGTTTGAGAAAAGGCTAGTGGTCCCCAAAATTCCAGAGCTAAGGAAGAAGATTCTGGATGAAGCTTAAGATTCGCTATAGTCTATCCATCCTGGGAGTACTAAAATGTACTAGGACTTGCCATTTGCAGAATTCTCCTACAACAACAGTTATCAGTCGAACATTAAGATGTCACCATTTGAAGCTATTGGGAGTCATTGTTAAGGACCCCCGATGGCCCCATGGCTTTGCTGGCCCATGCCCATGGGCCCACGCCTCCCGAAGGCCGCTCTCTGACCTCCAAGCTTCGGAGTAACTACCTCCTGGAGTCATGACTCTGGAAGCCTCCATCTCCAAGAGCCATGCCTCCTGAAGCCTCCAACTCCGGAGCCATGCCTCTCGAAGCCTCCATCTTCTGGAGCCATGCCTCCAGAAACCTCCATCTCCTGGAGCTATGCCTCCTGAAGCCTCCATCTCCCAGAGCCATGCCCCCCCTAGAGCCCCTGTCTCCAGGGCTCGGGCAAGCTTCCCAAAGGCAACAGGGTAGGCCATGAGGCCCAAAGAAAGATCTGCCAGGAGAGGACCGCCGGTCATCCTTTGCTGCAAGGAAGTGACTCACATTAATTACCTAGGCTAGTGGGCTCCGTCCTGACACCCTAGTACAATGGAGGTTATCCTCACACCCCTGACATCACAGAGCTGGGCCGCAATTGGCGACTGGCTCACCCCTCTGGGTACAGGCACCCCAATAGTTACCATAGTAGATATTTATCTCCTATGTAGGGTAAAAAAGTAGTTATCCAGGATAAGGCCATGTAACTCGGCCTGATCCTGGATATTTTGCACATAGCTGTAACTTGTACGCTAAGCTACGCCCAACCCTATAAATAAGAGGCCATGGTCGTCTGAGCAGAAGGGCACGCTCAACAAAGCACGAAGGAGAACAATCACAAGTCTTCCTTTGATACTCCCCCTAGTCCGATCTATATTTTTGTGGTGTTCCTTCCTCTCAAACTTCGTCTCCAAGCTTGAGACTCCTCAGAAGAAACTCTCGCCGTACTTGCTGGGGCAAGACGATCTCTTACTCCAACAGCGCGTCGTTCGTGGGGACTCAAACACGGAAGTGCTGAGAGAGGTAAAATGCAACCCAATAAGAAGACCACCAAGGCTGCGATGATGGAAACCGACCCCCCGGTCACACCTGTACGATAGTCTAGGCGACCAGGCACAGGCCGCGCCAACGATGACCCCCCAACCAGGGGGAGCAAGGGCCCTACAACCACAGCCAATCCAGCCATGACCACAGCTGTGGCCAGCACCGAGGGGCTCCCTACCTCGAGGACCCAGCAGCAATAGCAGCAGTAGGGTGGGGTCCCCGCTGCACCCCTAGGGGTCGCAGCCAACACCACCGCCGAAAACACCATTCCATCCGAGCATGAATCACGCCTAGCGGCACTCCTGACCCATATGGAGGAACCACAAATAGCCCTACGGGTCGAGCAGCAGGCTACCCTCACGACCGCAGCCGCTCCTGTGATGACTGACGCTGTTCCGATCCAGGGCCCCTCATGTTCGGCCTCCGAAGCCCCAAAGCCGACATCGCGAGGATCCCCTGCAAGATTATGACTCTCGCCTGCAGGCCGACATGCAGAGGATGCCCTTCTCGGAAGGCTTTCGGACCCCAAAGCTACATCAGTTCAGGGGTGATTCAAACCCTGATGAGTTCGTCCGGTCCTACGCCCTCTACATAGAAGCTAACAGGGGCGGACCAGCCACCATGGATAAATTCTTTCCTCTCGCCTTGGAAGGGGTGGCCATACGCTGGTTCTGGGCACTGGACCCTAGCGCTGTTCATGCCAGGTCCCAACTCCGAGACCTATTCCGCAGCAACATCCAAGGCACCTTCATTGGGACAATAACCTCCGGAAGCCTGTTCACTATCAGAACGGAGCCAGACAAAACACTCTGGGATTACTTCCAAAGGTTCTCCCAGACCACGGCCCAGATTAGGGGCATATCGGAGTGCTCGATCATTGATGCCGTGACCCAAGTCTAGGTAGAAGGCCCCTTGTACGATCGGCTGAACTAGCACCCCATACGCACGATGTAAGTCCTCATGAACAAATTCGAGGAATATGCGCACGCAGAGGAGGAAAAACTCCACCGTAGGCGCTCACAAGCTACCGAGATTTCCCGTGTCAACCTCGAGAAGTCACCCTCGGAGGTAGGACTATCACACGCCTCCTCTCCCCCAGGGAAGAGGGGCTCCGAGGAGGCTCATACCTCCGGGCCCCATAGGGGACCACAGTGGCAATGCCGAAAAATCAACAATATAAGCCCCAGCCGCGGGGTTCTAAACCAAAACTACCCTAGGGGACGCAGCCGAGGACACCCTGGAGGCATCCCAGAGCGAGGCCACGCTCTGAACTGGCGCTCTGAGGAGGAATCCTGGTGCACTCTACACAGCATGGGACGGGGACACAATGCCGACAACTGCTAGACCCTCACTACCTTCCAAGAAGAATACCTCGGTAGGGAGGCAACCTTCGTCTTCACTGAGGGGGCCACCCAGGAGTGGTCTGAAGATCGCATGCTACCGGCCATCCGGCGGGCTGATCATCTGGCCTTGCAGAACCCTCCGCAGCTAGCCCTACCTTCTCCACACTGGTCATCCGCAAGGCGATACAACGACGAGGGGCATAGGGCAAACAGATCATCCTCTCTATAACCGGTGGAGGGATCTCTAGCTGCGCTTCGAAATGGCAGCAGTGAGACTATACATGTGGGGTGTACCACATCGCAGTAACTAGCATCCATCGACAGGCCCCCGAATGGACCGACACCCCCGTGACATTCACCATCGATGACTCCGAGGGGGTGAAATTTCCCGACTTCGCTACCCTGGTCATCTCAGCCAACATCGCCGAAGTCGAGGTCCAGAGAATATTGGTTGGTGGAGGCAGCTCGGCGATCCTCCTATTCATGCCAGGTCCCAACTCCGAGACCTATTCCGCAGTAACATCCGGGGCACCTTCATTGAGACAATAACCACCAGAAGCCTATTTACTATCAGACAGGAGCCAGACAAAACACTCTGGGATTACTTCCAAAGGATCTCCCAGATCACGGCCCAGATTAGGGGCATATCGGAGTGCTCGGTCATCAATGTCGTGACCCAGGGCCAGGTCGAAGGCCCCTTATACGATCGGCTGAACTGGCACCCCAGACGCACAATGTAAGTCCTTATGAGAAAATTCGAGGAATATGCACACGCAGAGAAGGAAAAACTCCACCGTAGGCACTCACGAGCTACCGAGACGTCCCGTGTCAACCCCGAGAAGTCACCCTTGGAGGTACGACCATCACACGACCCCTCTCCCCAAGCGAGGAGGGGCTCCGAGGAGGCTCATACCTCTGGGCCCCAAAGGGGGCAGCAGCGGCAACGCCGGAACATCAACAATATAAGCCCTAGCTGTGGGGCTCCAAACCAAAACTACCCTAGGGGACGTGGCCGAGGACACCCCGGAGGCATCCCAGAGTGAGGCCGCGCTTTGAACTAGCACTCTGAGGTGGAATCCTGGTGCACTCTACACGACACAGGACGGGGACACAATACTGACAAGTGCTGGACCTTCTCTATATTCCAAGAAGAATACCTTAGTAGGCAGGCAACCTTCGTCTTAATTGAGGGGGCCACCCAGGAGTGGTCTGAAGATCGCAGGCTACCGGCCATCTAGCGGGTTGATCATATGGCCCTATAGAACCCTCCGCAGCTAGCCCTACCTTCTCCACACCGGTCATCCGCAAGGCGATACAACGATGAGGGGCACAGGGCAAATAGATCATCCTCTGTATAACCGGTGGAGGGAGCTCTAGCTGCGCTTCAAAATGGCAGCGATGAGACTATGCACGCAGGGTTTACCACATTGCAGCAACTAGCATCCATTGACAGGCCCCCGAATGGACCGACACCCCCGTGACATTCACCATCGATGACTCTGAGGGGGTGAAATTCCCCACTTCGCTGCCCTGGTCATCTCAGCCAACATCGCCAGAGTCTAGGTCCATAGAATACTGGTCGACAGAGGTAGCTCGGCGGACCTCCTATTCATACATACCCACGGAGCCGGCTCTCACCGGGCAACAGACCCCTCCAGAGGTTCAATGGGAGCCCCCTCGACACCCTGGGCAAGATAGAACTCCCAATCATCTTCAGTGAAGGCCCCGTAGCATAGACAGAAGTAATCACCTTCGATATTGTGGACGTACCTTATGCCTACAATGCCATCCTGGGACGAGGAGCCCTGAACAAATTCGAAGCCGTGCCCCATCACAATTACCTCTACTTGAAAATGCCCGAACCCCAAGGACTGATAGCTATCCACGGTGACCAAGACCTAGCTAGGCACATCAAGTACAAGCACCCAGCCCCACTCCCCGGTTGCCACATTCATGCAGTAACCCAAGAGCTCTCTAAGGACCCTCTGTCGGCATATCCCAGGCACCACAGCCCTCCGAGGCCACAACCAGAGGGAGCCATAAAGCGTGTCCCCATACACCCAAACCAACCCGACTGGGCCTTCCAAATAAGGGTAGACCCCACCTCCGAGCAGGAAGCCCAGCTCCTGGCCGTCCTACAGGGTAACCTCGATACATTCGCATGGTCACTGAACACTCTCTCCAGGTTGACCCGAAGGCCTATCTCGTATTCCGGGGGATTCACAAACTCTCCTCTGAGCTGGCAGAGGCCGCAAAAGAGGAGGTCTAGAAGCTCCTAAAGGCCGGTGTTTTTCGAGAGGTAATCTACTCCGACTGGCTCTCCAACACCATCCTGGTCAAGAAACACAACGGAAAGTGGCGTATGTGTATCGATTTCACATCGCTAAACTAGATGTGCCCTCAGGACCCATACCCCCTTCATCGCATCGACTAGCTAATAGATTCCACTACCGGCTGTGAACTGCTAAGCTTCCTAGACGCCTACTTCGGTTACTACAAAGTGTGGATGACGATAAAGGATGATAGCAAGACCAGCTTCATTACCCCCCCTTTGGGGTATACTTCTATGTCTGGATGCCTTTCGGTCATCGAAATGCTGGGGCCTCCTTCTCTCACCTAGTACACAAGGTACTGCAACAGCAACTGGGCCATAATGTTGAAGCCTACATGGACGATGTTGTGGTGAAAAGCTGACTCAAAACCAACCTTGTTGCCGACCTACAAGAAACAATTGATAGCCTCTGGGCTGTAGGCATATGACTGAACTCAGAGAAATGCATATTCGGTGCCAAGGCAGGAAAAATGTTGGGATATCTTGTCTCCTAGAGAGGCATCAAGGCCAACCCCGGCAAGATCCATGCAATCGTAGAGATGTCACCTCCCACCAAAAGAAGTACAATGCTTGGCCGGCTGCCTCACAGCCCTCAGTCGCTTCCTCACCAAATCCGCCGAGCATAGCCTCCCCTTCTTCAAAATGTTGAGTAGCTTCGAACCGTTCAACTGGACTCCGGAGTGCCAAGTGGCATTCGAGACTCTCAAGACCCACCTTTCCCGCCTCGAGACACTCACAATGCTCCTCCCTGATGAAGGGCTGCCCTATACATGTCTGTCTCTGCCTCTGTCGTTAGCGTCGCCTTGGTATGGGAGGAAAAGAGTGACAATCACTCTACTCAGAAGGCCATATACTATGTCTTCAAGGCCTTAGCCAAGGCCAAGATGTGCTACACCAAGCTTGAAAAAATAGCATACGCCCTGCTGATGGCCTCACACAAACTCCAGCACTACTTCCTCTCCTACGACATCACTGTCCCAACCTTGTACCCACTTGGCGACATGTTTCACAACCGGGAGGCGACGGGATGCATCGGCAAATGGGCTATAGAGATAGCCCCTTTCGTTGTAAAGTTTGTGGCTCGCTCCGCTATCAAATCCCAAATCTTGGCAGACTTCACCGCCGAATGGACTCTGGTGCCTGCCGAACCCACCACTATTCGTCCCCAAGACATCTGGACTATCTACACTGATGGAGCATAAGGATCCAAGGGCGCCGGAGCCACCATGGTCCTCATCTCCCCCACAGGCCAGCAGGTCTAGTTCGCTACTCGCCTAGACTTCAAGACAACTAAAAATATAGCCGAGTATGAAGCCATCCTCTTAAGCCTCCGGAAGGCCCAAGCATTGGGGGCAGCCAGAGTAATCATCTGGACCAATTCTCAGATCATCGCCAGCCACATCGACAAAATCTTCCAAGTTCGATATCCGGACATGGAAAGATACCTCGAAGCCATTCGCAAAGATGAAGAACACTTCCGTGACATATAAATACGCAATATATCACGAACGAACAACGATCAGGCAGACGCCTTGGCAAAAACTGCTACCACAGGCAAAGACCCACCATTGGGCTCCTTCCTTGAGACTCTACACCAGCCGATTGCTAAAACTCTTGACGAGACGACCGCCACTATCCTCCCCATCGAAACCACCAACTGGAGAACTCCCGTCTTATCCTTCCTCAGTGGAATAGAAGAGCCGGGCAACCCGGTTGTGCTCCGCCGCATTCAGCATCATGCCAGTGGCTACCGTTGTCACGGCCCAGAGTTTCTAGAACATGTAATTAAGTGCTAATGGGCATCATTAGCATCATTTGTTTTGTTTTGAGCAGTGTAGACATGCAATGTGAAATTTAACCGAATTTGGTTAAACCAGGGTTAATTGATGCGTTGTGAAGCATCTCCTAAAACTTCTATGGAACCTAGGGCTGGTGATAATTTTAGAAATTAGTAGATGCCAGGAGGAGAATATAAATGAATTTTTCCAAATTTTTGGGGATTGTTTTCAAGGCATAAAAATCAGCACAAGTTTGAAAAGCTTGCCTCTTTGGAGAATTTTCATTTGAAATTGGTGCAGGCTTTCTGAGTCAAACAAGTTCAAAAGGGTTCCTTATGAGTTTTAGTTTCCAGCAAAAATTGTTTTGCAAATTTTGGACTTTGGGAAGGTGTTCAAATGGATGGCTAAAGTGGTGGAGATATTTTTGCCTGGCGGTTACTGTTCATACGGGACCCACTCGTCATCCTCCCTCCTCACTCAGCCGCGCTGCTTCCAGAGCGCGGCGCCGGCTTTGTTGACTTCCGCGGCCGGCAAACCCAGCACGCCGTCGAGTCACCGGCCGAGCCTTCGAGTGGAAGCGTCGTCGGCCTTAACCCCCCCCCTGGACGCTCTCTCGTGGTGTCTCTCTTCTCTCTTCCTCACTTGCTCTCCCTGTCGCACAGCACACCTCAGAGCAGAGCCACGTTACGCCACGCCGCCGGCCAAATCCGACACGCCGTCGACGGTTTCCATCGAGCCCGAGCCCCGTGGAGCTGTAGGGAGGAGCGCCCCGAGCTCCTCCGCCGTTTCCCCTCTTTCCCCGGCCGTTTCCCGCGCGGATTGGAGCCGCCCGCATCTTCTTCCCCAACGGCGGCAACCGGGCTCCACCGTCTCCCGTCGCCCCGCTGTTCTACAGCCTCACCGGCCTAACCCGCTGCACGGTGAGCTTCCCCATGCTCCGGTATGCCTTATGCGCGCGCCGTCTTCTCTCTGCCCGGTCGCCGGCACGGTGTTCCGCGGTGGTTGAATCGCCGCCGCCTCCCCACGCACGCCACCGGTCGGGCCGCTATCGAGCTCGTCGGTCGGGAACCGCGCCGTTAGGTCTACGCGCTCACGTAGAACGTGTAGGTGTGCTCGGCCGGGCTTGTTGCGTCACCGTTCGCCGTCGGCGCGTCAAAGTCGTGCCGCCGCCGTGCTAGTCTTGTCCCTCGCCACCGCTCGCCGTGCTCCGGCCATCGCCGGCGTAGACGTGTGCCCCCGCCGTAACCACGTGCTTGCGCTAGTGCCGTTTTCACCCTCGGCTGGGACATCCAGGCCGCCGTTCGCCGCCGGCGACGTCGCTAGAGCTGCCGGCGCGCTGTATACTGGGCGCGGGTCGATTTTGACTCGGGTCAAAATGCGCCGGCCCCACTGTCAGTCACAGCGGCTGGCCGAACCCGAGTGGAGAATGGTTTTGGATATTTAAGTATTCGGAAAATCGGAAAATGCGAAATTGGGTATTTGTTGAACTAATAAATCGGCTGAAGCTTTGTAAAATGCATAAGAAATGGAATGTGGCTCCAAAAATTGTAAAGCAAATTTTGTTAACTTTATATGCTCATGCTCTACTTGTTAAAATTGTTAATGACCATGAAATATGTTCTGGAATTTCTTTAGTTAATGTAATGTGCTTAAAGCCCCATTAATTCATAACTAAATATTGGTGACTCAAAAATTGATGAAATCAATTCTATAAATCTTGTTAGTTTATTCCCTGTTTACTAAAAATATGTACCTTCATTTTTAGCGTAGTTAGCATTCTAGATTGATTTAAGCTTTAGTTATGCGTTAATTAATCCGAGGATAATTGAATGGTTAACCCTAATCTCAATTAGGAAATCGTTAGTGCGTTAAACTCGTACCGCGGCGCTTTACACTGTTATTACAGACTATGAAACGTCATTCTTTGCATAACATTTATTGCATTGCACGCGTTATTCTCTCAGGGAACTTCGACCCGGTGAACGAGGCGAACGAGGCTGTCCCCGGAGGTTCCCGCAGTGGTGATCGTGACTCGGGTAGCTGTGAGCAGCGGCAGCTAGGGCAGCAAGGCAAGCATCTATCATATTGCACCGTGTCTACTTGAAAATCTAATATGTCATCTACGCTTATGTATACATTGCATGTGTCGGGTACCGAGTTGGGTAGAACCTATGCCTATGCATTCTCCCATTTCGGTCACGTGTCATGTGTTATTCCTTGGAGCCTAGTGGTGTCGTCGAGGTCTAATGATAGTTCGCTATGCTTAGTGGTACTTAGGCTTTCCGGTAGAAGTCGACGACGGCGTCCACCGTTGTCGCGAGCCTAGGGCTTATTACTTGTTCACACTTGTGGTTGTGTTGAGGATGAGTCGGTTTGGTGAGTGGTGAGTTGAGACGAGGTGTGGGCGGTGTTAGGGGTGTCATCTGCTCACGAGGAGTCCTCAGGCAGTTCAGGGAGGGGACCCGGACACCGTAGACCGCTTGTACCGGTTAAGCACCGATCATCGGTGTAGTCGGCTTTAGCACATACCTTACTCACCACATGCTGATATAATGGTAGGCGAGCCGATTACCTTCGCAGACGTGGTCATGTGGGCCTCGTCATAGACGGTGTGAGTCCGGTTTGAGTCCGGGCTTTTAGCGGTATTAGTTTGCTCGGGGAGTAGTTCTAATACCGCCTCGCCGAGCTATGGTTGATCCACATGGTTGGGCCTGGTTGGGAAAGGTTGTCACGGGTACCCCCTTGTGTGCATCTTAGCGGGTGGCACAAGCCGTATGGTCCCTGTGTCGTGTGGGTCCAGGAGTATCCCCCTGCAGGGTGTATAATCAGTTTGAACTGCCGCGCTCTTGGTTATGAGCATCGCTATCGCTTATCTCCACTGAGCGACCATATTTTGGTCGTAGAGTTGCGATATGGGTTGTGGCATGGTTGGATTGGGGTGGTTTGGTCGGTATGTGGTCGGTGGTTTGGTGGTAATGGTTTACTTTTATACACTTGTTGTTTACATATCTGTTGTGGTCAATTGGTTGGCAGAGTTTGAGTCGGTGGTTGGTTAAGTCAGTTGCTTACACCTAGAGTCTAGGTTGCTTACCGCTTAATGAACTTAAACATGTCTTAATCCTTGCTACAGCTTTAAATGCATGATCCTTGGAGTCGAGAATATATATACTCATACTGTGTAAGACTTGCTAGTACCTTCGTACTAAGGGGTGCTGCCCTTAAGTTGTTTTCAGGTTCACAGGTCGGCGAGGAAGAGGCAGTTTTCGGCTACTTTTTGCCTTGCGATCCGGGTGGCGGGCAGGAGTAGCACATTCTACTCCGAACTCCGACGCTTTTGGTATGGAGCCTAAGGGCATACGGCTCCATACTCTTTTGTTGTATAGGTTTTTCTTCCGCTGCTTAGTTGTTGCTGTTCTTCTTTTGTTGTAAATTGTGGAAGCAGTTGCATGTTTAATAATTGTAATCCAGTTTAATTACTTGCTCTCTATTAAACTGTGTTGTGATATTTGAGTTGGAAGGCATGTGTTCCGATCCTGGGCACAAAACACGTGCCGGGACTACCGGAATGGTATTCTGGTTAATCGTCGAGGTTGTGATTATGAATAATGATCCTCCTGATGATTAATTAGAATACTATTTGGACGGTTCCTCACAGCTTGGTATCAGAGCCTGGTTTAATTCAGTAGCCTAAACATAATTAGTGCGTTGTTTAGTAAGTCGACAACTCCACCTAAACAACCCACAATTTATGTTTACGCCTCTTTATGTTCAATATGTATTAAACTGCTATCGTTTATGCCCCTAAATTAAAATGCGTATTATGAGTGGCGTTTATATGTCTTATACCACATTATTTTGCTTTCGACCCTGCATTAATTCATGTTGAGCATTGCATCTTCGGCTTTGCATCGTCGGAAGGTAAGGTACGACGCTCGGTGGCGGTTAATCACCGAGGGCTCAGCCGGATGCGAGGCAGGGGCCCGGCATGTTCCGTACGGTGATCCGTACGGGAAGTGAATACGCTAGCAATGGCGTATGAACATCCACCATGCGATGGGAGACATGGTCGTCTACTCGTGTGGCGTTTACACGAGATGTTCCGTAGGGTCTACGGGAAGTGAATACGTCGTTGTCGACGTATGGATTGTCGCTTGTACGGCATGTGTTACAAGGGCCGTTCGCGCTCTTACCCTTTCTAGCGCGAAGGGTACGTTCTGGATGTTATAAACTGCCTGTGGTTTGATGCTTGCAGGTGCGGTTCTTATTTTGAGAAAGAAGCGGTAATTAGGTTCGAGCATGCATCATTTCATGGCATTCATGCATGCATTCATATTTATACAAGTGTTAAGGGATTCTAACAATGTATCCGGCGAATGCATGGTGCTAAGTCAGAGTTTGATGTTTCCCCTTTTGTTTTACAGTTCAGAATGGTTGTCACTCGGCGTGGTGGGGAAGTTCCGGAGGGTTCCGGTCAGAACAACCCTCCTCCACCGCCGACTATGGCGGATGTGCTCATGCAAATCGAGCAGAACCGCCAAGCGAATCACGCTCTCCTCCAGACGAACCAAGCACTCCTGGAGGCTCTCGTGCGCAACGCGGCTCCTCATGGAGGAGGTGGAGCCGTGCGCCGAGATGACTTTTCAGACTTCTTGTGGACCCAGCCGCCGGTCTTCTCGCGAGCTGAGGATCCTCTGGATGCAGATCACTGGCTCCGGACGATCGAGCAGAAGCTCGTCCTTCTTCGCTGTGAGGATCACGAGAAGGCGCTTTTCGCCGCCCATCAGCTTCAGGGCCCGGCGGTTGCGTGGTGGTCCGGCTTTCTGGCCATGCACCCCGCCGATCACCGCGTGTCATGGGCGGAGTTCCGTGAGGCCTTCCGCTCGTTTCACATACCTAGTGGCCTCATGGAGGCTAAGAGGCGGGAGTTTGAGGACCTCAAGCAAGGAGGTCGGGCAGTGATGGAGTACGTGCAGGTGTTCAACCACCTTGCACAATATGCTACTGAGGAGGTCAGCACGGATGCGCGCAAGCAGCGCCACTTCGTGAATGGCCTGAACTCGAAGATGCAGGACCGGTTGTCTGCGCATCAGTTCACCGACTTCAACGAGTTGGTGAGCACGTCGATCACGGTGGAGCTCAAGTATAAGAGCCACCAAGAGGAGTAGAGGCGGAAGAGGGGTTCCTCGTCTTCTGTGGGTGGTAGCTCGCAGCGCACCCGCACTGAGAGTCAGCCTCCACAATCTCAGGTGCCGTCGGCTAGGTACCCACGGTCGATGTGGTTTGTACCACGTCCTGCGTTCTCCGCTCCACAGGGGCAGGCTGCACGACCAGCCGGCTCCCAAGTGAGCGTGACCGGTGGCTCAGGTGGTCCCTGCTTCAACTGCGGCCGCGTCGGCCATTTCTCGAGGGAGTGCCCGTATCCGAGGCTGGGAGCCGCGGTGAGTGCCCTGCGACCACCGCCGGCTCAGTCAGCGCCGCAGTCTTCGCAGGCGACCCACGTTCCCAAGCGTGGTCGAGCTCGCCATACTACCGCCGACGAGGTTCAGGAGGGTGACACCATCCTGATGGGTACGTTGGATATGAGTTTCAACTCTGACATCTTTTCTGCAGTGGTTTTGTTTGATTCAGGAGCCTCTCACTCCTTTATATCTTCGGATTATGTTTGGAGGAGCGGGTTGAGAGTCAGTGCTACCCACACGTCGTATCTTATAGACAACCCGGGGGCCAAAGTTCTAATCAACCAGTGTGTGAATAAAGCGGCGGTAATTGTCAACGAAGTGCCCTTCTTTGTCAATCTATTAGTGATGAACTCGAAGGGAATCGATGTTATTCTGGGAATGAATTGGCTCTCCAAGAACAAGGCTGTGTTGGACTGTGCTCGGCGGACCGTCACCCTAAATGGTCTGTCAGGTACTCGGGTCAAGTTGAAGCTAAAGGGTGTCAAACCCTGCCTGTTCGCCATAAAGGCTGTCCCCGCCAGGATTATGGAGACCATTCCTGTGGTGTGGGAATTTCCAGATGTCTTTCCGGATGAGTTGCCTGGAATGCCGCCTGGCAGGGCAGTGGAGTTCTCAATTGATCTCGTGCCCGGTGCGGCCCCGATTTCGAAGAAGATGTACAAGATGTCACCAGTTGAGCTAGTTGAGCTGAAGAAGCAGATTCAGGAGCTACTGGCGAAGGGTTTCATTCGTCCGAGTTCCTCACCTTGGGGATGCTCGGCTCTATTTGGGAAGAAGAAAGATGACACTCTCCGGATGTGTGTTGATTACCGTCCGCTGAATGCAGTCACGGTGAAGAATGTGTATCCGCTTCCTAGGATTGACATCTTGTTTGATCAATTGACTGGAGCCCGAGTCTTCTCAAAGATTGACTTAAGGCTGGGCTATCACCAGATCAAGGTCCGGCCAGAGGATATTCCAAAGACAGCGTTCTCTACTCGATACGGCTTGTATGAGTTCACCGTTATGTCGTTTGGCTTGACTAATGCGCCGGCTTTCTTTATGTACCTCATGAACTCGGTGTTCATGGAGGAATTGGACAAGTTTGTCATTGTTTTCATCGATGACATTCTGATATACTCCAAGACTGAGCAAGAACACATTGGGCATCTTCGGGTTGTTCTGGGCAGACTCCGAGAGCATCAGCTGTACGCCAAGTTCAGCAAGTGTGAGTTCTGGCTCAGGGAGGTGGCCTTTCTAGGACATGTCCTATCAGAGAACGGGGTGGCAGTCGACCCGAGCAAGGTGCAGGATGTGCTCGACTGGGTTCAGCCCCAGAATGTCAGTGAGATCCGGAGTTTTCTTGGACTTGCAGGCTATTACCGTCGGTTCATCGAGAACTTCTCCAAGGTTGCGAAGCCGATGACTGAGTTGTTGAAGCAAGGCAGCGTGTTTGAGTGGTCAGATGCCTGTGAGTCTGCCTTCCAGACATTGAAGAAGCTGCTCACTACCGCTCCAGTGCTTGCTCAGCCTGATGTGACCAGAGGATTTGATGTGTATTGCGACGCGTCCGGCATCGGTCTCGGCTGTGTTTTGATGCAGGAGGACCGAGTCGTTGCATATGCATCCCGACAGTTGAAGCGTCATGAGGAGAATTACCCGACACATGATCTTGAACTTGCAGCTGTCGTGCACGCTCTGAAGATGTGGCGCCACTACTTGATGGGCAACTTGTGCCGTATCTACACGGATCATAAGAGTTTGAAGTACATTTTCACGCAGGCGGATTTGAACATGAGGCCGCGAAGATGGCTCGAGTTGATCAAAGACTACGAGCTGGAGGTTCACTACCATCCTGGCAAGGCGAATGTGGTCGCCGATGCTTTGAGTCGAAAGGCTCATTGTCACTGTCTTGTAGCCTCGCCGATGGATTCCACGTTATGCGACGATTTCCGGCGTCTTGGGCTTGATATGGTGCCGGATGGTTTTATCGCCAATCTCGAAATCAAGTCCACTCTCATTGATGAGATTGAGGCTGCACAGAGGGATGATAAGGGTATGGCCCGAATTCGAGAGAAGAGGAAGATCGGGCAGGCCTTGTGCTTTGCTGAGGATGATCGAGGCGTTATCTGGTTTGGGGACCGTCTAGTGGTTCCGAGGGTCGAGGCGCTGAGGAAGAAGATCCTTGATGAGGCTCATGATTCGTTGCTATCCATTCACCCTGGCAGTACGAAGATGTATCAGGATTTGAAACCCCGTTTCTGGTGGACTCGCATGAAGCGGGAGATTGCTAGGTATGTGTCTGAGTGCGACGTCTGCCGAAGGGTGAAGGCTGAACACATCAAGCCTGCCGACACACTCCAGCCTTTGCCCATTCCATCTTGGAAGTGGGAAGAAGTTGGGATGGATTTCATTACCGGCTTACCGAAGACTTCGAGTGGGTATGACTCTATTTGGGTCATCGTGGACCGGTTGACAAAGTCCGCACACTTCCTTCCTGTCAGAACCACTTATTCTGCTAAGCAGTATGCGGAATTGTACCTCACTAAAATTGTTTGTCTACATGGGGTGCCGAAGAAGATCATCTCTGATCGAGGTACACAGTTTACTTCGCATTTCTGGAGAAACTTCCAGGAGGCTATGGAGACTGAGTTGTTCCACAGCACGGCGTATCACCCACAGACGGATGGTCAGACGGAGAGGGTAAATCAGATTCTCGAAGATATGCTCCGTGCTTGTGTGCTCACTTATGGGAAGAAGTGGGACATATGCCTGCCGTTTGCTGAATTTTTGTATAACAACAGTTTCCAGGCTAGTATAGAGATGGCGCCATTTGAGGCCCTTTATGGTCGGAGGTGCCGTACGCCGCTGAATTGGTCCGAATCCGGTGAACGGGCTTTTCTAGGTCCGGATTTGGTCAAGGAGGCAGAAGACCATGTTCAGAATATCCGCAAGAGTATTCTCACGGCCCAGTCTAGGCAGAAGAGCTACGCAGATCGACGTCGCCGGGAGCTCACATTTGAGGTGGGGGATCATGTGTACCTGAAGGTCTCACCTCTCAAAGGCATTCATCGATTCCAAGTCCGAGGCAAACTGGCGCCTCGGTATGTTGGACCGTTTCAGATTCTAGCTCGGCGTGGAGAGGTTGCATATCAATTGGAGTTGCCGCCGTCCCTCTCCGCGGTGCATAATGTGTTTCATGTCTCACAACTCAAGAAGTGTCTACGAGTCCCGATCGATGTCGTTGAAGTTGCGCCCGAAGAATTGCAACCGGACTTGACATATTGTGAGAAACTGATGCGAGTCTTGGATGAGTTCAATCAAATTCTTGAAGATTCAGTGGAGTAACCACTCCGAGTCCGAAGCGACTTGGGAGCGGGAAGATCAGCTTCGTTCCGAGTATCCCGAGTTCTTTGAGAATTTGTAATGCCAATGTAATATAGCGTATTTGGAATCTCTCGCATGTATGTGTTCATCTCTATGATTGAATAAAAATCTGCGTTGGATTCCATCTCATGCGTCGTAATGTCGGCTCACAACTTGCTAAGTCATCACAGCGTTCTCATTGTCCCCTCTCCGGCTCGTATCGAATCTCGGGACGAGATTCTTTTTAAGGGGGGGAGGTTTGTCACGGCCCAGAGTTTCTAGAACATGTAATTAAGTGCTAATGGGCATCATTAGCATCATTTGTTTTGTTTTGAGCAGTGTAGACATGCAATGTGAAATTTAACCGAATTTGGTTAAACCAGGGTTAACTGATGCGTTGTGAAGCATCTCCTAAAACTTCTATGGAACCTAGGGCTGGTGATAATTTTAAAAATTAGTAGATGCCAGGAGGAGAATATAAATGAATTTTTCCAAATTTTTGGGGATTGTTTTCAAGGCATAAAAATCAGCACAAGTTTGAAAAGCTTGCCTCTTTGGAGAATTTTCATTTGAAATTGGTGCAGGCTTTCTGAGTCAAACAAGTTCAAAAGGGTTCCTTATGAGTTTTAGTTTCCAGCAAAAATTGTTTTGCAAATTTTGGACTTTGGGAAGGTGTTCAAATGGATGGCTAAAGTGGTGGAGATATTTTTGCCTGGCGGTTACTGTTCATACGGGACCCACTCGTCATCCTCCCTCCTCACTCAGCCGCGCTGCTTCCAGAGCGCGGCGTCGGCTTTGTTGACTTCCGCGGCTGGCAAACCCAGCACGCCGTCGAGTCACCGGCCGAGCCTTCGAGTGGAAGCGTCGTCGGCCTTAACCCCCCCCCCCCCCCTGGACGCTCTCTCGTGGTGTCTCTCTTCTCTCTTCCTCGCTTGCTCTCCCTGTCGCCCAGCACACCTCAGAGTAGAGCCACGTTACGCCGCGCCGCCGGCCAAATCCGACGCACCGTCGACGGTTTCCATCGAGCCCGAGCCCCGTGGAGCTGTAGGGAGGAGCGCCCCGAGCTCCTCCGCCGTTTCCCCTCTTTCCCCGGCCGTTTCCCGCGCGGATTGGAGCAACCGCGTCTTCTTCCCCAACGGCGGCAACCGGGCTCCGCCGTCTCCCGTCGCCCCGCTGTTCTACAGCCTCACCGGCCTAACCCGCTGCACGGTGAGCTTCCCCATGCTCCGGTACGCCTTATGCGCGCGCCGTCTTCTCTCTGCCCGGTCGCCGGCACAGTGTTCCGCGGTGGTTGAATCGCCGCCGCCTCCCCACGCACGCCGCCGGTCGGGCCGCTATTGAGCTCGTCGGTCGGGAACCGCGCCGTTAGGTCTACGCGCTCACGTAGAACGTGTAGGTGTGCTCGGCCGGGCTTGTTGCGTCACCGTTCGCCGTCGGCGCGTCAAAGTCGTGCCGCCGCCGTGCTAGTCTTGTCCCTCGCCACCGCTCGCCGTGCTCCGGCCATCGCCGGCGTAGACGTGTGCCCCCGCCGTAACCACGTGCTTGCGCTAGTGCCGTTTTCACCCTCGGCTGGGACATCCAGGCCGCCGTTCGCCGCCGGCGACGTCGCTCGAGCTGCCGGCGCGCTGTATACTGGGCGCGGGTCGATTTTGACTCGGGTCAAAATGCGCCGGCCCCACTGTCAGTCACAGCGGCTGGCCGAACCCGAGTGGAGAATGGTTTTGGATATTTAAGTATTCGGAAAATCGGAAAATGCGAAATTGGGTATTTGTTGAACTAATAAATCGGCTGAAGCTTTGTAAAATGCATAAGAAATGGAATGTGGCTCCAAAAATTGTAAAGCAAATTTTGTTAACTTTATATGCTCATGCTCTACTTGTTAAAATTGTTAATGACCATGAAATATGTTCTGGAATTTCTTTAGTTAATGTAATGTGCTTAAAGCCCCATTAATTCATAACTAAATATTGGTGACTCAAAAATTGATGAAATCAATTCTATAAATCTTGTTAGTTTATTCCCTATTTACTAAAAATATGTACCTTCATTTTTAGCGTAGTTAGCATTCTAGATTGATTTAAGCTTTAGTTATGCGTTAATTAATCCGAGGATAATTGAATGGTTAACCCTAATCTCAATTAGGAAATCGTTAGTGCGTTAAACTCGTACCGCGGCGCTTTACACTGTTATTACAGACTATGAAACGTCATTCTTTGCATAACATTTATTGCATTGCACGCGTTATTCTCTCAGGGAACTTCGACCCGGCGAACGAGGCGAACGAGGCTGTCCCCGGAGGTTCCCGCAGTGGTGATCGTGACTCGGGTAGCTGTGAGCAGCGGCAGCTAGGGCAGCAAGGCAAGCATCTATCATATTGCACCGTGTCTACTTGAAAATCTAATATGTTATCTACGCTTATGTATACATTGCATGTGTCGGGTACCGAGTTGGGTAGAACCTATGCCTATGCATTCTCCCATTTCGGTCACGTGTCATGTGTTATTCCTTGGAGCCTAGTGGTGTCGTCGAGGTCTAATGATAGTTCGCTATGCTTAGTGGTACTTAGGCTTTCCGGTAGAAGTCGACGACGGCGTCCACCGTTGTCGCGAGCCTAGGGCTTATTACTTGTTCACACTTGTGGTTGTGTTGAGGATGAGTCGGTTTGGTGAGTGGTGAGTTGAGACGAGGTGTGGGCGGTGTTAGGGGTGTCATCTGCTCACAAGGAGTCCTCAGGCAGTTCGGGGAGGGGACCCGGACACCGTAGACCGCTTGTACCGGTTAAGCACTGATCATCGGTGTAGTCGGCTTTAGCACATACCTTACTCACCACATGCTGATATAATGGTAGGCGAGCCGATTACCTTCGCAGACGTGGTCATGTGGGCCTCGTCATAGACGGTGTAAGTCCGGTTTGAGTCCGGGCTTTTAGCAGTATTAGTTTGCTCGGGGAGTAGTTCTAATACCGCCTCGCCGAGCTATGGTTGATCCACATGGTTGGGCCTGGTTGGGAAAGGTTGTCACGGGTACCCCCTTGTGTGCATCTTAGCGGGTGGCACAAGCTGTATGGTCCCTGTGTCGTGTGGGTCCAGGAGTATCCCCTGCAGGGTGTATAATCAGTTTGAACTGCCGCGCTCTCGGTTATGAGCATCGCTATCGCTTATCTCCATCGAGCGACCATATTTTGGTCGTAGAGTTGCGATATGGGTTGTGGCATGGTTGGATTGGGGTGGTTTGGTCGGTATGTGGTCGGTGGTTTGGTGGTAATGGTTTACTTTTATACACTTGTTGTTTACATATCTGTTGTGGTCAGTTGGTTGGCAGAGTTTGAGTCGGTGGTTGGTTAAGTCAGTTGCTTACACCTAGAGTCTAGGTTGCTTACCGCTTAATGAACTTAAACATGTCTTAATCCTTGCTACAGCTTTAAATGCATGATCCTTGGAGTCGAGAATATATATACTCATACTGTGTAAGACTTGCTAGTACCTTCGTACTAAGGGGTGCTGCCCTTAAGTTGTTTTCAGGTTCACAGGTCGGCGAGGAAGAGGCAGTTTTTGGCTACTTTTTGCCTGCCGATCCGGGTGGCGGGCAGGAGTAGCACATTCTACTCCGAACTCCGACGCTTTTGGTATGGAGCCTAAGGGCATACGGCTCCATACTCTTTTGTTGTATAGGTTTTTCTTCCGCTGCTTAGTTGTTGCTGTTCTTCTTTTGTTGTAAATTGTGGAAGAAGTTGCATGTTTAATAATTGTAATCCAGTTTAATTACTTGCTCTCTATTAAACTGTGTTGTGATATTTGAGTTGGAAGGCATGTGTTCCGATCCTGGGCACAAAACACGTGCCGGGACTACCGGAATGGTATTCTGGTTAATCGTCGAGGTTGTGATTATGAATAATGATCCTCCTGATGATTAATTAGAATACTATTTGGACGGTTCCTCACAACCGTCTCATAGATGGTGCCCTTTACACAACATGTGTTTGCGCTCCCCTCCTTCACTGCATCGCCAGACAAGAAGGGGCCAACCTCATCCGGGAGATACATGAGGGCCTTTGCGGCAACCATTTGGCACCTCACGCCCTAGTCAGCAAGGCCCTCCACCAGGGGATCTACTGGCCTACAATCATGTACGATGCAGAAGACCTCGTCCGCACCTACCAAGGATGCCAATGGATGGGACGACGAAGCCACCAGCCCTCAGCAGTCTGGCCCCCAACTCATTGGGGCATGATCTCCATCACACGCTCCAGCGGGAGATAGCTCTCTGAAAGAAAAAGGCAGCTCACATCTGCATATCAAAAACCAGACAACAAAGAGGACTCACCAGAGTTGATAGGGGGCTGGGGGCTAGAGTACACCCTTGGCCACTCTTTCGCTCCTTGCTCAAAGGCTCCGAGCCCATCTAAAGGGGCTGAATGCGCAACAAGGTGAACTCCTTCACGACATCACGCATGCTCATCCTTTCAGTCACCCTCTAGAGAAGGGCCAACCACAAAGCAAACTGGTCATCCTTGATCCCCATCTCTGGCTCCAGGACATACGCAATATCTTAGTTGGTGGCGCGAATGGGGGATGCGAGGCCAATGTTGTAGTAGAACCACCACTGCAACCAGCCGATATACCACTAGCTGTTAATAGCCTTCACCGAAAAATTAACGTTGCTGAAGCTGAGGGGCTTCTTCGTCCCCTCACCCTTGACCATCTTCAGCTGACAGCTAGCAAAGTGAAGGGCCACGAAGAACTCCGCCATCCCTTCGCACCCCTCTGCCGGCATGGCCCACTCGAAGGTGGCCAGGTGGGCGATGGCATTGGCATGGAGCTACGGAAGCTCCACGTAGTAGTGGCGGAGCACCACCTCGAGCAGCAGTGTCGACGGAAAGCCCAGGCCCGCTTTGAAGAAAGTCTCAAACACCACGACTTCGTGGGCTAGAGGCTCCGGGACCTCCTCATCCTGTGGAGGCTGAATGACAGCTTTGGAGGGAATCTTCCCCTACCTGACCATCCGGTCAAGCTCCTCATCATAGATGGTCGACACCCCTAACATGGTGGTCTGCTGGGGATGACTCCTACTGGCGCAGAGGAGCTCCACCTCAGGTGGAGGCTCCATCAACAACGGGTGAACCGACGCCACCTGATGGACCCCCGCCGCGACCGCACCAGTGGTTTTGCTCGCTGCCTGAGTTCCTGCTCCACCCAGGGCACTCGACCCAGCCATATGGATCACAGGAAGATGGCGAAAGGAGCTGGACAGCAGAGAAGAAAGAAGAGTAGCAATCAACAGACACACACGCAAAGCAAGGACAGCTGGAGGCCAAGGGAAGATGAGAACAAGGCGTGGGCAAAAAGGTCGCTCAGGGTAATCCCTCCCGTTATAAAGGTAAGGGAGTGATTATGCCCCACCTAGAAATATGAGCATATACCCTATCCCTTGGTCTGCCAGGCTACAATCATGGGGAAGCAAAACCACCCCCCGTGACACCTAACCACAGGATGCCATGCATCCCATGTCCGCCTGACAAGGCGTAGTCACACCCTTCTCAGAGGGCGCATTCAATGCCCCTTATCACCAGCATTATCGAACGGACTGTTCAGATCAAGTGGGTCGAATCTTCCCAGGGAAGACAAGAAATATTAGAGACCATGAGTCATCGGCAACAAGCTAGGGACTACTGGATGCCCTGCTCTGAAAGAATTGCAGGCCCGACTGCTCTGCTAGTCGCCCTCACGAGGGGCTACTACTGGGGGTCGTTGTTAAGGACCCCTGACGACGCCACGGCTTCGCTGGCCCATGCCCATGGGCCCACACCTCCTAAAGGTCACATTCTGACTTCTAGACTTCGGAGTAACTACCTCCTAGAGCCATGACTCCGAAAGCCTCCATCTTCCTGAATCATACCTCCCGAAGCCTCCATCTCCCGGAGCCATGCCTCCCGGAGCCTCTATCTCCCAGAGCCATGCCTCCCGAAGCCTCCATCTCCAGGAGCAATGCTTCCCGAGGCCTCCGTCTCTTAGAGCCATGCCTCCCCCAGAGCCCCCGTCTCCGGGGCTCAGGCAGGCTTCCCAAAGGCTACGGGGTAGGCCATCGGGCCCCAAGAAAGATCTGCCAGGAGAGGAATGCAGGTCATCCTTTTCTGCAAGGAAGTGACCGGCATTAATTACCTAGGATAGTGGGACCATCCTGACACCCCAGTACAATGGAGGTTATCCTGAGACCCCTGACATCACTGCGCCGGGCCGCAATTAGCGACCGACTCACGCCTCTGGGTATAGGCACCGCAATAGTTACGATGATAGATATTTGTTTCCTATGTACGGTAAAAAGTAGTTATCCAGGATAAGGCCATGGAACTCATCCTGATCCTGGATATTTTTCACATAGCGGTAACTTGTACGCACTATGCCCAACCCTATAAATATGGGGCCATGGTCATCTGAGTAGAAGGGCACGCTTAACACAGCACGGAGGAGCATAATCACAAATCTTCGTGTGATACTCCCCCTAGTCCAGTCCATATTTTTACTATCAATACATTTGTGGTGTTTCTTTCTCTCAAACTTCATCTCCAAGCTTGAGTCTCCTCCTTAGAATAAGCTCTTGCCATACTTGCTGGGGCAAGATGATCTCTTGTTCCAACAGAAGCCCTATACAGTAGAAGATGCCAAACGCCGTTGAATTGGTCTGAGTCCGGTGAAAAGTGGTTTTCTAGGCCTAGATTTGGTCAAAGAGGAAGAAGAGCATGTCATAACCATTCGCTCGCATCTCCTCACATCTCAGTTTCATCAGAAAAGCTATGTCGATCGTCATCAGTGTGAGCTGGAGTTCAAAATTGGAGATGGTGTATGTCATAAGGTCTCTCCCCTCAGAGGAATGCAGCATTTTAGATGAAGGGATAGTTAGTACCATGTAATGTTGGCCCTTTCCGGGTTATTGGCTGGCGTGGCAAGGTGGCTTATCAGCTCAAGTTACCTCCATCCCTCTCCGTCGTACATGATGCCTTCCATGTCTCGAATTGAAGAAATGACTTCGAGTCCCAACCGAAGTCATTGAGGTAACAACCCAAGAATTGCAGCCGGATCTTTCCTATTGGGAGCATCCAATTCGCATTCTTGCTGAAGCCGAATGGAAGACGCGACACAAGTCTATTAAGTTCCTCAAGGTTCAATGGAGTAATCACTCCGAAGACAAAGTGACGTGGGAACGTGAAGATCGGCTTCGTGCCAATTATCCTGAGTTCTTCTCTAACGTGTGATTGTTGTAATCATTTCAATTTCTATCAGCATTCTCACAGCATGGTTTATCTCATGGCATGGTTCCTAGACTCACCGTACTCCCCAACTCGTATTGAATCTCAAGGCGAGATTCTTTTAAGGGGGGGGGGGGAGGTTTGTCACGTCCCAAATTCATAACCACATGATTAGCTGTAATTATGTGTAATTAGCGGTCATGATTAGTTTTGATGCAATTTATTTTAGAATGCTAGTGCAATTTGTTTAAAGTCAATCGGGCGAGAGATAGAATTTCGGGAGAGAAAAGAATGGAATTCGTAGTTAAAATGAACCCTTATCTCTGACACGTGGGCCCCACATGCGGCCACCACCCATCTCTCCCTCTCTATGCGCAGCAGCCCAACCATTCCCCGTGCTCTCTCTCTCACTCCCGTGCTCCCCATCGGCCACAAGCCAAGGAGCTCCCTCTCTCCCTCCCTCTCAAGCTCCCTCTCCCCTTCTCCCCCAAAATCTCACCTCAAGAGAAGGAATCGAGGTATGCATGTGGTACTCACGCGATCACGAGCTCATGAGCTACCCATCATTCCAATTCATTTGCATTTGCTCGAAGGATTTGAGCTGATTTTGATGTCTTTTGGTGTTCTTGGTTGAAGCATAAGGAGCATCAGTGTTCCTCCCCTTTCTGAGCTTTTCCTCCTTTAACCGACAGTCCCCAAGCTTGGCAAAGCATCTTGGGTGAGTCTCCAAGGTTCCCATGGTGTAGATGCACATTTTGGTTGGATGAATCCTGAGTTAGAAGCTTCGGTTCCAAAGTTCTTGAGTTCTTGAGCTTTGAGCTAAAATATGGATTTTGGTGAGTTCTGAGTTAGGAATTGTATTGCTAGGTTGGTGAGTGAGTTCTAGACCCTATAAAATATCTCAAGCATGTTTCCCTTTGGTTTGGAGAAGCTCGCAAATCAAATTGGCCGAAATTTCCCCTTGAAGTAGCCTCTTTGGACAACCCGGATAATTTGAATTGACCCGGATACTCTGGGAAACCTAGAGAAACCCCATTGAATTATCCTCAAGAACTATGGTGATTTAGTGTGCAATTCGAGTTTAGAACCCTTTGTATAGTGTATATCCATGTTTCGGTGGAATAGATTTAGCATGCGAGTTAAAACGGATGAGAAAACACTTAAGAACTCAACTCAGCCAGAACCCGAATAGTCTGGATCAACCCGGAGTGTCTGTCCCAATCCAGAGTATCTGGACTTGACTTGAAGGGTCTGGGTAAATTGCCAAGAGCCCTACTCAGAGCCTCGCTTGGAGTGTCCGACCCAATCTAGAGTATTTGAACTCACCCGGAGGTTCCAGGTTATTTAAAAAATGGCTAACCAAGAGCCCTCACCCGGAGGTTAACCCGGAAGTTCTGGAACCCGGATACTCTGAGTTCAACCTAGAGTCTTTGGCTGAGAGCCCTCACAAGTTTCATTATTCCTCCTTATGTCTTACACCTTTAGTTTGTTCATATGCATTTTGTAGCATACATTGTGCACTTCATTCATGCTCATCATTGCACACATTCTTCTTTAGTGAACGACGAACTGGAGTGTGTCAAGACTATGTTTTAAGGCGACGCTAGCCTGCCAGAGTATTACGAGTGTTGCGCGGGTAGCATAAGGTGAACACTTGAGCAGCAAGGCAGGCATATAAGCATACTTCTCCCATTAATTTGGATCATATGAGTCATATGTGATAAATTACACTTTATGTATGTTATGCATAAGTTAGAGTCAATGTCGGGTTATGATGGATGGAACCTATGTTGATGCACTAATTCTCCTATCTTGAATAATTATTGATTCGTATCCTTATAGCATAGATTTAATATGATGTCGTCTAACTTAAAATGTTATTTGCGATGCATAGCAAGTGCTTAGGTCCTTGGTAGAAGTCAAGCGGTGAAATGTTCATCGTTCACGAGCATAGACTTCAATTACTTGTACAATGATAATAATGATGGGTTGATGGTGTCAGTTAGATGAGTGGGGTGGATGAGGCGAGATGTGGGCGGTGTTAGGGGTGTTTGTCCTACCTAGATGTGGAGTTCCCCTAGGTAGGTCAGGAGAGGGACCTTATTCGAGAGATTTTAGATTAAGGTGATGTGAAAATATGTAAGGTGCACACGGATTTGAATATTTCTGATCTGTTGACAAAGCCATTCCCGTGGCCAAAGTATGAGGCGCAAATGAGAGCTATGGGTATTAGATACTTACATGATTGACTCTAGTGCAAGTGGGAGATTGAAGGTGATATGCCCTAGAGGAAATCATAGAGATGATTGTATGACACATCTCTGTTCATGTATTACCGAATAATGTGTTATTCGAAGAATGAATATCGTTTATATTGATTGGCAAGTATGTGACTTGTTCATTAAACCCTTTGTTTATTTTATGATGTTATTCTTAGTCGATCCCTGGTCACATATCATTGTGATGATACATAAGACCAGCACATGTATTGATTGATGATCACATTTCATGGATCATAGATATGGAGATACCAAGTCAATAATGTGGACATTTATTTTGGAGAACATGATGTTGATAGACCCACATTGAGATATTGCTGGGATTGTTATTTATGATGTGCCATCAGCTGTTATCTCAAATGGTGTACCTGTAGGATCCTTAGACCTGAGATCATCATTGATTCCCAGAATGTGTTGTGGCATACTTTGAGGCTACCAAACGCTATTCTGTAACTGGGTAGTCATAAAGGTAGTTTTTGGGTTTGTCATGAAACATGTCGTGGGGTATGAGCGATCAAGAAGGAATTAGCCCCTCCTTGATAATGGGAGAGATATCCCTCGAGGTAGTTGGATTAAGAAAGTGCATGGCCATGACAATATGATTAAAGAGTTAATCATGATGAATCCACTACTTGATCGAGTGAATGATCTATCACAAGGGTGACACTTATCTCATGAGGCGAAGGGATCGGTGCATGTGTATATTAAGGTTCAGCGATATGATGTTTTGTGTATACTCGGGAGTCAACATGTCCTGCTAGGCACCGCTATTGATTTTAGTTTGGAAAGGGTTTCTGAGTCGTAGCCGTTTGTACATGAACCTAACGGGTCACACATGTAATGGGTTGGAACAAAACATGCAAATTGGATTCGTATATGGGTTTTGATTGGATTGTGATCCATGAGAAGTTCGAGTCCTAAAGGGCTTCCAACGTGGGAGCCCATTGGCAAGCTCTTTATAAGGAGAGGCGTGGGTAGGACGTTCTAAGGACGTACAACTCTGAAACCCTAGCCGTAGCCTTCTACACGATCTCCCAAAACACTAGCCGTGCGTGCAGTGCTAGCACATTGGCGCTCGGCGTTTCTGCCTAGTACGTGTGGATACCGTAGAGGCATTGCTGCTATTGTGGTGCTGATCTTCTCGGTGAGTAGATCGCGACGTGTTCAGGACTGGTCGCCGACCGTGATGAATTAGTCGATATACCTGCTCGTCTAATCGTGAAGCACAATATGACCACTCAAATTTGGTCGGATAGCACAACACGACCACTCAAAACTGGTCGAGGATGCGACAGACCTGATCGGGAGTTGGTCGAGGAACTGGTCGAGGAGCACGACCACCTGCTCAGAGTTGGTCGGGGAGTGACCACCTCTGTAGGGCTAGTCACAGATCTGATCAAGAAGCTGCTCAAGGAGTTTGATGCGCTCGATGTTGGATTGGTCTACTCCATCTCTTCTTCTGCTGCACTGCGCATCGAGCGGTAACGATCTATGATCTCCTACTAGCATGGTTTCCCGGGTGAATGCGGTAGAAAATTTTTGTTTTAGACTAGCGTAGCCTGCCTGTTACCCAATAATATATACCCTTAGATTCCAAAACTATAATATTTGCTAGAAAGTCTAACCCCTTATTTTAAGACTTATTCTATGACACATATATTTTGTAGCTATGAAAGAATGCGAAGCTCCAGAATTGAATCAAACTGATGTGGGCCGGGAGTTGTCATGGGACATCCGTACTCTATATCCTAAGCATATTGAGCTTCTCTTGCGGTAACATGGTTGACCTTCCTACGGATGAAGTTCTGGTGTCCACGGTTGTTCAGAGCGGGGGCCTGATTTCCATTACGTGCTTGGGATTGAATCTGAGTAGACTTCGGAGTATTAATGTTGGCCAGTCCTAGATACTTCTTAGGATACATATTCACGTAATGTCCTTCTTCTCCATAATGGAAACATCTCTTGCCTGAGGGGGAAGTAGCTGGGTTGTTCTTGACTTGAGGAGTGGCTGGTGTATTAGAGTGTTGAATAGGGGCTTGAGACTGAGTCTTGTTCTGGTTCTTGGAACGGAACATAGGACCTTGCGGAGGAGCTTGAGTTGTCACATGGGAACGTGTGTTGCTTCATTGTCCTTCAAATGACATCTTCCTCTTCTTCTCATCTAGCTAACGGCACTTGTGTTCAATCATTAAAGCTTTGTTCACCATAGCTTGGAAATTGGTGGACTCTTGGGGAAGTAGGGCATACTCAATGGCATCATTCAGACCTTCTACAAAATGTTGCTGCTTCTTCTCATCTGCATCTACTTCATTTGGGGCATACCTAGATAACTGGGTAAACTTGGTCACATATTTCCTTACAGTCATCGATCCTTGCTTCAAGGTCAGGAATTCTTTCTTCTTCAGACAAACATCTCTTGATGACACATGATGAGTGCGAAAATTGGATTTGAGCTCCATCCAAGTGATAGCTTCTGAGTTTTCATGCATGGCACAATATGCTCCCCACTAGTCCAAAACTTGACAGCGAGTTGGTGTGAAGCATAAAGAACCATTTCTCTGTCATTGTACGATGCAACTTTTAGCTTCCTTTCTATGTCCTTCAGCCAATCATCTGCATCATAGGCTCCACTGCATGACTAAAGACTAGGGGCTGAGTTCTGTTGAATTCTCCAAGTCTAGAGGGTTGATGGGGTTCAGGAGCATGATTTGGTTGCTGCTGTAGCATCTGCACCATGGTTTGAGCTAAAGCTTGCAAGATTTGAGTCTGCACAGCCATCTGTTGTTCCAGGATCGTTAGAGGAAACAGGGGTGGATTCTGGTTGTTGTCCTCATAGCTGCCACTGATGTTCCTTCTTGTGTTGACCATCTGATCAGAGTTGGAAAGAGATAGGAATAGGTAAGCAAGACTGGAAAGGATTCTAGCTAAGGGAAACCCGACTATATTATATTATATAGTTATTAAAGATGTGACTATGGACAAGGTACCAAAGTATTCCACAACACACATCAGCACTCAACCAAAAGTCCAAATCACACACTTAGCACCATAAAAATTCTCGCACTATCATTATGATCCTTAACGATTACATCGATGTGTTATTCTAGCGAAACTAAAATGACACTACTAAAAAGAATCTAGTACTGGGGCTCCTCTCTAATGCCGGATCCTAAGAAAGAATTGACTGATCCTTCTTCTTCTATGGCGGGGGCATTGAGGCACGTTCTCTTACACGGGGGTGGATCTCCATATCTTCAGTGTTGTGGTAGACGATTCCTTCTTGTAGCGAAGGGCCTTCAACTTCATCATCATGAACTTCATACGAAGTAGAGGCATCAAGTGGGATCTTCAAGAGAATCCTCCTCAGCGAAGCAACCGAGATGACTAAAACTTTTGAAAGGGGGAGTAACTGAAATTGTTTGAACAAAATGAATTTCCATAGGCATGTAAGGAGAGAAGATGAGAGGTTAGAAATGCACGGGGTCAGTTTTTCAAAATAGGCTTTTAAAATATATCCTTATGGCATGACCATTCTATCTAGGCTTGCAGTCTTACAGTCAATATAGCTCTGATACCATCTCTGTCACACCTAAAAAATAATGATATGCAGGCTTATAAGAAGAATAGGCTAACATACGGGTTTATTTGCATAAATGCAAGTAAGGTAAAACATTGAACTTTAAAAGCACTGAGCAATTGTTAAGTGAATGTAACCCAATTAAACCAACCAGTAACTCACTCCCAAAAGTAACTATCTGCAACACCCTAATTTTCATATTTCTCAAATTTTTAAAATTTTCTAAGATTATTGAATAGCTTCACCAGTAGAATAGATTTAAAACCTATTTTCTTAATCAATCAATCAATATAGGTTATTATTTTGTGTGCATTGCATGCTGAGTTTTGCTAGGAGCCAGGTAAATGCATTAGAGTTCTTTTTCTTTTTTTCTCTCTTTGGCATTTTGAGTGAAAAATATTTTGACAAGGTTTTCACAAAACTCAGTACTGAATAAGTTAAGGATCTTAATAGTTGGAGTTCAAAATATTTGAATTCATCATCTATTCAATCCTTGATTATACCTTTTCCTTCTCCAGGTCAATTCAAATCTTATCAAAATCCTTGTTTAAATTCAATCTCTCCTCTTTCTAAAATTCTACCCAAATCCAAATTCAAATTCCTTATCTACTCCTATTCTTGTTCAACCTCATCTTTTTTCGTTTCTCTTAAATTCACTCCAAACTCAATTCACATTCAAACCCTATTCAAATTTCTCTGCAAAAGTTTCTTTTCTAAACCCTAGATATACCTGAAGTGTATTTGGGCTCAATCTTTCTCAAGTCAAAACCCTTAGCCAAGTCATCTAGAAGGCCCAACACAAAGAATCCAAGAAATCTGTAAATTTTCGTAGAGTTCTGGACAGCCTTAGCTTTTCATGAAGTTTCGGAGTTCAAAACAGCCTCAAATGCAAATCTTGAAAATACCAAAGTTGTAGATCTCGTCAAGAGCTTCGATTTCAACCTATGGAAGATCCTTTTGGATAATGAAACTAGGAGTTATGGCCCCTGAAATCAGTGTTGCGCAGATAAGTTTGAGTTCAAACAGTTTATCTGGTGGTGTATTTTTTGAAATCAAGATGGCGTTTTAAGAAGTTCCAATGAATACCGAAGATGTAGATCTTTTTTAGTACTAAAATTTAGAATCAAGAAACATAGAATTTGAGGTCTGGACGATGGAGATATTATCCTCGGAATAGAGAGCTGCAAAAAAGGAAACCGTAACTGACTCGAACTCGAATCCGATTCGTGTTCGAATTGGACTCCACCCTCAACCAGCCTCCCCTAGTCCTATAAATATGATTTGCACGCCCTCTCCTACCACTATTCGACTCCACCAAACCCTAGAAGTCATTGCTACCCTATCTGTGTGCCGCCGTTCACCGAAGCCGTTGTCACCGTCGCCTGTGATGTGCTACCTCATCATCTTCTCAGCGAATCCTCCTTCCTCGACCATCAATGCAAAGTGAGGACCCCTTCTTCTCCTCACTTACTACTATTTTATCGTCATACTAAGTCCCTAACCAAGCTCTAGCCTTGGCCAAAGCCCGATCTATGCCACCACGGTTGTCGCCATCGCGGACAGCCGCGCTGTAGCCGATTGGCATCGACGTTCCTGGCCAACTAGTGCACTGTTTGCCATGCCCTTTCACCAACACATGTCCCATGATGTTCCCCACGCCCTCACCAATCAGGTTGGCCAGTAGAGCTGCCAAACCACCGTAATAAAGGTTGACATACCCACTGTCCGGTTTCTGGACGTGTTTTGCAGGCGCACAGGATTTTCATACGCTTTCCCCGTCAATCCAAAAGCTATATGGATGCACCAACCACGTCACAGTGTGTCCCATCAAGTCTTCTACGTGACCCATGGGAGCCCATCCCCGTTTGTGCAGTGACACGACCAGGACGCCATTGCCAACCACAGCACATCGCAGTCATCACCCATCTCATCTCCATTGATCGTTCTTCCTCTCAGTGGATGATCTACCCAAAACTATGTCATAGCATTGTGTCCCCGGGATATATGAACATCTCTGTTTAAACGGTTCCTCAAATTTCATAGCCAATCTTCTGGAACTCGAGCGTCTTCATTCCTGCATCTGTTCGCAGTCACCACCAAACCTAGCAGTAGTCATCGCTGTTTTGTCGCTACCTTGGATGACCCCTTCCAAAACCAACCATACCGCAGAGTTAGTCTTTCCGCGTTCTACGGTATGCTTCCCTCGTTTCACTGAAACACCACTGAAGCCGACGTAGATGTCTGTGGCCACGTGCCCGATCACCATCTCTGACGAAACCTGAACCACCACCACTACATAGAGTCACCAGTAGTATCCTTAACCTAGAAGCGCAACATTCAGCCTTTTTGATCCATCATAGGTGGTCGAGACTAGACCTCCGCATATCCCTTCTTTAATCCAAGATGGTACTTGCATAGCATGCCAAGCCAGCGCCACATCATTCTTCTTAGCCTAGTCAGCGAAGTCTCGTCTGCCCTACACTTCTTGAATCTTGCACAATAATGTTGTCAAGCCTGACGCAGTGATTGTGTAATAAAACCTTTCCCATAGGAAGATAGTTCCGGAAAATTAGCATTTCCTTTTCAGTCTAATCCATCTCTAAAAAATTGTTCTCTTTTCATCTTAACTCCGATTTAGGCGATTCTTGCATCTAAATGTTTCTAAAATCTTACCTATCCAACCATAGTGTTTTTAAAGTGTTTTAATGATATTTGGTATGTTGTTCTTAGTGTTTGTTTTGTGTTGTTTGTCAGTAGTTCTCGCGATTAATTGATAACATTCCAGAGCAGATCAAGGGACTTCAAGACCAAGATTTTGACAACACTAAGCAGCATTGGATAAAAGGTAAGTGTCCTTGATCATCTTGAACCTATGTTTTAAATGTTTTGTTTTACAAAATTGCATGCAGTGTCTTTTAATATGATGGGTAGTCACCTATGTTAGAGTTTACCTAGTTCTTCATTTACATTCCTTGAAGCCTAAGTATTAGTTGATATGAGTTTCTTGGGTAGAATTGCTTAGCCATGCTTTTGGGTTGTTGGGAAGTGTCAAATCAATGTTTAGTGGACATACGCAATGGTGATAATAAACTTGTTTTAGCAACATAAAACCCTAGGACTTGGGTAAAGAATGGGTTAGGGGATGTTGGTTCTTGTGGTGGGCTTGTGGATACGTTCCAAGCAGAGATGTTAGGTTTTGTTGGTTATTTCCCTGTTGGATAGTTGGAAAGTCTTTGCCCAAGTGTCACATATAAGGACTGGTTCGTGGAGCGACAACCCAAGAATTACCGTACCAACCATGAGGCCGATATGGGTAAGGCTTAGCATATTGGTTAGACACATGGCTGGTATTCGTTGGAGTACCAGGACCTAATCAGTGGACAATGCTTCGTAGTGATCTCCTGGCGGCACACCACTGGCGTGTGTTAAGTGTCTAGCTAACAGGGCAACATGGAAATCACGACTCGTGGGGAAAGCTAGACAATCTCTGCAGAGTGTAAAATTGTTATAACAGTCGTGCTCACGGTTATGAGAGACTTGGATCCTCACATGATTAGTGGGTTGTGGTTATGGTTCTGGTACAGGGAGTACTAGATGGTTGTGGTTATGGTTCTGGTACAGGGAGTACTAGATGGTTGTGGTTTTGGTTGTAGTACAGGGAATACTAGACGGTTATGGTGTGCAAGGTGTGGAGCCTTGTATGCTGGATGTTGGACTGTATGGGTTACATTCACTTAATAATTGTTTAATATTTTTTAAGTCCAAATATGTTTTCATTACTTGCATTTACGCAAATATACCATGTGTTAGCCTATTATTGATATAAGCCTGCATATTATTATCTTTCCCAGACTTGCTGAGCGCGTCATGTCCTCATACTTACTATTTTCCCTATACCATGCGACATGTGTGCTGCTACTCAGTGAGTGAAGATATTGAAGACTATCAAGATGAGGTTGTGATATTCTAGGCGCGTGTCTCCTGGTCAGTTGCCTGCGGTTTTGTTTGGCACCAGTGCCTCTGTTCCGCTGCAGATATCTTCATAGAAGACAATATATGTCAATTGCTGTAGAGTTTAACGTTTATTTAATAAAAGTATTGATTTTGTTATTTCACCTCTGACGTCCTTATGTGTGTTGAACATCCTGGGTACACAAAAGCTGCATCTGGTTTTGGCCATTAAAACCGGGTGTGACACTATCCTGTTAACTATGTCCACCTTGTACCACCAATACCACCAAACCATAACCAAAACCAAAACCATAACCCAAACCATCTAATCATGTGAGGATCCAAGTCTGTCATAACCGTGTGCATGACTGTTATAATAGTTTTACACTCTGCAGAGGTTGTCCAACTTTTAGACACGAGTCGTGATATCCTTGTTGCCGTATTTACAAGACACTTAACACACGGTAGTGGTGTGCCACCTGGGAATCACTATGAAGCATGGTCCATCAATTAGGTCCTAGTACTCAAACGAATGCCAGCCAGGTGTCTAATCGATATGCTAAGCCTTACCTATATCAGCCTCATGTTTGGTAAGGTATTTCTTGGGTTGTCGCTCCACGAACCGGTCCTTTATGTGGCACTTGGGCAAAGACTATCCAATAGGAAAATAACCAAAAAACTTAACATCTTTACTTGGATCGTATCCACAAGCCCACCACATGAACCACCATTATCAAACCAACTCCTTGCCCAAGTCCTAGGGTTCCATGTTACGAAAATAAGTTCATCATCACCATTGTCTGTGTCCACTAAACATGTATATGACACTTCCCACATCCCAAAAGCATAGCTAAGCAAATCTACCCAAGAGACTCATATCAACTACCTCTTAGGCTTCAAGGAATGTAAAGGAAGAACTAGGTAAACCTTAACATAGGTGACTACCCATCAAGTTGACAGACATTACACGCAATTTTGTAAAACAAAACATTTAAAACATTGGTTCAAGATGATCAAGGACACTTGCCTCTTACCCAGAGCTGCTCAGTGTTCTCAAAATCTTGGTCTTGAGATCCCTCGAACAGATCCAAAGCATTACCGACTAATCACGGATTATACCGACAAAAAAATAACATCGAATAAATAGCAAATAAAATCTAAATTGCAGAAATAATAGTAATAGAATGATAGACTGGGATCTTTGTTTGGGCTGGACAAGGAGAACATAATTTGACTGAAGTTTTTACATGGAAGGATAAGGTTGTAGGGATCCAGATGTTACTAAGGGAGAACTACTATAATGATATGTGAATTGGTACTTTAAATTGGCATTGTTGGATAGATCATGTTCTTAGGAAAATTTGAGCGCAAGAATCACTCAAATCGGAGCTAAAACGAAGAAGATACGAAGGATCAAAGTTCCAGGGTTTTTCTGCAAAATCATTGATTTATTGGAATTTCTGGAATTATATTTGTACTGGAGAACTTGGGATTATTGTTTGGGCAAACATTATTGACTTGGCAGGACTACTGTACATGACACGTAGGTCGATTGGCTAATGTGGCAATGACATGGCTGAACTATGTGGCAAGTAGTGCTGACTGAGTTTTTGTGGACACGTGGAAAATTCATGTTGGCTGCTGAAAGGATGTGGCTCAAATCTAATCTCAACCTTTGATCTTGGATCAGTTGGCTGGTGAGCTTGGGCGGCTAACCGACAACACAGAAGGGCAGTGAGGGGCAAGTCACGGCAGTGCTCAGCTGGGAGCACGCCGAATCGGTGTTCCAGCTCGCTAGCTACATCAGTGCATGATGGAACTCAATGAGGGGAACTCGGCGATCTTACCTCGGGTGTCGGCGGTTTCGGGGAGGTGGCGAGTTGGCTAGCAACGGCGTGTGATGGTGGTGACTCATTGGCGTCGGCGGACGAGGCATTCCGGTGCACAATGGTTGACGACAAGTGGCGGTACAGAGACACGGAGGCTCAAGCAATTTCTGTGCGGCGTCAATGACGGCGGCGGACCACCAGGACGGCCTGGCAATGAGCGGTGGCCAGTTCGAGTGACCAAGCAACGCGGAGAGGGTGCTACGACATCAAACTCGAGTCAGTGAGCTGGGGAAAGGGGCGGCGTGATCTGGGGAGGGTGTAGGGCCATCTATTTATAGGCGGGGCTAGAGAGGGTCGGGTTTGAGGTTAGTTAGGATACAACAGCGGTGGTGGCTTCCACCTGGACACGATTCTTCATTTGAACATAGTTCGGTTGGGGATAAGGCGGCAAAAGGTCACGGGAACCACGCGGTTTCGATTTGGCAAGTTTCTGGAAGACCTCCCATCCAACTTTGGCACAGAATCGACGGGATTTGATGGCCGACACAGCGATCTTCCGGTTGAAGACAGATCGACAGGCGGGTCCCACCCGTCAGTGGCACAGGGTGAAGACAGGAAACTGGTTGGCACGTTTAGCTGGAGAGAGAGAGAGGGGCAAGGAGCAGGCTGAGAAGGCTGGGTGAGGAAGAGATGGTTCGGCCAAGTTTGGGTTAGTCTAGGGTTTTTATTTGTTTTGGAATTTCCACAAAAAGAAGATAGCAAATGAAATCCAAGTAAAATTTCAAATGAAGCCTAAAAATTCTAGAAAAATTCAACAAGCTTTTGAATACATTTAGAAGCTAATAAAAGCATTTTGGACTTATGAAAGCATTTTGATATTTTGGAAACTAAAATTTAACTTAGAATAATTCAAATAAATTCCAGATGAATTGAATTAAAATCCAATAAAACCCAGAGAAAACAAACAACCCAAAATAAAGCCTAAATGCCTATTTCAGCATGAATGCATTCAACCAACTATAACCTAATTCAAATTTGAATTTGAATTTAGGAAATAGGATTTTTCCTATTCTAAGTATTTATTCTATAACTATTCTTAAAAACTTTTAAAAATTAATTTAGGGTGTGACAAGCATTTATTCTATAACCTAATTCAGCACGAATGCATTCAACCAACTATAACCTAATTCAGGGTGTGACAAGCACACATCCCAACCCTTGTTGAGACGCGTCACAATACATTGAGAACGGGTTCTGTGTATCTAGCATAATTAGAACCAACGCTGAGGTTAACCTTTTCTTCATCTCATTAAAACTAGCTTCTCGAGCGGCTGTCCATTTGAACTCTGCTCCTTTCTCTTGCAGTTTCATCACTGGCTTCACTATCTTGAAGAAACCTTCTATAAACCGATGGTAATATCCTGCTAGACCCAAGAAACTACGGATCTCTGAAACGTTCTGTGGGGTTTCCAGTTTAGGACATCCTTCACTTTGGATGGGTCCACAGATACACCTCCTGCTGAAATAATATGACCTAGGAAGGCTACTTCCTTCAACTAGAACTCAAACTTGCTCAACTCGGCAAAAAGCTGGTTCTCCCTGAGTTTCTCAAAAACCAACCTTAGGTGTTCCTCATGCTCTTCCTTGTTCTTGGAGAAAACTAGGATATCGTCGATCAAATGCCATGTTGAACTTGTCCAAAAACTCCATGAAGACCTTATTCATCAGATACATGAAGTAGGTTGGGGATTTTCTATATACTTTTGAATCATTTTCGCAAAGAGTTTTTAAAAGAGCGCCTTCTAGCAAATTTTGCAAACATTTTTTACTCCAAAAACAAACATATTGCAAACTACTACAACATGAATGCATCAAGCATGATTATAACCTATGGAAAATTAAATTTAGAAATTAATTTTCTTTCCAATTGAACAAGAATCTACTACCCGTATTTAATTCTAGCAAAATTTTAAACTATTGAGAAAATTTGAAAGTTAGGATGTTACAAACCTACCCCACTTAGGATGATCTCGCCCTCAAGATTCGGGTTGATCCCCAAATAGCTGCAGAAACTCTACCTTCAGATCATCTTCTCGCTCCCAGGTGGCCTCATCTTCTGAGTGGTGACTCCATTGAACTCTGCACATTCAAATAGCCTTTCTTCTTGTTGTTCGCTATGCAGAATCCAAAATTCTGATAGGATATTCCGCATAGGTAAGATCTTCTTTTGGCTCCACTTCCTCTAGAGATAACTATTCCTCTGGCACTCTTAAACATTTATTTAGTTGAAATATATGGAAGACGTCATGCACATCGGCCAATGCAGATGGTAATTCCAATTGATATGCTACCTCTCCACGTCTGGCAATTATCTTGAATGGTCCAAAATACCTGGGTGCTAATTTCCCTTTAGCCTTGAATCTATGGAGACCTCTAACAGGTGAGACTTTCAAGTACACCATATCTCCAACTTCAAAGGTTAATTCTCTTCATCGATTATCCGCATAACTCTTCTGTCGAGACTGCGCAATCTTCAAGTTTTCTCGTATGGTCTGAAACTACTCTTTTGCCCTTCTAAGAACTTCTGGTCCAAACACTTGGATTTCTCCAGCCTCGATCCAGTATAATGGTGTTCTGCACTTTCTTCCATACAAAGCTTCAAATGGATACATTTTAAGGCTGGCCTGGTAGCTATTATTGTAGGAAAACTCTGCACATGGTAAGCTTTTATCCCAACTCTGCTTGTACTTCAAGGTATAGGCTCTCAACATATCTTCTAAAACTTGGTGGGTCCTCTCTGTCTTCCCATCAGCTTGAGGGTGATATGCAGAACTGAAGTTCAGCTTAGTGTCCAAGGTTTCATGCAGCTTCTTCCAAAAATGAGAGGTAAATTGGGTACCTCGATCTAACATGATTTTTTTGGTACACAATGTAGGCATACAATTCTTGATATATACAGCTCGGCAAGTTTTGTACTTGAATATGTTGTCTTAACTGGGATAAAATGCACAACTTTCATTAAGCGATCTACCACTACCTAGATGGAATCATAACCTAAATGGGTACTGGGTAACCCAACAATGAAATCCATACCGATTTCTTCCCACTTCCACTCGGGAATCTTCATGGGTTGCAACAATCTAGCTAGCCTTTGGTGTTCTGCCTTTACTCTCTGATAGGTGTCACACAAAGCTACATATTATGCAACATCTCTCTTCATACCATACCACCAATAATATTCTTTTAGATCCTGATACATCTTAGTACTACCAGGGTGTATGGAATATGCAGAATCATGGGCTTCTCATTAAATCAACTCCTTTAGGGCTTTCTGGTCTGGCACCCAAATTCTTTTTCCAAACTACACTGTTCCTTAACTATCCTCTGAGAATCCCAGGGCTTTATTTATTTTAATAAGTTCTTTGATCTCTTTTATTTCCTCATCTTCCCACTACCCTTTTCGGATATCTTGTTCCAATGTTGACTTCTTTTCTATTGTTGTTGCGTTCATTTCAGCAACAAAACCCAAATTTAACCTTTCGAATTCCTTACTTAATTCTGGCTGGCTCCCCTGCAACATAGCCATATTGCAATAACCCTTCCTACCCAGAGCATCTGCCACAACATTTGCTTTACCAGGGTGGTAATGTATTCCCACATCGTAATCCTTGATCAGTTCCAGCCATCTACGTTGCTGAAGATTAAGATTCTGGTTGGATGAAAATATATTTTAGGCTTTTATGATCCATATATATTTCACATCGGTTGTCGATGAGGTAGTGCCTCCAAATTTTTAGGGCAAGAACCACTGCAGCTAACTCCAAATCATGGATTGGGTAATTTTCCTCATGTTTCCTCAACTGTCTAGATGCATATGCTACCACATGACCTTCTTGCATAAGCACACATCCCAACCCTTATCGAGACACATCACAATACACTGAGAACAACTTTTGTGTATCTAGCATAATTAGAACCAGAGCTGAGGTTAACCTTTTCTTCAACTCATTGAAACCAGCTTCTTGAGCAGCTGTCCATTTGAATTCTGCTCCTTTATCTAGCAGTTCCGTCATTGGCTTTGCTATCTTGAAGAAACCTTCCATAAACCGACAGTAATATCCTGCTAGACCCAAGAAACTACGGATCTCTGAAATGTTCTGCGGGGGTTTCTAGTTTAGGACATCCTTCACTTTGGATGGGTCCATACATACACCTCCTGCTGAAATAATATGACCTAGGAAGGGTACTTCCTTCAACTAGAACTCACACTTGCTCAAGTTGGCATAAAGCTAGTTCTCCCTGAGTTTTTGCAATACCAACCTTAGGTGTTCCTCATGCTCTTCCTTGTTCTTGGAGGAAACCAAGATATTGTTGATAAATACCATAATGAACTTGTCCAAAAAAATCCATGAAGACCTTATTCATCAGATACATGAAGTAGGCTGGGGCATTTGTCAACCCGAAAGACATTACTGTGTACTCATACAATCCATACTGGTTAACAAACGCGGCTGTTGGAATATCGGAAGCACGAATCTTCAACTGATGATATCCTTTTAGCTGATCAAACAGATCTTGAATGCGGGGCAATGGATATTTAATTTTAATGGTTACTTCGTTAAGGGCTCGTGATGAGGACATCACTCTTTCGGATATACACACACCGAGTATTCCTCCAACAATAGGTCCATTGACACGAGCTCGTGCACGTCAACTAAATCATGAGGTGAGCTCGTTCCTTAGTGTTCCTTTATATTTTGATAAGGATGGGATGCTACTGAATAATTTTGATGTTTTGTTACTTAGGAACACGGGAGAAGACCAGCAAGGGCGCCCAAGTCAAGGTGGAGGTCCAATCAAGTTCGAGTCCGTTTCGGAGTCCAGGACCATACTGCACTAAAATCGTCGCCCAGGACGCATACGGACTCCGTTTTCAACGTTCTACACATGGTTGGAAAGCTAAGGAGATAGCCTTTCCAACGGGACTGGTCCCATGTCCAAATTCTTTATGAGTCAACAGGACTAAGTGAAATAAGTGGATGTCCAGAATCTGTCAGGGTGCTGCGCCACCATCTTTTAGGCCGTTGGGCCGTGTAACGTGTTGGAGTCCATTAGGGACGTGTCCAGGGGTCCTTGGCTGACCTTAGTCTCTTATATACAGTAGCCGCCGCCCCAATTAGGGTTGGGTTTTGCTTAGATATTGATCTACACACAGATTGTGAGATTTTCGATATTGTTCCGGACCGACTAGGCCGCCGCAAGTGTTTGTGGAACCCCGACTTCGAGTGCTTGAATTCTATTTGCAATATTTCAGATTGCATCTTCTACGTTCTTGCTTGTGTTCTCGGTACGCTTGCAGGGATTGAGCCTTCTTGGCGAGGTCAACCGCAGGACGCGGTTGATAACCATCGGAGCTGTGGTGTAGTGATTGCAAGGGAGACGATCTGTTCAGGTCGAAGCCTTTGGATCATCAACGTCGAGTTCTCCACCTACCGACTTATCGCTACCTATCGGAAGATCAGGCCAACATTACTCATCAACTGGTATCAAATTTTCAGGTTGCCCATTAGGTAATTTCATTTTCCCCTTTAGATTAGTCTGTTTTTCATTACCTAGAGTCCAGAAAAAGCCAAAAAAAAATCCGTCAATTTCCGCTGCCCTAGAACCCTTTGTGCCTTTGCAATTTTTGTTTTCAGTTGCGCGTTGTTGAGTTTGTGTCCGTGGTCGAGTCTTGTTGCTGGTTTTAGAGTCGTGTTCTTGGTCTTTAGTCAACGCTCCGTGCTGTTTTGATCACGCCACTATCCCATCACCACCATCCCCACCAACAAGTCAAGCCACCACATTACTCGATTTGCCACCGCGAGCTGCCTTGTGTTACTTTCCACCACGCCAACCCTAGATAGGTCGCAAGCCGCCTTGTATCAATTGCCCTGCCACCGCTGCCCTCCTTGTTCATCTCGCGATCCTATTGCTTGCAATACCTTAAAGAGGCCAATTTCTGCAAGAGGTGCCTTGAAAAAAACCCTAACTCGACAGGGGTTCAGTAAAACGGCCATAACTTTCTCATACGGACTTGGAATCAGGCAATTTTTTTTTCACGGACATCTACAGAAAAAGTTACATCCGTTGCTCCCCCACTTTGCTGGGTTTTGCCGAATTTTTTTTCCCAAATTCGGCTCGGAAGATTGAGTATTCGAGCCGCGAAGTTTCCGCACGCTTTTCAGAGAATGTTCTTGATTTTCTATAGGTGACATCTTGCATCTGTTTGAGCTGAAAATTTCTGTGGTTGTTTCTTGTGTACTCCTAGTTCAGAAAAAAAATATTAGAAAAATACGAAAAAAAATCGTGATTCCTACTAGTGCTAAAAGAGAAAAAAAGAGGAGCACATAGAGAACACCCAGATAATTGTGCTGTTTGCTGTGTCTTTCTCTGATCATCCTTTTTAGCTTTGTTTCAGCTGTTGTGCTAGGACTAGGGACACGTGATAGACGAGCAACTGTGATTCATACTTTGGACACTTATTTAGCTTTGCTCATCTGATTACAGTTATTGCTAATCCTTGCTACCATATTGTGCCTTTCCAAGCTCCCCTCCTTTGATCCGAACAGGTTCACTCTTGCAATCATCCCACGCTTCCAGACTTGTCACTGGTTGTTCCTCCTTGCTGCGTTGGTAAGAACATTTGTAAGAGCGTGGTAAGACTCTTGAGTGTGTGTGATTCCACCTTCCACCACCTAGTAGTTGATAGGGATAATATTGTGTTGTCCTTTGTTTTCTACTAACCATGTCAGGTGATGGCTCTCCGTCGGATTTTAAGGATTGTGTGTCCAAGGAAGAACTCAACAAGCATTGCTAACCTCGTCACGCGAGTCAACGACCTTGAGTTGCGACAGCCACCATAGGATGATGAGCTTTCACATGATGATGATACTAATAATGGTGACCAAGAAGATGGTGAGGTTTTTGTTGGGCAAGATGCGCGTGCTGAGCAACGTCCTCGTGCTGAACAGTTACGTCGTGACCAACAACAATGTCATCAAGGTAACGGAGGTAATAATGTTAATCGCAACAGTCGCGATGATCCTTATTCTAAGATTAAGTTTTCAATGACTCCTTTTGATGGTGCATATGATGCTGATGTTTATTTGAATTGGGAAATGACGGTTGATCAAAAGTATAGTTCTCATATGGTTCCTGGAATGCATAGAGTTAGACTAGCCACTTGTGAGTTCACGAATTATGCTATTATTTGGTGGAATGGTTTAGTTTCTAGTGGCTTAGAACCTGAATCATGGCCTAGACTAAAGCGTGCCATGCGTAATAGATTTATTCCTCCTGATTATACACGTGAATTGAAAAAGAAATTGTAGCATTTAAATCAAGGTTCTAAATCTGTGCATGATTACTATCAAGAGCTTCAAATTGCTCTGCTTTATTGTAGTATACAAGAGGATGATGAGGATACCATGATCCGTTTTTACTCCGGGTTGAGACATGAAATTCAGGACCTTGTTGATTATAAAGATTACAATACTACCAATAGGTTGGTCCACTTTGCTATCTTGGCAGAAAAAGAACTGCAGGGTCGACGACAGGTGCAGAATTTGTGGAACAATTTTGGGAGTACATCTACTTCACGAGTACCACCGGGACAAGCAAAAACATTCCCTTCTACATCTACACGATCTGCTGCCCCTTCCTCCAACACTCGGGCGCGTTCAGCAGGAGCACCACAACCATCACGTGAGGTGAGCAAATCTACTGTTTCGCAGGATCCAATGCCAAGCTCTTCTCCAAGTGCAGCTATCACGGGTCGTACAACGGGCATTGTGTGCCGTCGCTGCCAAGGTATTGGCCACGTCATGAAGGATTGCCCAAGCCAGCGAGCATACTCCGCAACAGCAGATGGTGGATATGTTAGTCATAGTGATGTCGAGGAAGAATATGCATTTGAAGCTAATCTTGCAGTCGATCATGACATGGATAGTGAGGGGGAGGAGATTAGTGGTACCGCTGCCACGGAGAGGTATGCAGCACGCACCTTCATTGTGAAGCGAGTTTTGAGTTCTCAAATGGGGCAAGCAGAGCAACTACAACGCCATAATCTATTCCATACATTCCTCATTGTCAAAGATGCACGTGTTCGTACCATAATTGATGGCGGGAGTTGCAACAACCTCTTGAGCTCCGATCTTGTGAAGAATCTTTCCTTGCCAACACGTGCACATCCTCATCCATACTACATTCAGTGGTTCAATAACAGCGGTAAGGTTAAGGTAACACAATCTGCGAGAGTACATTTTTCTATTGGTTCCTACCATGATTATGCTGATTTTGATGTAGTGCCTATGCAAGCATGTTCACTTTTCTTAGGCCGTCATTGGGAATTTGATACCAATGCTACACACCATGGTAGAAGTAATAAATACTCTCTCATGCACAAGGGAAAGAAAATCTCTTTGCTTCCTTTGACACCTACTGAAATTGTGCAATGTGATAAAGCGCTAGCTGAAAAAGAAAAGAAAGAACATGTTTTGGAATCTGAAAATCAGCAAGTAGCTCAATCTGTTTTCCCACCTAAGAAAGAGAAGAACACACCTAGGTCCGAAGGCATTAAGTTAAAGGGTGGTGTTATGCTTGCTACTAAATCTGACCTTGCTAAAATTCAAGATAATGATACTTTGTGCTATGTTTTGTTATGCAAAGAGGTTTTATTTTCAATTGATAATATACCTAGCTCTTTGCCTACTGCTGTCACTAACCTTTTGCAGGAGTATAAGGATGTCTTTCCAGCTGAGATACCACCGGGGCTGCCACCATTGAGAGGGATAGAGCACCAAATAGATTTGATCCCGGGAGTGACTTTGCCAAACCGCGCCGCATATAGGACCAATCCGGAGGAGACTAAGGAAATTCAGCGATAAGTCCAAGACCTTTTGGACCATGGGTACGTACGAGAGAGCCTTAGTCCTTGTGTTGTACCTGTTCTTTTGGTTCCTAAGAAAGATGGTACATGGCGCATGTGTGTTGATTGTAGAGCCATTAATAATATCACAATAAGGTATCATCACCCTATTCCTAGGCTTGACGACATGTTTGATGAGTTGAGTGGTTCTATTATTTTCACGAAGATTGACTTGCGTAGTGGTTACCACCAAATAAGAATAAAATTGGGAGATGAGTGGAAAACTGCTTTCAAAACTAAGTTCGGTCTATATGAGTGGTTTGTGATGCCTTTTGGTTTAACTAATGCACCAAGCACTTTCATGAGATTGATGAATGAGGTTTTACGTGCTCTCATAGGAAGATTTGTGGTGGTGTACTTTGATGATATTTTGATCTATAGCAAGTCACATGAAGAACACATTGATCATTTACGTACTGTTTTTACTGCTTTGAGAGAGGCACGTTTGTTTGCTAACCTTGATAAGTGCACCTTTTGCACGAATAGAGTTGCTTTTCTTGGCTATGTTGTTACTCCACTGGGAATTGAAGTGGATGAAGCTAAAATTGAAGCCATCAAGAGCTGGCCGACCCCTGGGACTATCACACAGGTGAGAAGCTTTCATGGCCTTGCAGGGTTCTATCGGCGTTTTGTGAGAGATTTCAGCACCATTGCTACCCCACTCAATGAGTTGACAAAGAAGGGCGTTCCGTTCCAATGGGGACCAGCACAAGAATGAACTTTTAATACGCTGAAAGAGAAGCTTACGCATGCACCTCTACTCCAACTTCCGGACTTTGGTAAGACTTTTGAGTTAGAATGTGATGCTAGCGGCATTGGAATTGGAGGAGTGCTGCTACAAGGAGGTAAACCCGTTGCTTATTTTAGTGAGAAATTGAATGGGCCATCTCTGAATTATTCGACTTATGATAAGGAGTTGTATGCTTTAGTGCGAGTTTTAGAAACATGGCAACATTATCTTTGGCCCAAGGAGTTTATTATTCATTCTGATCATGAAGCTTTGAAACATATTAGAAGCCAAGCCAAACTGAACAAACGTCATGCTAAATGGGTTGAATTTATAGTCATTTCCTTATATCATTAAACACAAGAAAGGTAAAGACAATGTCATTGCAGATGCATTATCTAGACGTTATACCATGCTGTCCCAACTCGATCATAAGATTTTTGGTTTAGAAACAATTAAAGGATTATATGCTACTGATTTGGACTTTAAAGATGCTTTTGAACATTGTAAAGAAGGAAGAACTTGGAATAAATATGTGCTGAATGATGGATTGCTATACCGTGCTAACAGGCTATGCATCCCAGCTAGCTCTATTCGCCTATTGTTCTTGCAGGAAGCGCATAGAGGTGGTTTGATGGGACATTTTGGAGTGAAGAAGACCGAGGATGTACTGGCTGCTCACTTCTTTTGGCCTAAGATGAGGCGCGACGTCGAGCGCTACGTGGCACGCTGCACTACTTACAATAAAGCTAAGTCTCGCTTGAACCCACATGGACTTTATATGCCTCTTCCTGTTCCTAATGTGCCTTGAGAGGATATTTCTATGGATTTTATTTTAGGATTTCCTAGGACCAAGAGGGGGAGGGATAGTATATTTGTCATTGTGGATCGTTTTTCAAAAATAGCACATTTTATACCTTGTCATAAGAGTAATGATGCTACACACATAGCTGATTTGTTTTTTAGGAAAATCATTCGCTTGCATGGAGTGCCTAACACCATTATTTCGGATCGTGATACTAAATTTTTGAGCCACTTTTGGAGGTCACTTTGGAATAAACTTGGGACAAACCTGCTGTTTTCGACGACATGTCACCCTCAAACCAACGGACAAACAGAGGTTGTGAACCGCACATTATCCACCATGTTGCGGGCTGTTTTGAAGAAAAATTTGAGGATGTGGGAAGAGTGTCTACCCCATATTGAGTTCGCTTACAACAGATCAGTTCACTCCATCACCAAGGTAAGTCCGTTTCAGGTAGTGTATGGTTTTAATCCCCGTACCCCTATTGATTTATTGCCTTTACCAACATCCGAGAAATTGAATCTTGATGCTAAGACACGTGCTGATTTGATTCTGAAAATGCATGAGTTGACTAAGGAAAATATTTAAAAGATGAATGAGAAGTATAGAACTTATGGTAGCCAAGGTCGGAAACATATTACTTTGAAATTGGTGATCTTGTGTGGTTACATTTGCGTAAAGATAGGTTTCCTGATTTGAGAAAGTCTAAATTGCTGCCTCGAGCTGATGGTCCTTTTAAAATTGTGGAAAAGATCAATAATAATGCATATAAGCTTGAGTTGCCTGCAGATTATGGGGTTACTCCCACATTTAACATTTCAGATTTGAAGCCTTACTTGGGAGAAGAAGATGACATTGCATCGAGGATGACTCCAATTCAAGAGGAGGGGGGGGGGATGATGAGGACATCACTCTTTCGGATACACACACACCGAGTATTCCTCCAACAATAGGTCCATTGACACGAGCTCGTGCACGTCAACTAAATCATGAGGTGAGCTCGTTCCTTAGTGTTCCTTTATATTTTGATAAGGATGGGATGCTACTGAATAATTTTGATGTTTTGTTACTTAGGAACACGGGAGAAGACCAGCAAGGGCGCCCAAGTCAAGGTGGAGGTCCAATCAAGTTCGAGTCCGTTTCGTAGTCCAGGACCATACTGCACTAAAATCGTCGCCCAGGACGCATACGGACTCCGTTTTCGACGTTCTACACATGGTTGGAAAGCTAAAGAGATAGGCTTTCCAACGGGACTGGTCCCATGTCCAAATTCTTTATGAGTCAACAGGAATCATCAAAACAAGTGGACGTCCAGAATCTGTCAGGGTGCTACGCCACCATCTTTTGGGCCGTTGGGCCGTGTAACGTGTTGGAGTCCATTAGGGACGCATCCAGGGGTCCTTGGCTGACCCTAGTCTCTTATATACAGTAGCCACCGTCCCAATTAGGGTTGGGTTTTGCTTAGATATTAAGCTACACACAGAATGTGAGATTTTCGCTCTTGTTCCGGACCGACTAGGCCGCCGCAAGTGTTTGTGGAACCCCGACTTCGAGTGCTTGAGTTCTATTTGCAATATTTCAGATTGCATCTTCTATGTTCATGCTTGTGTTCTCGGTACGCTTGCAGGGATTGAGCCTTCTTGGCGAGGTCAACCGCGCGACACGGTTGATAACCATCGGAACTGTGGTGTAGTGATTGCAAGGGAGATGATCTGTTCGAGTCGAAGCCTTTGGATCATCAACGTCGAGTTCTCCACCTACCGACTTATCGCTACCTATCAGAAGATCAGGCCAACATTACTCATCAGCTCAATAGTCTATGCACATCCTTTGTGTTCCTTCCTTCTTTGGTACAATGATGACTGGGGCTCCCCAAGGTAAAGAACTTGGGCGGATAAACCCTTTGTCTAATAGCTCTTGTATTTGCTCCTTGAGCTCAGCCAGCTAATTGGCATCCATTTTATAGGGTCTCTTATATATTGGAGCAATTCCAGGTACTAACTCAATTACAAACTATATTTCACGGTTTGGCAGCATACCTGGCAAGTCATTAAGGAAGAGGTCCATGAACTCGTTCACCACATTAATCTCTTATGTAACAATACCCTTTATTTGATTGAGTGAGCATTTCTTTGCTGAGGGAGTAGTTGCAACAAACTCTACTTGCTTGCCTTCTTTGTTGGTCATTTGAACTGCTCTTCTGGCGCAGTCTATAGTTCCCTTGTATTTTGCTAGCCAGTCCATTCCCAAAATAACATCAATACCAATGGATTCTAAAACTATAAGGTTGGCTAAGAAGTCTACCCCCCTTATATTAAGGCTTAGCTTTGAGCATATATACTTTTCTTTCATTTCTCCTCTAGGAGAACTAATTATCATTTGCTGATTCATTAGAACAATTGGCCGATTATATTTTGCAACATATCATGTAGTGATGAAAGAATGTGATGCTCTGGAATCAAATAAAACTGATGCTGGATTGAGTTGACAAAGAACATACCAAGCATCACATCTTGTGTATCTTGGGCTTCTTCTGTGGTGATGTGGTTTATTCGCCCATGTGCGTAATTCTGTTGAGCACGGTTGTTTGGAGGTGCTGCCTGATTTCCATTGTGGCCTGGAATTTGACATTGATCTGGGCTTGGAGCATTCCCATTGTCATTCTACTTTGGGATGTTATTTGGTTGCTTCCTGGGGCATTTATTATTATAGTGCCCTTCTTTACCACAAGTGAAACACGCCCTTCCGATGCAGGGTACTTAATTGCCATTCTTTTGCTGAGGTGCCAATGGTGGTGCCTGACGAGGGGCCTGATAGCTTGGACGCGGGACTTGCATCTGAGGCTTATTCTAATTCTAATTTTGTTGACAGAACATCAGTCCTTGCTGATGCTGGTTATAGCGGGGACGAGAGTGACTGCTTGAGCCTTGGCATTGAGAAGACAACTTCTTCTTATGATCAATCTAGCGGCGTTTGTGTTCCACCACCAATGCTTTGTTCACCATTGCTTGAAAGCTAGCAAAGTCCTGTGGAAGCAATGCATATTGAATCCCATCATTTAGTCCTTCCAAGAAGTGCTCCTACTTCTTCACATCTATATCCACGTCTCCTGGGGCATACCTCGACAGAGTGAATTTGGCCACATATTCACTCACAGACATGGCTCCTTGCTTAAGCACATGGAATTCCTTCTTCTTGATCTTCATTGCTCTAGCTGGTATATGATGAATATGGAAACTATTTCTAAACTCTACCCAGGTAATGTCTTGGCGATCTTCATGAGCATTGGTATAAGCATCCCACCAACTACTGATCCCTCCAATAGGTGGCTTAGTTCTCAAAAAATTCCACGAACATGTTCTGCGGTGGAGGAGGAGCTTGCATTGTGCAGGGGCTTACTACATATTTGCCATAGTCTGAGCTAATCCTTGAAGGATCTGTGTCTGCATAGCCATCATTTGTTCTAGGTTAAACTAAGGTGGGAGAGGTGGATGCGGAAGTTGCTGGTTATTGTTGGTGTTGTTGTTATTGCCATCACTACGGGGATTGCTCATGGTGTTCACCATCTGTTGGTTGTCAAGGTACGAGCGCAGAATATAAGGAGATAGCAAAGGTGGAAAGAAAACGACAAGAACATGAATAGATAGAACAAGAGCAAAGGACCCCTAACTAATATTATATTATAAGAAAACTAATGCAATGTGGAGGAAGAAACTTCCACATTACACCACAATCATACAAATATCAAACTCATAACAAGATTCATAGCACAAACACAACCACAACCACAAAATAGAATAGACAACACAAATGTTCTAAACAATTTATTCTGCGGGGAAACATCCACCTAACTATGTACTACTCTTGGCCTACTAGACTTGCTAGACCAGCAGCACCTACTGGACCCGCTGTAGCCTCTAAACAAAGTTTCCTGCGCAGAGGGGAACGGGGTGGTGCGGCCACAGGTCTCTCAGGAGCCTCCTCTGGAACTTGGTTGGGGGTCCTCCAACAGCATTTCAAGCTCGCGGATGCTCCGCTCCTACTCCGTGTGATGCTAGTGTAGATCCTCAAGCTCAGCGTACAGGGCGGCGGTGAGGCGAACCTGCTCTCTGGGACAGCCATCTGGTTCATTGTTGATAGGTGCAAAGATGACCTCCAGACTTCCAGATGGACGTTGCAAAAACTTGCTAAACTGATTGAGGCAGAGAACCTGTCTATTCTCTCGGCAGAGAACAGCCAGAGCCTAGCGGGCGGTGTCCTCGATCCCAGCCTTTAAGGTAGTTCTCAAGGTGATGGCGGACTGGACACGATGAACTTGGTGAAGACCGTTGTCAGTAGGCTTCTCAAACATGGTGACCTCCACTGTCCAGGAGTAACCACGACCTCCAAGGGGGACTCTGACTCACTTGTAGTCTAGGGCGTCTTGGAAGCCCAAACCCTGAACCAGGTACCAAAGCGTGCGGACAAAGTAGCCAGCATGTTGTTCATCAGAGTGAAACTTAGTAGTGGGTTGGTGCGCCCAAACAGCACCAGCAAGTACCTCCTGATCAGGGACCAGGACATGCTTGCGCGGGGTGATGTTCATGCAGGCCATCTACAACAAGAGAGTATCAGTAAAACATTTTCAATAAAGCAATAGATAGAAAGCTCAAGGTAACCAAAATTTTTAGAAATATAGTTTTTCTAAATTAACCCTTAATACGTGATAATTTCTAGCTAAGCTTGTATCCTACGGTCAACATAGGCTCTGATACCACTTCTATCATACCCGGTTTTAAGACCAAAACTAAATGTAAACTATATGTATACGAGGATCAGTTTACACATAAATATAGCGACGTCATTAGTGGATAATAGACACAGTGTTCATAATTACAATGTTATTTATTACAAAATGACCACACGGGTCTAAAGAAAAATTACACAGCAATGGAAAAGAAACACAGCGTAGCACCACGCCACCGGCAGTCGATCGGAAGCGCCACAAGCCTAGAACTCTGCACCATCTTTAGGATAATCTTCAAAAGTTTCACCTTCTGAAAAGCAAGCATGAGTATTTCCAATACTCAACAAGTGGGAGAAAGTATGACATGAAGGATTAAACCAAGGTTTCCAATCCTCTAGGGTTTAAATTGCATAAAGACAATTTTAGCCTAAAGCTATGGAAAAGCAGTTTTATTTTAAAAAGGAAAGGAGTACAAAAGATCTTCTTTAACATCCAAGAATTCATCCATATCTCAACCATGGAAAAACATCCACCTAATAATCATGTGAGGGTCCATGCCGGTCATAACCGTGAGCACGGCTGAATATTCGGTTTGACACTCTACAGAGTTTGTACAATTTACACATGAGTCGTGATCATCTCTTTTACCGGTACCCATCAGTACCTTACATACTTCCACAGTGTGTGCCAACAGATCACTATAAGGCTTTTCCAAAGAGTATCCCAGTATGTACTTACCCACTGATGTTTCACCGTCGTACATAAGTGGAGTAACCCTCCACCCCAGAAGCCCCCTCTTGTGCCAGGTAGAATTGGGAAGTACCCCTTCCTTCTCTACACATCCAACTGGCTCACACACCACTGGGAGAACATCTAGTTACTTAGCCAAGCCATACCATATAGGTCTCGTTGCTGTACTATTGTATGGGTTGTCGCTCCATGAACTTTTCCTTAACATGGTCTAGGCAAGACCGCAAACTATCCAACAAGGGTAATCACCAAACGTATCCATCCAAGTTATCTATGCCTAGAACACATCAACAGGCATGACAAACATACCCTTCTTGCCCAAAACCTAGGTTCCTTGTTGGAAATTCCCTTATACTACATGTTCATCTAAAAGCATGGCTAAGCAAAAATATAACATTATTTGAGACATAAGCATCTATAAGAGTAAAAGCTTGTATATAAAACTGGTGTTTTCTATACTACCTATTTCACCACAAAAATTGCATGCATGTTTTGTAAAACTGAATTTATATGAAAACTGGGCTCGCAACATGGTCAAGACACATGCCTTCGTTAAAGTGATGCACGGTTCCTTCAAAATCTTCTTCCTGTAAATTCTCGAACTGCACTTGGACTGAATTGTCTACATGAGCACACAAATAAACATAAGAACAGTACACGAGTTAGCACTAAAACAAGATTAAAAACCCTATAGAAAGATTCTACACGTCGCTACGAGAATTTGAGCGCAAAGATCACCTATATCGGAGCTACGGACAAAATGTTATGAGCATTTGAAGTTCTAGGGATGTTTCTGCAAATTTTACTTATTTACAGAGAATAAACTGATTGTTTTTACATTGAAAAACTTGTTCATTGCATAAGATGACGTCATAAAGAGGAAAATAATTATTTTCAACTGGGAAAAAGGGTGTGGACTGGGTCCACCAAACGGTGAACCGACCGGGACCCCTCCCGTGGACCGACAGCTCTGGGAAGGGCTCGAGCCAGTGGTGGGCGGCCGAAGGGCGACTGGAGTTGGCCAGACAGGGGCTTCGACCATCAAGATGCTTCGGCAAGTGGCAGAAATTGGCAAGGAGGGGCGGGCGAGCTCACCCCGAGCAACGAGGAGGCCAGAGAGGTGTTGGGGTGGCTGGGCAACAGTGAGGACAATGGTGGCGATCATTGAGGCGGTGAGAGGGGTGCTCCGGTGATCGAACGATGACGGCAAGCCACGGGATTGACTCCGGGGACACCTGCAGAAATGGAGAGAGAGTTAATTCTGCCAGAGGCGGTGCGAATGCAAAGAACGGCGGCAACGGAGCTCCTCACTAGAACCGAAGAAGAAGAGGCCGGAGATAGTGAATTGAGTGGGGAAATAGGGAATGAATGGTGCCAAAAGGTGGGGAACCTTGCTGAGGAGAGGATGGTGGCTTAAATAGAGGAGAGGGTGAGTGGAGTGGCTGGAATTTAAAGGAGAAGGGGTGCCAGCCATGACTTTGATGGCTGGCGGTTTCCTGCTTTAACTGTGCAATAGAGAGGGGGGAAAGAGGGGGAAACAGCCGAGGGGGCCTTAATGGAGCTTAAGTGCTCGGATCTGACTGTTGTTGGGAGAGGAGAGGGTGTGGGGAAGGAGGAAACGACTGATTGTTAGGGAGAGCTCGACGCATCCATAGGAAGGAGAAGAGGACCTGGGGCAGTGGCTCAGCTCAGATGGCGCGGTGGCTTGAGCTGGCCCCATAGAACAGAGAGGGTGGGGTGGAAGCCTGCTTGGAGAGACCAGCTCAGTCAGATGGGCTCAGCCCAAACCGGGAGAAAGAGAGGGAGGGCGGATGGGCCTTGGCCCAGGAGAGAGAGGGAGAGAGGAGAGGGGTTTTGGGCTAGATTCTGAGTAAGTTTTGGCCCGGGAAGGATTTTAGAATTAGGAAATTGCTTTTCTATATACTTTTGAACCATTTTCGCAAAGAGTTTTTAAACGAGCGCCTTCTAGCGAATTTTTCAAACATTTTGCACTAAAAAAAAACCTATTGAAAACTACTGCAATATGAATGCATCAAGCATGATTATAACCTTTGGAAATTAAATTTAGAAATTAATTTTCTTTCTAATTGAACAAGAATCTACTACCCATATTTAATTCTAGCAAAATTTTAAACTATTGAAATTTTTTGAAATTTGGGTGTTACACTAGTGCTTCATCCATATGATGAAGTCATGTCTCATGGCTCTGAAGCATTTGTTGTATATCATCCATCTTCTCAGTTTGATTATCCATCTTCTCAACCAGGTCATCAATTTTTCGTCCATAAGTCCTCACAAACTCTTGCATATCCTCCTCAAAAGTTTTACATTCCATGGTTAGTGGCAAATAGTATAAAATAAAAAAAAATATTATCCCTATCAACTACTAGGTGGTGGAGGTGCAGGTGGAATCACACACTCTCGATCATATTACCACGCTCTTGCAAGGGTTCTTACTAATCTCAACAGGTGGCACAACTAGTGGCTCGTTTGTGATACCTTATCTGGTGCGAGTGAGGTGGTTCCAAGGGATAACTATTCTGATCAAGAAAAGATGGAGCTCGGACAAGCTATATTTAGTAGGAAGGAATAACAATAATAAAATTAGATTAGCAAAGCTGAATGAAAGTCCACAGTACTCATCATAGTTGTTGGCATGAACACATTCCTAGAACTAGCTCAAGAAAGCAAAAAAAAAGGATGGATACAAGCACAATGGAACAAAATTTGTAAAGCAAATTGAATTCTGTTTCTTTATTTTTATTTCTAAATTTATTTTGTACTCGTTTTTTGGTACTCTTTGCTTCTTGCTTTATTTTTTCTTCTTCTTCTTTTTTGCAAATATGACAAAAACTCAAAACTATTCTACTACCTTTTCTAGGTAGGTGAGTGGGTCACAAACCTTTTCCGCAGAGCAGGGTATAAAGGTAATAAAAACATACGGTTTGTCTCTCACTTTCTGAACTTTAGCTTGCTCTATTTTGATAATGGAATTGCTACTCAGACTTTATATGGCAAGGCATGATATGATGGGTGCATGGGGGTGTCCACAAACAACCAGAAACAAAAGGACTCCGACTAGGTTGTGGAGGCAAAACCTAGTGGGTAGAAAAATCTAACTAGGTGATGGAACTCGAGTGAGTGGACAAATCAAACTAGTAGTCGAACCAAAGTAGGTGGTTGAATCCAACTAGGCGGTCAAACCTAAGTAGGTGGTCGAAGTGGTCTGGTAACACAATCTTGGCTATAGCATACAAGACTCTAATTCCAATCGATGCAGACAACGACAAGCCGAGATACACGATGACTAGATCAGCAAAGACTCGACGCTAGAAACTAGGACACGAGGACTCGACCCGCAACAAAGAAACTGATGATGGACTCAAACTCAACAACGTGAAAAACTGAAAATAAAATTATGAAAGACACAAACTGATTTGGACAACGAAAAAACTAAGATCTAAATCTTTTCGTGGGGCAATTTTTTGGACTCTAGGTAAAGGAACACAACTAAACAAAAGCGAAACAAGATTATCAAACGGGCAACTAAAGCTCTGATACCACTTGATGGGAGTGTTGCCCGATCTTCTGAAAGGTAATATGATATAACAGTTTGGTGGAGTTTCGACGTTGATGATCCAAAGGTTCCGACCAAAATAGATCGAGAACCCTAGCAACCACTACACCACTACTTCATGGTGATCAACTGTGCCAAGACATGGTTGACCTCACCAGGAAGGCTTTCCTACAAGAGAATGAAGAACACGAGCAATAATAGGTAGATGCAATCTGATTATTGCTAATTACCAATGAAGAACTCGAAGTTGGGGTTCCACAAACCGATATACAGTGAAATTGCCTAAAACAGAATAATCTAAGCAAAACTGAAGCTTAAACTATGACAACTACTGTATCCATAGGGGGGACATGAGGAGGTCGACCTAGGATTATTTATCCCTGATGAGAGGCAGACACAATCTAGACTCCGACCCTGACACGCTTACAAGACCCAACAAGACCCACAACTGTAGCACCTTATTTTAATGACTCTAATTAATTCCTAATGAATCTAAGGGTGAGACCAGATCCATTGGAAAGGACTCATCATAAGCTTTTTCAGCAAGTCCATGAACCTCATTTGGACTCATATGGGAAAGTTATACCCACTTTATTGGCGTGATATCCTGAGACTTTGAATTGAATTTGGAGCCCAACTAGAGCTCGACTTTAAGTCTGAGTCAAACTTTGCCTTCTAGGGATGATGTCCAGGTGAGATTGCGATGATTTTCCTATATTCCTAAGCAACAAAACATCACAAGAATTTAGTAGCAACAAATCCAAGAAAGTATGAATAGCGAGGAACAATTTCACATGGTGGTTTAATTATCGTGCACATACTCTTGTAATTAATTGGTCCTCGTATCTCTAAGGAGTAGTGTTACATGTATCTAAAGGAGTGATGTCCTCATCGGTTGTTGAATCTCCAGATGATATCAGTCGAAAACGCCACCCACAATCTTCAACAAGGGGTAGAAAGGGCTAGCCGTGAAGAACTCGCATTAGTTAACCCAATGGCATTACTAACCACTCATACAAACCAAACTAAGTTTTAAATGCAATCTTCCATTCATCTCCAAGTTTCATTCTAATCTAGTGGTATCCACTTTGCAAGTCAATTTTAGTAAAAAATTATAGAACATAACTCATCAAGCATATCACCTAACCTAGGGATAGATTGATAATATCTTATAGTAATATTATTGATGGCTCCACAATCAACACACATACGACAACTATCATCTTTCTTAGGAACCAAAAGAACGGGAACAACACAAGAGCTATGACTTTCTCGTACGTACCCATGATCCAAAAGGTCTTGGACTTGTCACTAAATTTCCTTAGTCTCTTCCAGGTTAATCCTATATGCAGCACAGTTTGGCAAAGTTGCTCCCGGAATCAAATCAATTTGATATTGAATCCCTCAAATAGGTGGTAATCCCTAAGGTACCTTAGCTAGAAATACATCCACAAACTCCTGCAAAAGATTAGCAACAGCAGGAGGCAAAGAGCTAGATATATTCTCGAGTGAAATTAAAGCATCTTTGCACATCAAAGCATAGCATGGCAGCTCATTATCACAAATTTCAGCAAGGTCAGATTTAGTAGCAAGCATAACACACCCTTTTAGTCTATTTCCATCGGACTTAGAAGTTGTTGTTGCTATCTCCTTTTTGGGTGGAAAAACTTTTTCCACTACTTGTTGATTTTCATATTCATTCTCAAACTCTTTTCTCTTATTTTCAGCTATCTCATGTTCACATTTCATAACTTTAGCAGGGGTTAAAAGTAGAAAAGTTATTTTCTTTCCTTTATGCATAAGGGTGTACTTATTACTTCTACCATGATGTGTTGCCTCAGTATCAAACTCCCATGGTCGTCCTAACAAAAGTGAACATGCTTGCATGGGTACTACATCGAAATCAACACAATCATGGTATGAACCAATAGAAAAATGCACCCAAGCTATTTGCATTGCCTTCACCTTACCACTGTTGTTGAACCATTGAATATGATAAGGGTGTGGATGGTTTCTTGTTAGTAAGGCAAGAATCTTGATCATAACTGAACTTACCAAGTTGTTGCAGCTTCCTCCATCAATAATGACTCGAACACAATAATCCTTGACTATGAGGAATATCTGAAACAAATTGTGGTGTTGTAACTATTCTGCTTGCTCCATTTGAGTGCTTAACACTTGCTACACAATGAGTGTCCTATAATTCTCTGTAGCAGCTGCACTCAATTCTTCCTCATTGTCGATATCCGTCTCATGTTCATCCTCATCACCTGCATGGTTAGCTGCAAGTGCATATTCATCTTCAACGTCACTAGCACTTACATACCCATCATCTTCTGTTGCAATGTATGCTCATTGACTTGGGCAATATTTCATGACATGGCCCATTACCTTGGATCGGTGGCATACAATCCCAATCGATCGTCTTGTAGAAGCAACTGAAGAAGAGCTCTTGGCTGGACCCTGCACACTTATAGATTTGCTTACCCGGGAGCGTGCGGTGGTGTTAAAGGTACTGCTGAACATGCCCTACTCGAGAAGGGAGTAGTAGACCATGTAGCTGAACATGGGGCTATTTTGACTTGTCCCGGTGTTGATTTTGAAGTGGTCGTGCTTCCAAAATTGCTCCTTGACCTCTGTTGTTGTCCCTGCAATTCTTTTTTCTGCCAGACATGCAAGTTGGAACAATCTAGGAACACTTGTATTCTTTGTAATCAACTATGTTCTGAATTTCACGCCTTAACCCTCCATAAAAGCATGCCATTGCAGCCTCTTCATCGTCAATAATATCACAATGCAACATACTAATTTGTAGCTCCTGATAATATTCTTCGACAGATCTATCACCTTGGTTTGAGCGTTGCAATATCTTACACAAGTCACATTTAAAAGAGGGTGGAACAAATCTATTATGCATAGCAACCTTTAAAGCATTCCATCTGATTGACGCTAATCCATCGATGCATACTCTATTCCACCAGATAATTGCAAATTATTTAAACTCACTAGTGGCTTGCCTAACTCTGTGCACTTAATGAGCATTAAACTTTTGTTCAACCGTATCTCCCAATCTGAATACTTTTCAACATCATAAGCACCTGCAAAAGATGGTATGGTAAACATAACCTTAGCAAATGGATATCATTAACACGTTGGATATGTTGTTGAAAATTATTACCTCTCATACCTTGACGATTGAAATTTAATCGGTGTCATTGTCGTGCATCAAAGGTGTCTTGTTCTTGCCTCAAAATTTTGTCATCTGCGATGGACTCGTCATGTGCATGAGCTGCACCATGAGGATCCACATGCCCATGGTTTGGTGGCTGATTAACCACTCAATCAAAGCATGCATTTAGCATGGCAATGCTATCATTAAGTCGTTGCAATGTATTTTTTTGTCCCTACAGGCTTCTTATCGAAGTCGTCAGCAATAGCTTGTCTATGATCATTTGACACTATTGTGAGTTCTTCCCTCAAAACACACTCCTGTGCATCCGATACTTCTCCTGCCATGGTTAGTCAAAGATTGAAAATAATGAAAAAAATAAATTATCCCTATCGACTACTAGGTGGTGGAGGTGGAGTCACACACTCTCAACTATCTTACCATGCTCTTGCAAGTGTTCTTACAAATCACCGTAGTTGGCACAGCCGGTGGCTGGTTCGTGATATCTTATAGGGTGCAAGTGAGGTAGTTGCAAGGGGAGAAACCATTCTGATCGAGAGAAGTTGCAGCTTGGACAGGCAGTATTCAGTAGCAAGTAATAGCAATAATTGAAATCAGATTAGCAAAGCTGAATAAAACTCCACAATATTTGTCATAGTTGCTGGTCCGAACACATTCCTAAAACTAGCTCAAGCAAGCCGAAAACTATAACAGACACACGTGCAATAGAACAAAATTTGCAATGCAAACTGATTCTCTTTTTTTTTAATTCTCTCTCTCTCTTTTTGCACTTTTTTCTTCTATCTTTTTTTTTTGCACTCTTTGCTTCTTCTTTTTCTGTGAATGTAACACAAACTCAAAAACTCTTGTACTGCCTTTTCTAAGACCAGTGAGGTACGTAGGTCACAAACTTTTTCTGGAGAGTAGGGGTATAAAGGTAATATAAAGATACTCTCTCTCCCTCTGAACTTTGGCTACTTCTGTTTCGGCTATGGTGGTCGCATGCGAGAAGGTGGGCGACTCCAACTAAGTGGTCACGGTGACTAGATGGTCGGACCCCGAGTGGGTGGTTAGAGTGAACAATTTCACATGGTGGTTTAATTGTCGTGCACATGCTCTTGTAATTAATTGGTCCTTGTATATCTTAGGAGTAATGTTACATGTATCTGAAGGAGTGATGTCCTCATCGATCTTGAATCTCTAGATGGTATCAGTCGAAAACGCCACACAAAATCTTCGACAAGGGGTAGCAAGGGCCAGCCGTGAAGAACTCGACGAAGACAACTACTTCGTTGTCATCAAGTTGGGGCCGCCTTCCTTGGGAGAGGGCACCCGTGCATCACTGGTTTGTTGAAGCCAACCCTTCTCCACAATCTGGGTGCGGGTAGCTTTGGTGAACTTAGAGGTCTCAAAGTACGGCGTCGAAGGTGATGTGCGTTTGCCCAATCTTCCAAAAGGTAATATGATAAGTCGATTGGTGGAGTTTCGACATTGATGATCTAAAGGCTCCAAATAGAACAGATCGAGAACTCTCGCAACCCACTGCACCACTACTCCATGGTTATCAACCATGCTAAGACATAGTTGACCTCACCAAGAAGGCTTTTCCTACAAGAGAATCAAAAACACAAGTAAGAACAAGTAGATGCAATCTGAATATTGCTATTTACCAATGAAGTGCTTGAGTTGGGGTTCCACAAATCGAACAAGCAGTGAAACTCTATAAAATAGAATAATCTAAGCAAAACCAAGGCCTAAACTATGATAGCTACTATGTATATATATAGGGACCTGAGGAGGTCGACCTAGGTTTGTGCAGCCATGGAAAGAGACGTACACAACCCGGACTCCGACCCCGACACGATTACAAGACCCAATTAGGACCAAAACGGTGGCATAGCACCTTATTCCTTCAACTCTGAATATGCTATAAGGAATGTTTGGTCGAGCTCATTTCTATTGGAAAGGTCTCATTGTAAGCTTTCTAGAATGTCCAAGATTGCCTAAAACAGACTTCGTATGAGAGAGTTATGCCCGTTTTACTAATGTGTTGTCCTATGACTCGACCACGACCACGACTTTGACCAGAGCTCAGCCTCGAGTCTGAGTAGACTTGGCATTCGAGGGGTGATGCCCGGGTAAGGTTGTGGTGCTTCTTCCACATTCTTAAGAAATAAAACATCACATGAATTTAGTAGTAATTCATCCAAGGAAGCATGAACAGCGAGAAAAGAGTTCACCTTGCGGTCTAACTGTCATGCACGTCCTCTTGTAATTTAACCTTGTATGATTTGAGGATTATTGGTGGTATTGATAGTATCCGATGGAGCCATGGGCTCATCAAAAGGCATCTTGTCGTAGGCAGGCTACAGGCCAGCATTCATCTGTGTGCCTAAGTGGCGAAAAGCGGATGCGAGGTGAAGGTGAGGCTAACGCTGAGGAGATCACGATGGGCACAACGAAGGCACTGGATAGTGCTAGGAAAGTGAAAATGAGAGAAATGATTGTGTTACCATCAAGAGGGAGTAAGACCTATATATACATCTCCCCACCCGCACGGGTGAGAAAACTAGGCGACTTGCGTGCGAGAAAAGCGAGCGACATGCATGAGAAAACCGGATGATGTGCGCAGAGAGCAAAAACGAAATGTCACCGATAAACACGGTATCCATTCAGAATTTAAAGATAATTAGAGGCACTGAATTTATCAATTAAGGTTAATAATTAGTGTGCATCAACTTTATTTGTTATAAATCACTTAGATACGACTTGTTATCTTTTGAACATTGTTTAGGAGTGACTTCAGCCAGTAGAAGGGGGGAACTGGGCAAAGGGGTACCATCCCACCTTCGAAAGATTCTTGGCTTCAGCCCCTCAAAGTCAGACCTCAACCATGAGGGGTCACTATCGAAGGATTGGTACTAGGCCGGTTGCCCACTCGACTTCGGCCAACCAAATCTCAGATAAGAATTGTTAGTGATAACACAGTAACGAAGTGGTTTTGGAAGTTGTCTTGCAGAGGCGAAGCCAAAGGGAAGGCCGATGCCAAGTATGGACATCGCAGGTCTTGAAGGGCACAACAGAGGTCCTGGGGATTCACTGAAGGTGACGAGGGGGCCTGAAGAGCAACTTGGTGAGGGATGAAGACTTGAAGGCAAGGACAACTCTATCGAAGACATAAATAAGAAGCGAAAGGCCACTTGAGGCAGAGCAAAAAGACATAAAGGGAACTAAACCGAAGGGAAGCTTGAAGGTAGTAGATCACTGATGAAGGGTAGGGCAATACTTGTACCCACAAACATGTGTCACGTTGTTGAACGATGTGATGTTGTAATAGTGTTGTGCCTATAATACCCCTGGAATATCCTAAGAACATTGCAAAGAACATTGGCACTTATATAATGATGATTGGAGTGATTAAGATATGGCTATAAATACCCCCACCTAAGTGATGTGATGCTATGAACGGTCAATATACCACTAAATACTACTACACTGTTGTAACTGTTCACTATTTTGGCATTGTTCACTATATTGTGACTTCCATCCCAACATAATACAAAAGAGTTAGACAATTAGATATTTATATGTTAGTTAAGTCCTGGTAAGAACAGACTTGTGACTCATGTAAGGTTGTCAGAATCTCGAGTCAGTCTTAAGATTTTATGACTTTACAACCAAATGTGTGGCCCGATTTGATCCTAATGTGAAGTATTCACATGGTCTTATGATTCTTCCATGCTTTTATTAGGATCTCACTCACAATTTTCTGTAGGATCCTACCAGGTTCTAATAATCCTAGTGGTTTGTTGTCCAGATGTGTTGCTAATACTAGACCTAGTTGTAGGGATCGGTGACGTCCTAAGAGGGGGGTGAATTATGACACTTAGAAACTAATGGCTATAAAAAAACTTCACAAGATAAACCTATCTCAATTTCTATCTAAATGTGTTGTAGGTTTATCTAGTGTGTGTACTCTACCGCTCATGAGGATTGCAACCTACTCTAGCAAGATAAATTGCAAGTATGTAAATGCGGAAAAGTAAATAAGGTAGAGAGACAAACTCAGCACAAGGACTTTTTATCCCGCAGTATCGGTGGCACACAAGCCACCATTAGTCCATGTTGGAGCTCCACAAATGATATGCTCCTGGTCACCAAGTCTCTTCTAGCCACGGCTCTTGAGCTACCAAGTCACCAAGACAAGGCCTTAAACATGATGAGCCACCAAGCCACCAAGGCGAGGCCTCACCACTAACCTCTCTTCTGGTCACTTGTAAGCCGTCTTCACTTTGGTGCTTTAGTCACAAAGACAAAGGCCTCCACGTCCCCACACCATCTTCTTGTTGCCTCTCCACACCAAGTTGGAGGGTCAATAAGTTACCAGTGAGCCACTAAGACTCTAAGGTGCCAGTGTACCTCTCGGTATATGGTTGGATCACTTCTTGATCCATTCTCTAGGTTGTAGTACATAGCAACATTTCTCTCTAGGCCTATAAGCATTATCACTCTCTAATCGTGTGCTTAATCGCCTTGGATGAACACTTTAAGAACTTTGGTGGTTTGGATATCTTCTCAAGTGTGTACGAGCTTCCTCTCAACTCCAGCAGCTTCAAATGAATGAGTGGAGGGGTATTTATAGCCTTAATAGTGTGGACTAGTCATTGCTCTAATGGTTCAACTTTCCTATGAACACCGGATGGTCCGATGTAGGCAGTGGTGCATGTACTGAAACATCTGGTGTGTGCAACCTTAGAAACTAGCCATTAAAACCCCACTCATAACCACTGTGAACATCAGACATTCTGGTGTAACTACAACTCCATCACCAGACTATCTGATGAATTGACTTGAGCCTGACTGAGCCAATCTCTTCACTTCCAGAAAATACTCCGACGATGTCATTCCTTCATCGTCGGACCATCCGGTGTGTTGATCTTCAACTTCCTTGAAAAAGTCAAATGTTCTGTTAATTGCTTCAATGCTCTTACTCTTCTAACCTGTTGAACCATCCGGTGAGGTGATCCTCACCCTCCATTAGAAATACTCCGGTATGTTAAGCAGGGCATCACCAGACCTTCCGGGGATTGCAACTTCTCTTAACTCCATTAACATAATACTTTTGTGTTGCCAAAGCTTTTATCATTGAACCATCTGGTGAGTTCAACAGCCTCTGGACAAAATGCTCTGGTGAGTGCAAACTCTTCTGCCCAAACTATTCGGTGAAAACAATTTCTCTGGGACTTCTCTAGTTCAATCAAACTTTGTCCTGGCTACGGTGAATTCTTTATGTATTGCATCCATGAGACCTACTAACATATTTTCTTGACAAACACTACTGTAGAAACCCCCTTCACTACTGGTTTTGGAGTTGGCAACGGGCAATAGGCTGTGATAGTCAAGGACTATCACTGCCAGCTTTGTGGCCTGGTAGTGAAGATGGTTATCACCGCTATTGGGGGAAAATAAACCAGCCTGAGGATAATGATTGAAGATTACTATCCAAGTCCCTTCGAAGCCTTGATCTCTGGACCCTCAGCTAAAGGCTCGACCTCCGAAGGCATCAGACTCCTTCTGCCACCTCTTCGTACCCGCGGAAGCCTTCCCACGACTCAAAACCGCGCCTGGCCCCTTCGAAGCCTTCGGCCTCTGAACTCTCAGCAGCAGGCCTAACCCCCGGAGGTTGTGAGCCCCTTCGGTCCACCCCACCGGCGCCCGCTAGGCTTTACGAAGCCTCATCCTCCCGAAGGCTTAGCCTCCCAAAGCTCGGCCTCCCAAAGCCCCGGCCTTCCAAAGTCCTGCCTCCCGAAGCCTTCACATCCTGGAGCCATACCTCCTAAGGCCCCCGTGTCCAGCTGCTCGGGCTGGCTTCCTGGAGGCTACAGGGTGAATCATCAGGCCTCTGGAAAGATCTACCAGAAGGGGAGCACTGGTCATACTTTGCCCGCAAGGAAGTGACCGGCATTAAACGCCTAGGTTGGTGGACACCGCTTTGACACCCTAACGTATTGGAGGCTATCGTGACACCCCTGATAGTACGGCGCTGGGCCTCACTTGGTGACTGGCTCACCCCCTTCATGGGGCAGTTACATAATAGTTACTATGATGGATATTTATCTCCTAGGTAGGGTAGAAAGTAGTTATCCGAGATAAGGCCTAGTTCGATCAGATCCCAGATATTTGTATATTGTGATAACTTGTACTCCAAGCTACGCATGGCCCTATAAATAGGAGCCATGGTCGCCTGGGATAGAGGGGGCTAGATGGCAGAAAGACACGAAGGTGAAAAAACACCAAGTCACGCTGTGATACTCCCCCAAGATCGATCCATTTTTTCTACCATCAATACATTCCTCTTAAACTTTGTCTCCAAGCTTGAGTCTCCTCCTTAGAAGAAACTCTCGCCATGCTTGCTGGGGCAAGACAAACTCTTGCTCCAACAGCGTGCCGTCCGTGGGGATCGAACACAGAAGTGCTAAGAGAGGTGGGAATCCACCAGGAAAACCACCAAAGTCCTAGCCAGAACTGCCACACCCACCATTGCAAGCATGCAACCATATGCATGGCTGTCTCAACCATGCATACCGTATGCATGCTCTAGCCCCGCTCCTGTGTGGGATGGCGTTCCTCTAACTTTGGCTAACCTAGAACCTTGGGTCGGTAGAGGAACTCCAGACGGCACGAAGGCCTGCTAGCCTCTGCACGACGAAGACCTCGCCGCCTCAGGATAGGATGCGGCCGAAGCCACAGCCAAGCAGGCCACCTTCCTGTGGTTCTTGGCAGTCGAACCCAGGAATGTTCTCGCCTGTGCTTAGTCCCAAAGTATCCCCTTCGACAATACCTAGGATACCCCGGGCGAGCCAACATCTTCAGAAAGTCTGTTCACCTAGCGTCCTCCTCAGGCCCCTCAAGCGAAAGAGGGTTCCAAGGAGACGTAGGGCTCCGAGGTGCACAGACCCTGCCAGCACCTCTAACGCCGCCCTCGCAACGCCAATCGTGTGTAGGGAACCACAAACCCACCTCGTCCGAGGAGGCATAGTCAGAGCCACTTCGGTAGCTTTGACGGTCTCCCAAAGGGGAAGAAGACCCTGGGGAAACCACATGCTCTAGGACACACCGCCTTCGGCAGTGACCCCAATGACAACTCCAAGCTCCGATGCCCCGGAGGCACATGGGTGCATCCTGCACGGACCAGGGCTTGGCCACAACACCAAGGACTGCTGCACCCTCATGACCTCCTGGGAGGAATACCTCAGAAGGAAAGCAGGATACCTGGCCGCAGAAGGAGCTGGCGAAGGATGACATAGGGTTCGGAGGCCTGGGGTAAACTCCTGGGCAAATCCCTGGCCCCTCAACCCTGCACCGCAACTACCAACCCTACTACCAACGGTACTATATCCAGCAACGAGAACTGAGTCAGGGACATGCCGTCGCCAGGCTCCGGATGGATTACCTCTGGAGCCAGGCAACGGCTAAGGACCGACGGGGTCGCAGACCACTTCCCCTGCCTGTCCCTCGGCTTCACCTCCGACACGTCGCCAGGCTCCCGGCCTAGCCACAAGCCTCGAGGCCTCCAAGCCTCACAATAGAGGCCTTATTTCTACAAAGGTACGCTCACTATTAACTATCAGTAATTTACCTGATCTATCTTTCATACAGCAAGGTTAGAGTATGTTGGAGGCCTCCAACCTTACTGCTAGAAGTCTTTTGCAATAGATAGCCACTAGGTAGAAGCAGTAGAACCTAAGTTACATCCTCATTTAGCATGAATAGTTATATAACCTAGCTATATTTAATACTACAATCAGCTTCTTATTGCCAACAGTCGACTGCAAAACTTAGCTAGTATAACCATGCAAAATCTCTACACTCTCGCAGACGCATCATGCCTAGGTCGCCCAAGGGGCGGGTCTGCCCAGGTTTCCTGGAAGGCATTGTGCGGCCTTAGAAGTGTAGTTGCCACGTATCAAGGGATTTCCTTGATAGACCGTGTTGCGGCGCCACCGGTGGGACATTTTCGGGTGGCGTGACAAGCCCACGTACCGCGGACGTAGCATGCCTAGGTGACCTGGAAGGCAAGACTGCCTACATTTCCTAGAAGGCATTGCGTAGTCTCGGTAGATAGTAAGGCCCACAGACCACGGGCGCTGCTTATGCCTAGGTCACCTGGAAGGCAGATTATGCCTAGGGCGCCCTAGGAGGCATTGCATAGCCTCGGTAGTGTCAAAGCCACGCCTCGGGCGATGTCCTCGGTGGCAAAGATGCGGTGCTCTGAGGAATGATGTTGCAAGGAATCCTCGTTGCATGACATGCCTACACACCGCGGGCGTAGAATGACTAGGTCACCTGGAAGGAAAGAGTGCCTAGGTTTCCTGGAAGGCATTGTGTAGCCTCGATAGTGTGTAGATGCCGGTTATTAAGGGACTTCCTTGGTAATGTAGTTGCGGCACCCCCGAGAGATTTCTTCAAAGACGTGACAGGGCCACGCACCAGTAAGCATTGCTTGCCTAAACACAAGGTCACCTAAAAAGGTTTCTCGGAGGGTAGGCTTTGCCCTGGTGGGAAGTGGAGCTCACACACCACGGGTGTAGCATGCTTAGGTCACCTGGAAGGTAAGACGGCCTAGGTTTCCTGGAAGGTATTGTGTAACCTTGATAGTGTGTGGATGCTGCATATCAGGGGATGGCCCTGTTGTGGGGATGCGGTGCTCTGAGGAATGCTGTTGCAAGGAATCCTCGTTGCATGACATGCTTATATACCACGGGCGCAGCATGCCGAGGTCACCACTAAGGCATCAAGCCTGGGTTTTTTGGAAGGTATTGCATAGCTTCGGTCGTATAAATGCCACACACCAGGGCACATCCTTGGTGGACAGTGTTACGGTGCACCCCGGGTGTTTCCTCGGGAGCACGACAAGCCTACACACCGCAGACATAGCATGCCTAGGTCACCTGGAAAGTAAGACTACCTAGGTTTTCTGGATGGAGTTGCGTAGCTCCGATAGTGTGTAGGGCCTTCGGCATTAATACATGCCAAGGAGTCTTACAAAACCTCCGGAAAAAATAGAGAGTCGTACAAAACCTCCGGCAAAAATGGAGAGTCTTACAAAAACCTCCAGCGAAAATGGAGAGTCTTACAAAACCTCCAACAAAAATAGAGAGTCTTACGAAACCTCCGAGAAAAACGGAGAACCTTACAAAACCTCCGGCAAAAACAAAGAGTCTTACAAAACCTCCGGTAAAAATGGAGAAACTTACAAAACCTCCGGCAAAAAAATGGAGAGTCTTAGAAAACCTCTGGAAAAAACGAAGAACCTTGCAAAACCTCCCACAAGAACGGAGAACCTTACAAAACCTTTGGCAAAAATGGAGAGCTTTACCAAACCTCCGCACAACGGAGAGCTTTACCAAACCTCTGCACAACAGAGAGTTTTACCAAACCTCCGCCAAAATGGAGAGACTTCCAAAAACCTCCGCAAAACAGAGAGTTTTACAAAACCTCCGGCAAAAACAGAGAGCTTTACCAAACCTCCACACAACGGAGACTTTTACAAAACCTCCTGCAAAAATGGAGAGCTTTACCAAACCTCCACACAACAGAGTGTTTTACCAAACCTCCACAAAAACGGAGAGACTTCGAAAAACCTCCACACAACAGAGAGTTACCAAACCTCCGCCAAAACAACAAGACTTCCAAAAACTCCCGCAAATGGGGATGTTTTCCGAAAACTCTGCGGGGCAGAAAGGTTCTGAAAGGACCTAACGGGAAGGGTACCCCGACATCTTGAAGGCAAATGCCTTCGTGTCGAAGGGGTATGAAACCCGCTAGCCACCAAAAGGCACAACAAACAAATCAAAGCGGTATAAAAGTCCCCCTCCCTACAGGGAAAGGTATGACCCGCGTGACTCAAACACGTACGGTAAAAGGTAAAATCATTACCCTACCATCTCCTTTAAAGACACATTTACATCGTTTTGTGAAAATTATACTGACATTTAATAAAAGCCCATGATGCGTGGCACGGGAAATAGAGTGGAACTCTCGACTGTCCATTTTAGAGGCCATAAATTTATTGCAGCTGCTAAGGGCCGACTGGGTCGTGGACCACCTCTCCCGCCTAGACCTCGGCCTCACCTCCGACATGCTGTCTCCTGGCTCTGGATGGAGTACCTCTGAAGCCAAGTAGCAGCTAAGGGGTGAGGGGGTCACGGACCACCTCTCCCGCCTAGCCCTCGTCAGCTTCACCTCTGACACGCCGTCGCCAGGCTCTGGACAGAGTACCTCCAAAGCCGGGTAGTGGCTAAGGGCTGAGGGGGTCATGGACCACCTCTCCCGCTAGCCCTCGACTTTGCCTCTGACACGCTGTCACCAGGCTCTGGACGGAGAACCTTCAGAGCCAGGCAGTGACTAAGGGTCAAGGGGGTCGCGAACCACCTCTCCCACCTAGCCCTCGGCTTCACCTCTGGCACGCCGTCTCTAGCCTCTGGAAGGAGTACCTCCAGAGCCAGGCAGTGGCTAAGTTTTGAGGAAGTCACAGACAACATCTCCCGCCTAGCCCTCAGCTTCACCTCCGACACGCTGTCGCTAGGCTCTGGACGGAGTACCTCCGGAGCCAGGCAGCAGCTAAGGGCCAAGGGGGTCGTGGACCACCTCTCTCTCCTAGCCCTCGGCATCGCCTCCGACACGCCATCACCAAGCTCCGAATGGAGTACCTCCAGAGCCGGGCAGCGACTAAGGGCTGAGGGGGTCACGGACCACCTCTCCCGCCTAGCCCTCAGTTTCGCCTCCAACATGCCATCACCAGGCTCAGGACAGAGTACTTCCAAAGCCAGGCAGCAGCTAAGGGCTAAGGGGGTCGCGGACCACCTCTACCGCCAGGCCCTCGGCTTCGCCTCCGACATGCCTTCGACAGGCTCCAGACAAAGTACCTCCAAAGCCAGGCAGTAGCTGAGGGCCAAGGGGGTCGCGGACCACCTCTCCCACCTAGCCCTCAGCTGCACCTCCGACACGCCATCGCCAGGCTCCAGATGGAATACCTCCAGAGCCGGGTAGCAACTAAGGGCCGAGGGGCTCGCGGACCACCTCTCCCATCTAGCCTTCAGCTTTGCCTCCAACATGTTGTCACCGGGCTTTAGATGGGCCACCTCCAAAGCCAGGCAGTGGCTAGGAACCGGAAGGGACGTAGTCCATCTCGGAGAGCTTGTCCCTAAGAATCCCAACAGGGCCTCACGGGGTCGAAAGTCTGAAACAAAATTGGAAAAAGGCCCAACCAAATGCCAAACCCGGGGATAACACGATGGCCGGGAATGATGAAGCCACCAACACCTCGCCCAGCAATCGTTAGCTACCCTGTGTATCTACCGTCACCAGAGCCCCAAGGCCACCTCTCTCCAAGAAGAAAATGAAGTCGATTAGAATCTATGCAAGGTCTCGATACACCTGTCATTCGAAAAACCAGCCACGAAGAGGATGTAATACCCAGTTTTAAATGAACAAAACCAGGCACAACACATGTATGCCAGGATCAAGTTTCCTACATGTGCTTACATCATTAGTGTATCATCATAGTGCCAATATTACAATGTTAATTAACTTATAAAAAAGGACCCGAGGGTCTAAAAGAAAACACAACGGAACTTAAAAACAGGTCTTCAGCGCCAGCGGGGCTTCCATCTTCCACAGGCCTCAACCGGGGGCACACCAGCCTAGAACAACAGCTCTGGGTCGAAGTCATCCTCGTTGAAGGTTGCAGCTTCATAGACGGCTTCTGAATAGCGAAAGAATGCAAGGAAGGGGACAACAAGTGTGAGTACAAAGATGTACTCTGCAAGTGGAGGGAAAACATGATATGGGGCTTGAGTCAAGGAACGGCTAAACACGGATAACTACACTAAGCAACTTATCCTAAGATTCCAACATCAGGCATCCTATTTAATAACTATGAGGACACTGCTATATCAAAAGGATTGACTCATCGGATTCCATCTGACTACCAATACTCACCAGGTAATTCCATTACCCGGCTACCCGACCAACCATACCAAACCCAGATCCCAACTAATCCTGAACAAGTCCAAGCTCGCTCTTGTCTGTGAGCACGACTGATCAACCAAATAGATACTTTCCAGAGTTTGCACAGCTTTCACCACAAGTCGTGATTCCCGTGTTGCTCCATACTTCCGGGGTGTGGAGTCGGGGTCTCAGTACAAGGATTTTACAAAGCTCCCACCGACTTGTGGTCACCCACTGAGGTTTCACCGCTAACAGCCGACTAAGTCGCTGCAGAAGCCCCCTCTTGTGCCACTACTCATCCAATGGTGCCCACAGAATCGGAGGGTAACTAATTAGTTGGCTAGGCTGTACCCATATAGGCCTCGTGGTTTTACGGATTCACTTGGTTACAGGCTTCAAGAACCGGTCCTTAGGACCCCACATAGGAACAAATACAAGCCTGGCATAAAGCACCACCTCAAACCAACCATCCTGTTAGGATCCCTATACCATGTTGCTACACAAATTACCATTCCCGAATTTTGTTGCATAGTTTATTAGTCAATATTAACATTTCTCCCAACCTTTACTGCACTAGCTTGACTACCCATTTTAGCCCATGGTACTCCAACAGCGAGAAGGAATATTAGTACAAAAACTAATAAACCCTAACATGGGATTCCATGTTTAGACAAGCATGCATATTGAAGGATAAAAACTACACATGAATCCTAAAATTAGGTGCAAGATGTTCAAGGACACTTGTCTTCGATGGAGTGTTGCTCAAAATTCTCGAAAACTTGGTCTTGGAAACTACCGGACTACTTAGTCTCCTAATTTGACAAATCGGAAATAGCACACAAAACAAAACTCTAAGGACACTACACCAAATAGTGCTAAATCTATATAAAAACCCTATAAAAATATTATACACATCACTATGAACATCTAGGTGCAAAAATTGCCCAAATCGGAGCTACGAGAAAAAAGTATTGATCTTTTGAAGTTCCAAGGGCTAAACTACAAGTTTTAGTTGATTTTCAAAGAAAACCCGAATTAATTTTATACTGAAAATTTGATTTATGACGCAATAAAGCATTTGCTGAATTATTTTGCTACAGGAAAAATTATGAAAAAGGTTCACGGGACCCGTGGACCACGGCCTTATGGCCGGTCCACGGTCCACGATGGAACGGGGCTCAAAGGTGTAAGCTCGGTCTAATCTAGGCCGTCAGTTTGGATCGGGTGATTGGAATTAAATAGGAGCAATGGGCCGCGGCGTGGGATGGGAGAGGCGGTGGCTGATGGCGGCGGGCGACCAGAGCCTCGCCGGCGCGGTGTGAAAACACGCCACCGGCCACAAAACTCGACGGGGCTTGGTGCAAAAGAGAGAGGAGGGGAAGGCCTCACAGTGGCTCGACGGTGGCAGAGGGGCCCCGGAGACGGCTAGTGACGGAGAGGAAGGCGGCGGCAGTCGGAGAAGCATCAGGGACGGCACTCCGGCATCTAAACGGCGACGACGAGCACGGGGATTGACACCTTAGGGTCCTACGACACTAAAGAGGCTAAAACCTAAGTCAATTAAGGTTCCACACAGCCGAATTAAGGCGACGACGGAGCTCTCACCGGCAACAATGGTGGTGACGGTGTTGGGGTAAAACCGTACACAAAATCAAAGGGGAAAAATAGTGAAAATGGTGGGGAACCTTGCAAGGGTGGTGATGGGACACTTATATACCCGAGAGAGGGAGAGGGGCGGCCAGATTGAAGGGATTGGCCGGTGGCCCTAATTGGCAATAGAGCTTTGGTTTCCAAATGATAAAAGGGCAAATCAAGGGGGAAATGGCTGGGAAGTGGGAGAGGAAGGGAGGGAATCACGGCCATGTGCTTTGATTGGAGATTTAATGCGCTGGGAGGCTCCGATTTTGAAACTGTCGGTGGATTGGGGGCGATCGGGAACGGTGCTGGGAGGTTAGGGAATGGGAGCCGGTCGGGCGGGCGGCTCAGCTGGTGGCTTGGGCCGGGCCCACGTGCAGAGAGATCAGGGTGAGGAGGGGGAGCGGCTCGGCCGAGGAAAGCTGGCTTGGCTGGCGGGCCCACCTGTCGGCAAAGGGAGGTGGGGATAGGGCGGCTTAGGTGCTGGGAGGCCGGCTCGGCCTAACAGGCTGCCGCGGGGGGGGGGATGCGGAGGAGGCCCATGCAGAGAGAGAAAAAGATAGGGGGAGGGAGGAAGTGGGCCGGGGGAGAAAGAATTCTGCCCGAGAAACTTTTTCAAATTTTGAAATGTTTTCTTTTTATATTTTGCTTCAAATTCAAAAGGGGTTTACACGAGCGACTTCTAACGAATTTTTGCAAAAAATTTCCACGCATAAAAATCTATTGCAACTACGATGGCATGAATGTAACAAGCACAATTATAACCTATGGCCAATTAAATTTAGAAATTAATTTTCCATCTAAATTGAATGAAATACAACTCCTATTTAATTCGAGCAAAATTTTAAATTATTACAAAAATTGAGATTTAGGGTGTTACAAACCTACCCCCCTTAGGCTGAATCTCGCCCTCGAGATCCAGAAGGATCGGAGAAGAGATGTGGAAACTTGGTCTTACAATCATCTTCTCTTTTCGAGGTTGCTTATTCTTTTGACTGATGCTTCCACTGCACCTTGCACATTCGAACTCGCCTATTTCTGGTGACCCATTCTGGCATATCAAGATTCTTGACCGGATACTCAGAATATGAGAGATCATCTTGCACATCCAGTTCTTCTACTAGCAACTGTTCTTTGAGAACTCTTAAGCACTTCTTTAACTCTGACACATGGAAAACATCATGTACTCCCTAGAGTTGAGGTGGTAACTCTTCTCCTCGTTTGCCCAATATCTTGTACAGACCAATAAACCGAGGTGAAAGCTTCCCTTTAACCTTGAATCTGCGTAGACCTCTGATCAGTGATACTTTGAGATACACAAAATCTCCTACTTCAAAAGTCAATTCCCGGTGTCGATGATCTGCATAACTCTTCTGCCTTGCTTGTGCTATTTTCAGATTATCTCTGATCTCTTGCACTTGTCTTTCTGCTTCTCTCAGAACTTCTGGACCGAAGACTTGGCTTTCTCCAGTCTGATTCCAGAACAACGGGGTTCTACACTTCCTTCTATATAAGGCTTCAAAAGGTGACATCTTTAGACTAGCATGATAACTGTTGTTGTACGAGAATTCCACATACTGCAGATTCTTGTCCCAACTATTACCATTCTTCAAAGCATATGCTCTTAACATATCTTCAAGGATTTGATTTACCCTTTCTGTTTTTCTGTCCGTCTGTGGGTGATACGTTGAGCTGAAATTCAACCTTGTGTCCATAGACTCACATAGACGTTGCCAGAACCGTGAGGTAAACTGACTGCCACAATCGGATACAATTATCTTAGGTACCCCAAGCAGATACACAATTCTGGACATATACAATTCAGCTAGCTTCTAACCTTTATAGGTTTCCTTGACTGGAATGAAATGAGCTACTCTTGTTAGCCGATCAACTATGACCCATATAGAATCATATCCTGACTTGGTTCGAGGTAGACCCACTATGAAATCCATGCTGATTTCTTCCCACTTCCATTCAAGTATTTTCAAGGCTGTAGTAGTCCTGCTGGTCTTTAATGCTCAACTTTGACTCACTGACAGATATCACACAAACCCACGTGATCTACTATTGCATGTTTCATTCCGTACCACCAATACTGACCTTTAAGATCTTGGTACATCTTGATACTCTCTGGGTGGATGGAATATGCCAAATCAAGAGCTTCCCTTAGAATTTTATCCCAAATAGCTTTTATGTCCAGAACACATATCCTGTGCTTGTACCAAACTGTGCCTTGTTCATCTTCATTGAAATCAGGGGCTTTGCTGACTCTGACGAGCTGCTTGATTTCCAAAATCTTTATATCATGTTCAAGGGTCGAGTCTATTTCCATTGCAACCATCTCGGTGTTATACACCATAACCAGATTCAACCTTTCAAACTCCTTGCATAGCTCGGGACTCAACTCTTGAAGAGTTATTGCATTAACTTGAGATTTTCTCCTCAAAGCATCAGCTACTACGTTTGCTTTTCCTGGGTGATAGTTGATTCCCAGATTGTAATCTTTGATGAGCTCTAACCATCTGCGTTGCCTGCGGTTAAGATCCAGCTGAGTAAAGATATACTTCAAGCTCCTATGATCAGAATAGATCTCACATCTTTGACAAATCAAATAATGCCTCCAAATTTTTAGTGCATCAACCACTGCGGCTAACTCTAAGTCATGTGTCGGATAATTCTCTTCATGCTTACTTAATTGCCGAGATGCATATGCTACAACATGACCTTCTTGCATGAGCACACATCCCAAACCTTGTCAGGACGCATCGCAATACACTAAAAATAGCTTTTGAGTATCTGGCATGATCAAAATTGGCTGAGGTTAACCTTTTCTTCAATTCAATGAAATTGGCTTCTCGAGCAGCTGCTTAAACTCTGCTCCTTTTTCTAGCAGTTCTGTCATTGGCTTCGCTATCTTAGAGAAACCTTCTATGATCCAACGATAGTATCCCGCTAGACCCAAAAAACTACGGATCTCGGACACATTCTGTGGTGGCTTCCAGTTCAGAACATCTCTTACCTTGGACAGATCTACAGACACACCTCCTGCTGATATGATGTGACCAAGGAAGGGAACTTCCTTCAACTAGAACAAACACTTGCTTAATTTAGCGTACAACTGGTTTTCTCTGAGCTTTTGCAATACCATCCTTAGGTGTTCCTCATGCTCTTCCTCGTTCTTGGAGTAAACCAGAATGTCATCAATAGATACCATGACAAACTTGTCCAAATACTCCATGAAGACCTGGTTCATCAGGTACATGAAGTAGGCTGGAGCATTGGTTAGCCCGAAAGACATTACTGTGTAGTCGTACAATCCATAACGAGTAACAAATGCCGTCTTTGGAATATCTGAGGCACGAATCTTCAGTTGATGATACCCAGACAGAAAATTGATCTTGGAGAACACACATGCTCCTTTCAACTGATCAAACAAATCTTCAATGCAGGGAAGAGGGTACTTGCTCTTGATAGTTACTTCATTTAGGGCTCGATAATCTATACACATCCTTTGTGTAACCTTCTTCGGGATGAAGATAACTGGGGCTCCCCAGGGCGAGGAACTGGGGCGGATAAACCCTTTGTCTAGTAGCTCTTGGATCTGCTCCTTGAGCTCAGCCAACTGATTGGCATCCATTCTATATGGTCTCTTTATATGTAGGATCTGTTCTAGGTACTAATTCAACGACGAATTCAATTTCACGATCAAGTGGCATACCTGGCAAATCCTCCGAGAAGACGTCAAGAAACTCATTAACCACTATGCTATCTTCCACTGCATTGGCTTTGTTTAAACTGGCGTTGATAGCTAACTTTGTCGTGGCTTGAAACTCCACCTTGGTACCATCTGTATGCGTCAACTGTACTGACTTTGTAGCGCATCTGATGACACCTTTGTATTTGGTCAACTAGTCCATTCCTAGAATGATATCAATATCCTTGGACTCCAGAATGATGAGGTTGGCAAGAAAGTCTACGCTGCCCTTATGCATATACTTATTTTAGGGCATGCATGCCTTGATTCCATTTCTCCTCCAGGAGAACTAACTAGAACCCAATTTTTCATTAATGCTCTTGGCAATTTATATGTATTCACGAACTGATATGATATGAATGAATGCGTAGCATCAGAATCAAACAATGTTGTAGTAGGAAGAGAGTTTGCAGAAAACATACCCAGCACTACATCAGGAGCATCCTGGGCTTCCTCCACAGCAACATGGTTAATTCGACCATGCATCGCGTTCTGGCAAGGCTGCTATTGATTGTTGCCCTGAGAAGGTGCTTGTCCTTGCTGCTTCTTGGGGAACTTGTTGGCAAGATGCCCGAAGTTGCCGCAACTGAAACACGGCCCAATGTTGCTTGACCCTTGGTCGGTGTGGTTCTGCTGCTAAGGCTGGTTGTTGTTGGCTCACTATCGCTGCTGGAAACTAGGGTGAGACTGCTGCTGTGATGGCTGTACTAACGACTTGTATGACCCTGCAACCTGATTCTGCTGCTGGCCCTGTCCTCCATGGCAGAACATAGGACCAGTGGCAGGAGGATTGAAGCGGGGGCGGGTGTTACCACCAGAAGACTGACCCTGCAGATGGTGCTTGCGCTCTTCTCCCAAATTCCGGCGCTTCTTCTCCATTATGAAGGCTCTGTCTACCAGCATCTGGAAGCTGGGATACTCATTGGCTGAGAGAGCATATTGTAAACTAGCGTTGAGGCCCTCCAAGAAGCAATCTTGTTTCTTTTCATCACTATCCACGTCATTGGGGGCGTAGCGAGAGAGCTGGGTAAACTTGGTGAGGTATTGCCTTACTGCCATGGGTCCTTGCTTCAGACTAAGGAACTCCTCTTCAGCTTTACTTCACCATTGGGGACATAGTGTGCACGGAAGTTATCCTGGAACTTTGCCCAAGTGATTTTCTGGGGATTCCTATGAGCGGCATTATAAGCTGTCCACCACTCTTGAGCTGGTCCAATCAATTGGTGGGATGCGAAGAGAACTTTCTCCCTTCCACTACACTGAGCTATCTGTAGCTTGCTTTCAATTGCCTTCAGCCAATCATCTACTTCCATGGGCTCCACTGCCTGAGAGAAGGTAGGTGGCTAGGTGCTCAAAAAAGTTCTGAGCCTGGACTGCGGTTGCTGTGGCGGTGCCTACTGAGCTTGAGGTTGTTAATTGATTGCCTGAACCAAGCCCTGAAGAAGGGTCATGACTTGGTGGGTGTCCACGAGGGGTGGCGGGGGAGGAAGGTCGCGTTGGTTGGCAGCGTTGTCATTGGTGTTGTCATTGACATTGTTGTTGACATTATCATTGTCATTGTTGTTGACGTTGTTGTTGGTGTTGTCGTTGACGTTGCTGTTGCGCCTGGTGTTCACCATCTGTTGGTCGCCACAGTACAAGTGGGAGAGCATAAGAGAAAAGCAAGGGCGGAAAAACAAGATAAGAATAGAAAAGAATAGAAAGAAAGGACTCCCAACTAATATTATTAACTGATGAAATGTAGAGGGGAAACCCCCACATCACACCAACACTCAATCAAAGATCCAACTCATAACACGGTTCACACAACAGCCACAAGCACAGACTGGAGCCAACGACACACAAGGCTAAACGATTTATTCAGCTAGGGACATCCTTAAAGCTCTACTCTACTCCTGACCTGCTAAGCCTGAAGGGCCTGCAACATCTTCCTGATGAAGCTTCTTGCGTGAAGGAGGATGGGGCGGTGCATGTGCGGGTGCAGGTGCCGGGGGAACCTCGTTGGGGAGCTGGTCAGGGTCCTTCAACATCATCTCCAGCTCGTAGATCATCTGCTCGTGCTTGGCGTGGCGCTGGTGTAGATCCTCCAACTCGTCAAGTGCTCTATCCAGCTCTGCGTAGAGAGTGTCGGTGAGGCGGACCTGCTCTCTCAGACGGAGATCCACTATGTTGCCCATGAATGCAAAGGTGACCTGCAGGCTACCTGACGGGTGCTGCAGGAACTTCCCAAACTGGGTGTGGTTGAGGTCCTGCCTGTTCTCCCAGCAAAGAACAGCCAGAGCTTGGTAGGCAGCGTCCTCAATCCCTGCCTTGAACGTAGCTTTGAGGGCGGTGGCGGTGTGGACTTGATGAACTCGGCGAAGACCATCGTCGAAGGGCTTCTTGAACATGGTCACCTCCACTAACCAGGAGTAACCACGTCCTCCAAGCGAAACCCTGATGCCCTTGAAGAGAGGAGTGTCGTGGTAACCAAGTCCTTGTAGCAGGTACCACAGCGTGCGGGCGAAGTATGCGGCAACCTATCCGTCGGAGTAGAACTCAGCTGGGGGTTGGTGCCTCCAGACTGCACCAGCATGAACCTCCACCTTAGGAACCAGCACATGCTTGGGCGGGGTGATCTTCGTGCGGGCCATCTAAAATTTTGAAGAAGGAAAGAAATTGGTATCCATTTTATAAAGAGCAGTAGACAGAAAGGAAAAACAGGAAGAAAAACAATTTGCAAAAGTAGTTTGTACAAATATAAGTCCTTAGCACGTCCAGTCTATCTAGGCTGCATCCTACGGTCAACACGACTCTGATACCAGTTCTGTAATTCCCAATTATAAACGAACAAAACCAGATACAACACATGTATGCCAGGATCAAGTTTCATACAAGTGCTTACATCATTAGTGTATCATCACAGTGCCATTATTACAACATTAATTAACTTATAACAAAAGGACCCAAGGGTCTAAAAGAAAACACAGCGGAACTTAAAAAGAGGACTTCAGTGCCAGCGGGGCTTCCATCTTCCACAGGCCTCAACCGGGGTCACACCAGCCTAGAACAGCAGCTTCGGGTCACAGTCGTCCTCGTTGAAGGTTACAGCTTCATAGACGGCTTCTAAACAGCGGAAGAATGCAAGGAAGGGGACAAAAAGTGTGAGTACAAAGATGTACTCCGCAAGTGGAGGGAAAACATGATATGGGGCTTGAGTCAAGGAATGGCTAAACATGGATAACTGCACTAAGAAACTTATCCTAAGATTCCAACATCAGGCATCCTATTTACTAAGTATGAGGACACTGCTATATCAAAAGGATTGACTCATCAAATTCCATCTGATTACCAAGACTCACTAGGTAATTCCATTACTCGGCTACTTGACCAACCATACCAAACCCAGATCCCAACTAATCCTGAAGAAGTCCATACTCACTCTTGTCCGTGAGCACGGCTGATCGACCAGATAGATACTCTGCAGAGTTTGCACAGCTTTCCCCATGAGTCATGATTCTCGTGTTGCTCCATACTTCTGGGATGTGGAGTTGGGGTCTCACTACAAGGATTTTACAAAGCTCCCGCCGACTTGTAGTCACCCACTGAGCATTCACCACTAACAAATGACTAAGTCGCTGCAGAAGCCCATTCTTATGCCACTACACATCCAATGGTACCCACAGAATCAGAGGGTAACTAATTAGTTGGCCAGGCCGTACCCATATAGGCCTCGTGATTGTGCGGATTCACTTGGTTACAGGCTTTAAGCACTAGTGCTTCGAACCCCACATAGGAACAAGCACAAGCCTGCCATAAAGCACCACCTCAAATCAACCATCCTGTTAGGACCCCTATACCATGTTGCTACACAAATTACCATTCCTGAATTTTGTTGCATAGTTTATTAGTCAATATTAACATTTCTCCCAACCTTGACTACACTAGCTTGACTACCATTTTAGCCCATGGTACTCCAACAGCGACAAGGAATATTCATACAAAAACTAGTAAACCCTAACATGGGATTTCAAATTTAGACAAGCGTGCATATTGAAGGATGAAAACTACACATGAATCCTAAAATTAGGAGCAAGATGTTCAAGGACACTTACCTTCGATGGAGTGTTGCTCAAAATCCTTGAAAACTTGGTCTTAGAGATTACCGGACTGCTCAACTCCTAATTCGACAAATCGAAAAAAGCACACAAAACAATACTCTAAGGACAGTACACCAAACAATGCTAAATCTAGATTAAAAACCCTGTAAAAAGATTCTACACGTCACTACAAACATCTGGGCGTGAAAATCGCCCAAATCGGAGCTACGAGCAAAAAGCATTGAGCTTTCGAAGTTCCAGGGGCTAAACTGCAAGTTTTAGTTGATATTTAGAGAAAACCCGAATTAATTTTATACTGGAAATTCAATTTATGACACAATAAAGCATTTGCTGAATTATTTTTCTACTGGAAAAATTATGGAAAAGGTTCACGGGACCCGTGGAGAACGGCCTTATGGCCGGTCCACGGTCCACGGTGGACCGGGGCTCAAAGGAGTAAGCTCGGTCTAATCCGAGCCATCGGTTTGGATTGGGCGGCTGGCATTATTAGGAGCAGTGGGTGGTGGTGCGGGATGGGAGAAGCGGCGGCCGACGACGACTTGCACCCAGAGCCTCGCCGGCACGACGCAAAAACACGCCACTGGCCACGAAACTAGACGGGGCCTGGCGCAAAAGAGAGAGGAGGGGAAGGGGGGTTCTCACAACTGCTCGGCGACGGCAGAGGGGCTCCAGAGGCGGCCAGTGATGGAGAGAAAGGCGGCGGCAGTCGGAGAAGTGTCGAGGATTGCACTCCAGCGTCTAAACGGTGATGATGAGGACGGGGATCGACGCCTTAGGGTCCTGCGATATAGAAGAGGCCAAAACCAAAGTCAATAAAGGTTTGACATGGCCGAATTAAGGCGGCGGCGGAGCTCTCACCGGCAACAATGGCGGTGACGACATCGGGGCAAAACCGTGAGCAAAATCAAAGGGGAAAAACGGTGAAATGGGTGGGGAATCTTGCAAGGGTGGTGATGGGATGCTTATATACCTGAGAGAGGGAGAGGGGGGGCTGGATTCGAAGGGATTGACCGGCGGCCCTAATTGGCAGTAAAGCTTTGGTTTCCAAAGGATAAAATGGCAAATCAAGGGGGAAACGGCTAGGAAGGGGGAGAGGAAGGGAGGAATTGTGGCCATGCGCTTTGATTGGAGAATTAATGCGCGGGGAGGCTCCAATTTTGAAACGGTCGGCAGATTGGGGGCGATCGGGACCGGTGGCAGGAGGTTAGGGAAGGGGAGCCAGTCGGGCAAGCGGCTTGGCTGGTGGCTTGGGCTGGGCCCGCGCGCAGAGAGATCGGGGCGGGGAGGGGGAGCAGCTCGGGCGGGGAAAGCCACCTATGGCCAATTAAATTTAGAAATTAATTTTCCATCTAAATGGAATAAAATACAACTCCTATTTAATTCTAGAAAAATTTTAAATTATTACAAAAATTGAGATTTAGGGTGTCACAGAGGGCGAGGAAGTATTGTACAAAGGCATGAAGGCACACATACATATGGTCACCCGTTCGAAAGATCCCCATGCACTCCCATACAGAAAGAGACAACCGTTCCCGAAGGTCCATATTATATTATTAAACATCTAGTACATCCGGAGGACACAAACAAAGAGCGACAATACAGAGATTGCTACGAAGAAGATAGACCCCGACAGAGCAAGCCAGCGGGAGAAAGAGTACAAGGTGACTAGGTCAAGCTATAGGCCCATAGCAAGGCCAAAGTCAACCATGAGACAAGAATGTCTCGCGACTTCACCAAGAGCTCCCTCCAGAAGACCGCCTTCACCTCCTACAGGTCCCAGTAGGGGCCATGCATGGGGCGGCGTATGCGTCTCATCTGCGTCCTGCCGCTGCGGAGGCTCATACAGTAGCCGACTCCTGAGCTGTCGGAGGACGAAGAAGAGTCTGAGGAGGTCGTCGGTGGGGCCTTCTCTCTTGCCTTCCTAGCCCCCTCCTTTGCCTTCAAAATCACCGTCATCTCCACAGATGCCTACTTCTCCTCATCGCTCTTCCCCCGTAGGAGACCCTAGTCGGTCTCCTCATCATCGTTGGAGATATCAATGATCCCAACGGGCGTGGCCTCCCGAGCCAAGGGTCGGACTAGAGCGGCAGGCAGTCGCCTCCCCTACAGAGATGGAGGTAGCATGGCCACCGGCGCCTCTGCCGTTGACCGAAATGGTTTGACTCCCGAAGAACCTGTCGAGATCATCAACATCCCCGAAGAGGATAAGGAGGAAGATGATGCCATACTCAAGACATGATTAACTGCTCACTCGTAGGGCTGTGGAGAATCCAGTCGGGTGACCCTAGCTTTATACCCGGGCCAAGCAGCCACGTAAGCTTGGGAGATGAAGCGGAACCGACGCAGCGGTGTCACCCATTGAATGCCTGAGGGGACCATGGCCATACCCCGGTCGTTCCGCCAACACGTGGCAGCGTTCCATGACGAACGCCTCGTTTTCTCGCACAACCGCCCCATCACATTAATAACCCAGACTCCTTTCAGCGCGTGAGAGGGGCATGGGCACAAGAGGTTAACCGACCCCCCGCATTGTCCAGTCAGAATGCGGTAGTGGCATGTCTCATCTTGCTAGGCAAATGCGTGGGGCCCCCTGATCCTCCACGTAATCTCTACTATGCTAACCTCAAAAGGCAAGAAAAACCATTACCGAAGAAATCTAGATGGCATGTATCGGCCTCGACATGAACCCCGGAGTGCACCACCTCCATCGACGCCCCTCTGGCCTAGGGTCCCGACACCGCGCATGCCAGCTCCAACAGGCTCCGGCCACCATCGCCAATACACCATCAGCCTTGGGCCGAGTCGTCGACGCCCACGATTCCTGACGAAAAAACTTCTTAAGGATAGGGAATGGCCATTGGGCATCCTTGATACTATATCGGGCTGGACTTGGTTTTCCTCTACATCCTCTCCCCCCTCTGAAACATCGAGGCCCGAGAATGAGGGGGTACTGTTGGGGGAAAATAAACCAGCCTGAGGATAATGGTTGAAGATTACTATCCAGGTCCCTCTGGAGCCTTAATCTCTGGACGCTCAGCTAAAGGCTTGACCTCCGAAGGCATCAGGCTCCTTCGTGCCACCTCTTCGTACCCGCGAAACCTTCTAATGACTCAAAACCGCGCCTGGCTCCTCCGAAGCCTTTGGCCTCCGAACTCTCAACAGCAGGCCTAACCCCCACAGGTTGTGAGGCCCTTCGGGCCACCCCACCGCCGCCCGGGTGGCTTTCCGAAGCCTCGGCCTCCTAAAGGCTCAGCCTCCCAAAGCCCGAACTCCTGAAGCCCTGGCCTTCTGGAGTCCTGCCTCCCGAAGCCTCCACCTCCCGGAGCCATGCCTCCCAAGGCCCCCGTCTCCAGCTGCTCGGGCCAGCTTCCCAAAGGCTACAAGGTGAGTCATCAGGCCTCAGGAAAGATCTACCAGAAGGAGAGCACCAGTCATACTTTGCCTGCAAGGAAGTAACCGGCATTAAACGCCTAGGCTGCTGTACGTCACTCTGACACCCCGGCGTAATGGAGGCTATCCTGACACCCCTGACAGTACAGCGCTGGGCTGCAATTGGTGAACGGCTCACCCCCCTTGAGGGGACAGGCACCACAATAGTTACTACGATGGATATTTATCTCCCAGGTAGGGTAAAAAGTAGTTATCCGGGATAAGGCCTAGTAATTCTGTCAGATCCCAGATATTTGTACATTGTGATAACTTGTACGCCAAGCTATGCATGGCCTTATAAATAAGAGCCATGCTCGCCTAGCCTAGAGGGGGCTAGACAGCAGAAAGACATGGAGGTGAAAAAACACCAAGTCACGCTGTGATACTCCCCCCAGATCGGTCCATTTTTTCTACCATCAATACATTCGTGGTGTTCCTTCCTCTTAAACTTCGTCTCCAAGCTTGAGTCTCCACCTTAGAAGAAACTCTCACCGTACTTGCTGAGGCAAGACGAACTCTTGCTCCAACAACTGCTGACTGAAGGATTTGGCGGGTAGTGATACCCAAGGCATCACTGCCGGCTGAAGCGTTTGACCAGCAGTGATTTGCTAGAATCACTCTCGGCTGAAGGTTTCAGTCAGCAGTGTTTTCCCTCTCATCCCTCCTCAATCCTCCCTCTCTCTGTCCTCTCTGTACTCCCTCTCTCTCCTTGATCTCTCCATATCTCTCTCAATACATGCATACAATGATACATATATTTATTGTAAATCAATAATAAAATCACCTTCATTAATACATAGTAATGAACAAATATTACAAGGCATCGATAAACACACATATATACATAATAGTTCTCACAGGTCACCCTCTGAAAAGTCAATCAAGTTGAGCTAGTCCAGTATCCCTCTACACTCCTGCGATGAGGATCACGTCTCTGCACTAACGACTAATGGCTTGTGTATGTCCAAGGATACCGGGGGTGGAGGGGTGATGGTGGTGGAGCAGAGGACCCGGTCATGCTTGATTGACCTTAGAATCGTGTATGCTCTAGGCTCGGTGGTGTGTCAAAGACATCGTAGTCTGACGCCTAAACACCTCTAGGGTTTGAGCCTTTGGCCTCCTTCGTAGCACATTGATAGGCCACCCTCTCGTCCTCCTACTCCTGGGCACACTTACGGGACACTGCATCTTGCTCCTCCACAGTGCATAGTGATGGGCTAGCCTCTCATCCTCCTCCTAGGCATGCTTACTGGCCGCTGCTTCTTGCTCCTCCTTCTCATCATCGTTGGAAGGCCATTCTATCGAAGAGTCATCTGACTGTACCAACTTCATATCATACATAATAATTCATGTCATTCATTAATAATCATTAATTAATGTCATTAATTAATATTTTGTCAATTGGCAAAATATAATCCATCGTCAAGCCCCTTGGTAGCTTTCCTCCTTGCTGCATACTCTCTACTAGAAAGTACGGTGTCATCTGAAGATCTCTCACGTGTGGATGGCACAACCGGTTCATGAAACTCACCGTTTGTGTTGATAACATGTTCCAAGAAGAACTCAACCATCTGTTCTTCAAGGGCATGCATTTCTGCAGGTTGTAACATACTTGTGCATAGTTTGGAGCACTGCGTTTGAATAATCAAAAGAATTAGTCCTTGAACACGTGTAGAAATTGAAAATAAGGCATCGATATGTTATTTCACACCTCAAGATCATTGAACCTAACAGCGTCTCCGTCCAGGATGAATGCGTGCATGAAAGTAAGAACATAAAATGCCGTAGCGATTGTTGTCGGGTGGCTACCTCATAAACTTCAAGAGAAAAGAATTTGTTAGTGGAATGAATTGAACCTTTTTATTCAGTAAGAAATGCAAGACATGAATATGGTTTGTGTACCAGAAAGTTAGTTTTTACATCGTACTGCTTCTAGAATGGAAAGTGGATTACACTCTTTTTGTGATATCTTGTGTACACTCTGTACATGGATATGAATACCAATTAAACTTAGATGCAATTATTGAGAAGATTAAATGATCAAGTTAACCTATTTAGCAAGTCGATAAGGTGCGGGTAAGTCATCTTATCTCTCTTTTGTGAGTCCAAGACAATGATCTTGCTTAAGTTTGGGTGGATGACAAAGAGGATCAAATAAAAACTGCAGAATATATCACCATAGCAAATTAGTACTAGAATCGAGTTGCCCATAAAATGAGAACGCCCTGGTGCACAAACACATACTCATAGTTGTAGGATAAGAGTATGAATTTCTTGTATTGGTGGTGAAGCAGACACTTCAATAAGTATTCCTTAGTGAAGTCTGGATTCTTCATTACAAGTTTCTGGATCACAAGCCTAGGATCGATGAATCCTACATTCTTTTCTAAGTATTGTTCGTATGCTTGGATCTTCATTCTACGAAAGAGAGAAGTTAGCCATGCAATTTCCAAGTATAAGATCATATAACATGAGTTATATGCATAAGACACTTACAGAGTCCACGCTCTGACTGTATCGATGGCATCTTCCTTGTACAGTTCATACAGGTGCAAGAATTCCAGCCAGAAGAAACTATCCCTGTTGAGGAAATATTTATCTCTGTACCTTACGAGGAACACCTAAAAACCCTACCTGGATTGCTCCAAGTACCACTGATGTAATCCGCGCATTTGAGTTCTAAGGTTTCTTTCTATATCAGGTTTGACCAAAGGTTTGCTCAACTCAAACGGCCATGTAACATCCAATTTTGATATATCCACTCCCACACTAAGCCGTGCTAGTTCCTCTGTTGTTATTTTTAAATCAGCCATGAAGTCCGCAATGCTTGGAGCATCCTTAATGATTGGGCCTAGTTTTCTCTTGGCCTGCTTCTTGGTGATGCGTTCATAGTCAGTCGATGGCTTACTTGAAGCCGCCCTTGTCTGTTTAGCTTTGGCCATTTTTATGAAAAAATTTCAAGGCATCTTCAAGCACAACAGGCTTCGGTGGAGGTGGTGGAGGATGGAAATGAGATGTGACACTGGCATCCACAATCGTATTGGTTTCCTCAGCAGTGAGTGAATAGACATCCTTAGGTTCTGCCAACTTCTTAGGTGCCACCAACTTATTAGATGATGTCGTCTGCTTGGATGTTGTAGAACCTGACCTTGTTTTATGAGCTGATGGCTGGCTTGTTGATGGTGTTAGCTTCTTAAGCGATGGACTTCTTCGAGGCGATGGCTGAGGACGTGGACTTTTTTTGGGAGATGGCTGAGGAGACGGAGATCTTTGAGGCGATGGTGGCCCGGGTGTAGTGGAGAGTAGAGATTCTCAGGAGCTGTTCCTGATGGAAACACTATGTAGACCTTCTCCCACGTGACAAATGTATTCTCTCCTATAGTGTTCGCCCTCTCCTTGGCGGGGTAGTCCACCTTAACATGGCAGTACTGGTCAACTGCCTTGTCTACTTTGACTAGGGTGTAGCCCTCTAGTATTAGATGTTCGTGCAAATGTTCATGGGAGCTGTGGGCATAAGCCACGCCGGAAGCCACCTTGATGGTAATGTTTCTAGCACCAATGTGTAGTTCACACAGTGTCCATGCTGTGATGAGGTCTATAGCATAAGTGATGGAGTCAACTGCCAAAACTCATGTGGACACATTGCTACTCTAATGACCACCAGGGCTGGAGTGCGTAACATTAGGAGACGCTACCGGCCGTTCCTGTTCGCTCACAATGGCACCTCATTCACTCATGAGGGCTTGTCATATTGCTTGCGATATTTTTTCTTCTGTTTGTCCCCTCTCCTTTTTTAGCGCTTTTTCAAGTATTTCCATCATCCTAGCTTGTTCTGCCTCTCATTGCATCTCACTCTTCTTGGGATCTCTTTCGACTCTTATAACTATCAATGTTGCTTGGGAATCCATATTTCCAACCCATCACCCCAATGCATCATATGCAACCACCTTGCTCCTTATGTCCCAGGGCTAAGGTAAGCTCATCCCTATCCCTGTCTGGCTTGAAAGAGCCTTGTACAAACTGTTCGTGGGCTTTTGCAAGCTTTTTTGCAAGATCTTGGATCACTTTGGGGTCTTTGGATGTAGTAAAGGATAAGTTTCCATTAGACGAGTAAGCAGCACCCCTCCCAAGAAGGAAGTGTGTTGATCATTCGCTCCAGTCCTCCATCTTAGGCGTGACACCTCTCTCTCGTAGTTAATCTAGCTGTTGTTGCCACTGCCTTTCTTTCCTCATGTACCCACGACTGCCGACTTTGTGGGGGTACTGGTTTTTCTTTGATTTTGCTTTGTTCACCTCACTCAACATCTGTGCTTCTTCCAACAACTTGTACTTTGTAAAGGCTTGCCAATGATCTTCTAGTTGTGGTCATTTGCGAAATCTGGCATTGTACCTTTCTACACATATATTCTAGCAGTGTCCCCTTCCAGTTCTTAAATGAAAGGCCCATGATCATTAGTGTCTTACGCTTAACTACTTCCATATCTGTCTCTTTAGGGAAGTCAAACTTCTCTTATATCTTAGGCCACAAGATGTCATTCTTGATCAAATCAGGAACCACATGCGGATCACCTCATTCGCGAGTCCACAATCTGTAGCTGATGGGCACGTGTTCCTTAACAACAATCCCATAAATTAACTTATATGGCCCTAGAACTCTCTCTGGTGCAGTTGGCTCCCCTTCTAGTCAGACCTCTGTGATCACAAATCATCCTGTAAACATGTTCGAGGGACCTCAGACATGATATCGCTCCTGGGATTGCTCATTGTTGTGAGGTCAACCTCAGATAGGGCGTCCAGCTCATCTTGAGAGAAGTTGTCCTGGGATTGCTCATTGTTGTGAGGTCAACCTCAGATAGGGCGTCCAGCTCATCTTGAGAGAAGCTGCTCTCTGAACTAGTATGACTGGCACATAAATGCTGACTGAAAAGAATGCTTCCTCAACGAACAGGTAATCAGTACTAAAGTCCTAGAAGTAATAATGTTTACTCTAGTATGTCTACCTAAATAAGCTCAAGTTTTCTAATTTGAAGTACTTAGGATAATCCATTCCTAATGTGAAGTCTACCTAAATGCTTCCTCTCTGAACAGGTAATCAGTTCTCTAAATATGTCTAATCTAATACTTTAGGATAATCCATTCCTAATGTGAAGTATTCACATGGTTTTATGATTCTTCCAAGCTTTTATTAGGATCACACTCATAATTTTCTGTAGGATCCTACTAGGTTCTAATAATCCTAGTGGTTTGTTGTCCAGATGTATTCCTAATACTAGACCTAGCTGTAGGGATCAGTGACGTCCTAAGAGGAGGGTGAATTATGACACTTAGAAACTAATGGCTCCAAAAAAAGCTTCGCAAGATAAATCTATCTCAAATTCTATCTAAATGTGCTATAGGTTTATCTAGTATGTCTACTCTATTGCTCAAGAGGATTGCAACCTACTCGAGTAAGGTAAATTACAATTATGTAAATGCGGAAACATAAATAAGGTAGAGAGAGAAACTCGGCACAAGGGATTTTTATCCCGTGGTATCGGTGGCACACAAGCCACCCTTAGTCCATGTTGGAGCTTCACAAAGGATATGCTCCAGATCGCCAAGTCTCTTCCGGCCATAGCTGTTGAACTACCAAATCACCAAGACAAGGCCTCAAGCATGATGAGCCACCAAGCCATCAAAGCAGGGTCTCACCACTAACTCTTTTTTGGTTACTTGTACGTTGTCTTTATTTCGGAGCTTTAGTCACAAAGACAAGTATCTCCGCGTCCTCACACAATCATCTTGCTGTCTCTCCACACCAAATCAGAGCGTCAACAAGTTATCAACGAGTCCAAGACTCCAAGACGCTGACGTACTTCTCTGTATATGGTTGGATCACTCCTTGATCCACTCTCTAGGTTCCAGCACATAGCAACACTTCTCTCTAGGCCTATAAGCACTAATCACTCTCTAAACGTGTTCTTAATCACCTTGGATGAACACTTTAAACACTTTAGTAGCTTGGATGTCTTCTCAACTATGTATGAGCTTCCTCTAGATTCCAGTAGCTTCAAATGGATGAGTGGAAGGATATTTATAGCCTTAATCCTGTGGACTAGCCATTTCTTTAATGGCTCAACTTTACTATGAACACTGGATGGTCCGATGCAGACAGTGGTATAAGCACTGGAACATCCGATGTGTACAACCTCAGAAACTAACCATTAAAACCTCACTCAGAACCACTATGAACACCTAACATTTCGGTGTAATTGCAACTTCATCACCAGACTATCCGTTGATCTTCAACTCCCTTAAAATAGTCCAATGTTCTGTTAATTGCTCTGGTGCTCTTACTCTTCTACACCGGACCATCCAGTGAGGTGATCCTCATCCGTCATCAGAAATACTCTGTTGTGTTCACCAGGGCATCACCGGACGTTTCGGTGAGTGCAACTTCACTGAACTCCACTGACAGAATACTCCAATGTTGCCAAAGCTTTTATCACTTGACCATCTGGTAAGTTCAACAACCTCTGGACAAAATGCTTCAGTGAGTGCAAACTCCTCTGCACCAAACTATTCAGTCAGAACAATTTCTCTAGAACTTCACCAATTCAATTAAACTCTGTCCCGGCTGCAGTGGTTTCTTCATATATTGTATCCATAAGACCTACGAACATATATTTTTGACAAACATGTTAGTCTCAATGACTATGTCATTATTAATCACCAAAATCATAATCATGACATAATACAACTATTTTTGCTACATTAGCTTATTCAACTTAGAAAATATTCAGCTCAAATGCTAGAGTTTCTCCCAAAATCCTTTCTTTCAGACACCCCCAATGTGCAGCAAATTCTGGAGCCTAGCATACAAAATTGAAATATTTAACTGACCACGTAGTTTGCATCTTAAACTCGTGCACTGGATTAATTAGTTAGTCGACAGTGATGAAAGATTCAAGGTTACAGAGTCCAGTCTGTCATGCGAACCCACTGGAATAACAAAGGATTATTATCACTGAGGCACTTTGACAACTGATAAGCATAAAAAATCAATAAGGTGACATATGAACATAGTTGTTATGGCGACGTGGCAACTAATCATCTTCATAACTTTACAGCACCTATGACGCACGATGCGGCGACATCATGAACACATGGGCTTGGCAAAAACATATATTTCAATATTTTTTCCAAATACACACTATCTCTCAAAATATATATAAAAAAAGAAAGAAAAGAGGAATACACAAATAAAAAGATTGACAACCAACCTAGACCACTAATTCGGCCCATGTAAGCTAGCTAAGTGACCCTTCTACTTCCTTTTCCGCAAGCTTTCACTCCGCCCTCCCTGCGCCGCCACTCCCTCCGCACCCGCTTGCTTCACTCCACCCTTCCCGTGCTGTCGCTCCCTCCGCACTCGCCTGCTTCACTCCGCCCTTCCCGCGTCGCCGGTCCCTCCGCACCCGCCTGCTTCACTCCGCCCTTCCCGCGTTACCGGTCCCTCCGCCCTCCCGTGCCACCTGCTCCCACCGGATCTACACCAAGCACAGACGACAGCTAGGGATTTCCGATTTGGGAGATTCAGGAGAGTGGCCGAAGCAAAACGGAGATCCAAACGGACAAGTAACCCTCTCCCTCTGTTGCGCCCATCATAATGCACAAAGCCATGGTGTCTCGGTGGCGAGATATCATTCTCCGTCACACTGATATATAAGCGTTATGGCAACGATATCCAGATGCCATGACAACTATGCACATGAATAACTCACATACGACATTCAGAAACTTCAAAACTGAAATCTTTACTGATGCAATGATTCCAATACCCTTTATTATGATGGAGCAAGCATGATTGGATACCAGCATGCAACAAACTTCAATCAGAATAAGCTACATAACTAACTAGTAACACTAAAATGCTCAGAAAATCAGGAAAGGAAATTAAGGAAGGGTAACAAAATCACACTTGAATTCTGTAACTAGCACTATATAATTCTGAGATATACTGCAGTACCATGTAACTTTCATAACGTAAATGGAATGAATCCTAATACACACATCTAACTTCTGATTCAGAAACACCGAACAAACTGCATCTGCAGCCATATACTCCAGTAAGTTAACGCAACAGAGAAACAAAAAAGAGTAGATATTGCCTCCCCGCCATTTAAGATCACTGTGCTCCATTTGCTACCAACGATTCTCGCTCAAAGTTCTCTATCATATGATGTTTCAAGCACGATACATTTTAAGTAGAGCAGCATGCCCTCTTTGTGTTTCCCACAGTGTTGTCAATGCTGATGGTTTTGCCTTGGGAAGGCAGTGGAGCTGCTGCAGCAGCTGCTTCCTTAGCGGCCAGCGCTTTCCTGTTGACAATGCCATAGACCTCCGTGATGATAGTCTGGAAGGCTTCCTCCACGTTTACAGCCTCCATAGCTGATGTCTCGAGGAAGAATAGCCCCTCCTTCTCAGCCAATGCTTTACCTTCATCCTCCGAGACACCTCTCAGGTGCGTCAGGTCGGACTTGTTGCCGACCATCATTATCACAATGCTGGAGTCGGCGTGGTCGCGGAGCTCGCGAAGCCATCTGTAAACATTGTCGAAGCTCTGCCTTTTTGTGATGTCATATACAAGCAGGGCTCCCACGGCACCGCGGTAGTATGCACTTGTAATGGCACGGTACCTCTCCTGGCCGGCTGTGTCCCAGATCTGAGCCTTTATTGTTTTGCCCTCCATCTGTCAAAGAAGACTACGCACAATCAGACGTGGAACGAATAGCTGGAGCATTAAATTCATGCTCAGAACAATAAGAAAATTTACCAAATGGTACACGATACTGAGGTGAGAAATTCAGAGTCAGTCATGAGTTCTAAATGCATATGAACAGTAGCAGCCAAATTCAGCTACAAAAGAGGCCGTCCAGTACAGTAGGGAATGGCAATGCCATCGTATCAGGAAATTTTTCAGATCAAAGAAATTACAACGTGAAGAAACAAAAAAAAATTGAAGGACCAACCTTATAAAAAAGCAAGGAAATGTTAAGATGATAGTTTGGTTTCACCTAACACTCCAGGACAGATAGGATACCACATACAGACCTGACGTAGTAGCTGGTGCATCAACATATCAATCAGACCATCAACCAACCAATGATGTGATCCAGGGGAATAAGGACGATCTAGCATGCAAAAGATGACACTAAGACACAGCACAAGTCTAATAGTAACAACTAGTGTACTGAATAATTACCAAAACAGAGAGAAAAAGAAAAGGCAATCGACGCAACAGTGCATTTGCTACAAGTGAACAGATGATCCAGTTCCAAACAGAGTCCGTCCCTAATCATCCGTCCATGAGGATCTGACACATCATTACAATCCCAAGAAAGACTCGTCAGGCACCGCGCATTACGAAACGAGCAGTTTTCTTGGGGTGGCTAGCAAATGCAATCTTGGCGACATCATTCGCCCCACAAAAGGTCACCAAGACCGAGATCTGGTGGGCTGGGATCGAAACGAGACCAACCACGGATGCGTGCGTGCAGAAGGAGAGATTGAGAAGGGCGGATCAGCGGATGGAATGGGGGCTGGCGGTGACCAGACCTGCAGGGACTTGGTGGCGAACTCGACGCCGATGGTGGACTTGGAGTCGAGGGAGAAGTGGTTGCGCGTGAAGCGAGAGAGGATGTTGGACTTGCCGACGCCGCTGTCCCCGATCAGCACCATCTTGAACAGGTAGGAGTACTCGTGATCCACCCGCCCGCCCATCTCTCCCCTCCTCTTCTGCTTTTCTTCCTCGTCTGGGAGAGGAAATCAAGGTTCCCTTCTCGGTGGTGAGGAAAGCAGAGGAGGCCAAGGATGTCAGGGGATGGGTGGAGAAGAAGGGGGAAAAGTAGGGACGAGCGGTGGCCTGGCCTGGGCTGGTGGGTGGTGGTGCGAGAGCACTGGCCCAAACTAACCAAACCCTCCCAAAGGGAATTGGGAGCCCATCTTTTCAGTGGTTTCTGAACTGTTGCTCTGGTTTCAGTAACATGAAAGAATGGTTTCTCAGTCCTAGGAAAGTTTTGTTGAGAAAAAAAAACTATTGGGATCTCTCTATTCTCTTCTGGTAGGTTAGCTTTCCAAATATTATTTTACGTTTTGGACACCTGCAAAAGGTAAAAAACTGTCGAGTAATTGTCCGAATAACTTGAAGGATTAGCTAAGGTGTACAACTAATTTTGTTAAAATGAACCGTATCATTTTTTTTATAATACAAGTAAGATGCACACGTACATACACAACTATGAACTCTCAATACAAAAAATACGGCTCCGATACATGTCTACAAAAAATAGGTGTGATTGGTTGTCCTTATGAGTTTTGTTTGTATGGACCATATAGGCAGACTAAAGGAATGTAGGATAAACGAAGTTATATTTGTTGAAAAGAGAGTATTTTGTTAGATGTATCTGTTTGGATAGACTGAACTGAGTTTTTGTTTGATTGGCTAAATATTAAGTCGTATGAGCGAACGTAAGATTTGAGACTGTGATTGGTTTCTTGTATCGTGGGTCACATACAGACTCTGTCAGGCCAAGTTACGGAGGTTGAACTTCCCTCCTGAGTCAGACTGTAAGTGTATATTTGTAAAACACATATTTTCCTAAGATTCTACATATCCTTAGAGTTAACATCCATCTGTATAGACAATCAATCGTACCTGCGTTTCCTAATTATTTTGCTAAGAATAAAGCCAAGCAACCAGGGGCGGCAGAGACACGCAGGGCCAAGTGGCAGCCGCCCCCTACGGCCCTACCGCCTTAGGTAGCTTAGGATTAGGCATTAGCGGTGGTTAGCCAAATTGATTAGCCCATCTCAGAAGTCACGATGATGATGGAACGATTTAGAGTTTAAGGTCTATTTATTTGGGTTTTTATTTTTGTGTTTTTTGAAAAAATATGTTTTTAGTTTATCTAAAAAGTTGCTTTTGAAAATATGATATCGGTTTTTACAATAAATTTTTAGTTTCTCAGCTCATAGTTCCTATAAAAAAAAACGTCTCTCAACGAGCTTTTAAATTTAATTCATTTTATTTCAAAAGTAGATTTCTAACTTCTTCAGAAACTACCTATCCAAAACCTCATTTATTATGATTTCTAACTTCTAATAACAGCAAAACAAATAAACATGACCCATGACGATAGACAAGTAGCATCGGCACGTCATCGCGTGCGTGGGCCGTGACTGGACGCCGGGCTGCGGGAGCTCATTCATTCGGATGCGTGCGTTGCCAACTGGAAGCTGGAGCCCCGGAGGCCGCCTGCTGATGCCTGGCTACGGTCGCGGGAAGTGCCTTAAGACATCAAAGAAGGGAAGCCTCAAGCAGTCAAGCTGAGTGCCAGTCCGGCAGTCCGTGACTCCCGGTCGTTCTGCGCAACAACAGAGGAGATCAGAAGACAGGAATTCACAGTTCTCCCGTTCTAGACTCGTGGTCACGCGCGCAAGGAAAGGAATCGCACGGCGCAAGCAGGTGATTTTTTCACTGTAATTGTGAATTGTGAAATGTAGTCCACCGGTTATATCATTCGTATCAATGTGATTTAGTTTACACTTTGTGCAATTGTTTATTCGTAGATTTGTAAGAAATGGAGTAATCGACATTGCAGTTATTTTTTTCAAGTAGCATAAGCACTACTCAGGCCAATGAGAGTGTGATTCCACCAAAAAAATCTCGAGTAGAGTTTGATCCGAAAGAATCATCTCTGATCCAAGAAAACGCAAACCAATATGAGTCAAAGTGTGACATGAACAATACCATCATTGAGCTGACATTGATCCTTCCAATGGTGACAACATTGGTTGAAAGAGTATTTTTAGCTATGAGTATTAGCAAGGCAGATTTACGCAATAAAATTTCAGATGAAGGATTGAATTATTTGATGTTGTACTACATTGAGAAGAAGATTTTTAGAAGCATTGATAACAATATAAACATAAAACACTTCCAATTGATGAAAATCAAAGAATTGTAGAGTGGTATATTGCATTCATCTCTTGTTATCTTTTAGTATGTATGACTTTACATGAAAAATAATTATGGTTATATTGGGTCCATTTTCTCATATTAGCACTTATAAATGAGCCCCCTCTTGATTTAATTTCTGGCTCCACTACTGCAAGCAACTACTTGGTTCAGCTAGTGATGATGTGAAAGCAATTGTGCAAATCTCAGCTATAGAAGTGTTAGGGGAACGGTATCATGTTGGCCCCCACCTGTTGACTCCGGCCGTATCAGCCAACCCCAAATTAATAAGCCTAATATCGAGATGAAGATGTTTTCCCTATCTCCTATAGGGATTAGGTTGAAGGCTGTGCAGTGAAGGACCAAAAGTCTGAGGATGCAAGCGATGATCCCAAAGGGAACATATGAAGCAAACAATTACAAAGGGTGGAAGTGGTAACGTAGCCCGAGAGACGAAGCCTAGGCGCGATGATCAGAGGACGAAGTAATGAGCTCATGGCTCTTTCGGATACGATCAATACCATCAATAATCCTCAAATCATATAAGGTCCAATTACAAGAGCACATGCACTACAATTAGACCATTAGGTGAACATATTTCTTGCTGTTCATGTTTTCTTGGATGGATTACTACTAAATTCTTGTAATGTTTTATTGCATAGGAACGTGGGAGAAGCACCACAACCTTACTCGGATGTCACTCCTCGAAGGCCAAGTCTACTCAGACTTAAGGCTGAGCTCTAGTCGTGGTCGTGGTCGAAGTCGAGTTCCAGGATAGCACGTCAGCAAAACGGGCATAACTCTATTATACGTAGTCCATTTTTAGGCAATCTTAGACACTCTAGAAAGCTTACGATGAGCCCTTTCCAATGGATATGAGCTCAACCAAATATTCCTTATAGTTTAGTCAGAGTCAAACGAATATGATGTTGCATCACCGTTTTAAACCCTACCGGGTTTTGTAATCGTGTTGGAGTCGGAGTCCAAGTTGTGCACGCCTCTCTCCACGGTTGTACAACCCTAGGTCGACCTCCTCACACCCCCTTTATATACACAGTAGTCATCATAGTTTAGGGTTAGGTTTAGCTTAGATTATTCTGTTTAATACAGTTTCGTCGTTTATCGATTTGTTGAACCCCAAACTCGAGTGCTTCATTGGTAATTAGAAATATTCAGATTGCATCTACCTGTTCTTGCTTGTGTTCTCGATTCGTTTGCAAGAAAAGCCTTCTTGGCGAGGTCAACCGCGTCTTGGCACGGTTGATAACCACGGAGTAGTGGTGTAGTAGTTGTGATGGTTCTTGATCAGTTTTGATCAGAGCCTTTGGATCATCAACATCGAAACTCCACTAATCGACTTATCATATTACCTTCAGAAGATCGGGCAAACACGCATCAAGTTGTATCAGAGCCTCGGTTGCCTGTTGGGTAATCTCAGTTATCCCTTTTGTTTCGTCGAGTTTTTTTACCCAGAGTCCAGAAAATTACCCTACAAAAAAAAAGGGATTTAGATCTTAGTTTTTCACTATCCAAACCACTTTATGCCTTTCGCAATTTTATTTTTAGTTTTCGTGTTGTTGAGTTTGAGTCCATCGTCGGTGTCTTGTTGCTGGTTGAGTCATCGTGTTCTAGTTTCTAGCGTCGAGTCTTTGCTAATTTAGTCGTCGAGTTACTCGGCTTGCTTAGTCTGCTATAGCCGAGTTTGTGTCCCACTCAGGGTCCTGACCAGTCACTCCGACCACCCCTCGGGTCCCGACCATTCACTCGGGGTCCCCGACCAGTCACTCCGACCACCCACCAGTCACTCCGACCACCCACTCGGGGTCCGACCAATTACTCCGACCATCCACTCATTGTCCGATCAGTCACTCCGCCCACCTTCTTAGATCCGACCACTAAGTCGAAGTCGTCCACCTTCTCTGATCCAACCACCATAGCCAAAACAGAGGTAGCTAGAGTTCAGAGAGGTAGTAGAAAAAAGTTTGTGACCCACATACCTCACTGGTTTTAGAAAAGGCAGTAAAAGAGTTTTGAGTTTATGTAACATTCACAAAAAAAACAAAGAAAAAAAAGAAAGCAAGAAGCAAAGAAAAAAAAAGAAGAAGCAAAGAGTGCAAAAAGAGAGAGAGAGAATTCAAAACAAAGGAATCAGTTTGCATTGCGAATTTTGTTCTATTGTGCTGGTGTCTGTTATAGTTTTCGGCTTGCTTGAGCTAGTTCTAGGAACATGTTCGAGCCATCAACTTTGATGAGTACTATGGACTTTTATTCAGCTTTGCTAATCTGATTTCAGTTATTGCTATTCCTTGCTATTAAATATTGCCTGTCCAAGCTACACCTTCTTTCGATCAGAACAGTTTCTCCCCTTGCAACTACCTCACTCGCACCCGATAAGGTATCACGAATCAGTCACCAGTTGTGCCAACTGTTGTGTATGGTAAAAACACTTGCAAGAGTGTGGTAAGATGCTTGAGAGTGTGTGACTCCACCTCCACCACCTAGTAGTCGATAGGGATAATATGTTTTGTTATCTTCTGTCTACTACTAACCATGGCAGGTGAAACATTGGATACGAAAGAGTGTGTTCTGAGAGAAGAACTCACAATGTTGTTGGATGATCATCGGCAAAATATTAGTAACAACATTGACAGGAAGCTTGTGGGAACCAATACCGCATTGCAACGACTCAATGAAAGCATTGTAATATTCAATACATGCTTTGATCGATTGGTTAATCTTCCACCGAACAATGGTCGACTGGATCCTTAAGTTATAGCTCATGAACAAGAGGAGTCCGTCGCAGATGAAGAAATTTTGAGGCAAGAACGTGACGTCTTTGATGCACGACTATGAAATCGATTGAACTTCAACCGCCAAGGTATGAGAGGTAATGATTTTCAGCAACATAACCCACGTGTTAATGTTAAGTTTACTGTACCATTTTTTGCGGGTGCTTATGATGGAAAAAAGTATTTAGATTGGGAGATGACGGTCGAACAGAAGTTTAACTCATTTGGTTCCTAAAGTGCATAGAGTTAGGCAAGACACTAGTGAATTTAAAGATTTTGTAATCATCTGGTAGAATAGAGTTTGCATCGATGGATTAGCGCCTACGACATGGAATGCTTTAAATGTTGCTATGCATAACAGATTTGTTCCACCCTCTTTTAAACGTGATTTGCGTAAGAAATTGCAGTGCTTAAACCAAGGTGATAGATTCATAGAAGAATATTATCAAGAGCTACAAATTAGTATGTTACGTTGTGATATTATTGAGGATGAAGAGGCTGCAATGGCACGCTTTTATGGAGGGTTAAGGTGTGAAATTCAGGACATAGTTGATTACAAAGAATACGATAGTGTTCCTAGATTGTTCCAACTTACGTGTTTGACAGAAAAAGAATTGCAGGGACGACAACAAAATTAACGTCGAGTCAAGACAAAATAACCCCACGTTTAGCTTCACGGTCTGCTGCCCCCTTCTCGAGTAGGGTGCGTTCAACAGTACTCTTAGCACCGTCACAAGCTCCTAAGGTAAGTAAATTCATAAGTGTGCAGGGTCTAGCCAAGAGCTCTTCTCCGGTTCCCTCTACAGGCCTATCGACCGGGATTGTATACCACCGATGCAAGGGAATGGGCCACGTCATGAAGGATTGTCCAAGTTAGCGAGCATACATTGCAACAGAGGATGGTTGATATGTAAGTGCTAGTGATGTTGAGGATGAATATGCTCTTGCAGCTAACCTTGCAAGTAAAGAGGATGAACTCAAGATGGATATCGACCATGAGGAAGAATTGAGTGCAGCTACTACGGAAAATTATAGGACACTCATTGTGCAGCGAGTGTTAAGTACTCAAATGGAGCAAGCGGAACAGTTATAACACCATAATCTATTTCAGATGTTCCTCATAGTCAAGGACTTTCGTGTTCAAGTCATTATTGATGGAGGAAGCTGCAACAATTTGGTAAGTTTAGATTTGATCATGAAACTTTCCTTTCCAACAAGAACACATCCTCATCCATACCACATTCAGTGGTTCAACAATAGCAGTAAGGTGAAGATAATGCAAACAGCTAGGGTGCATTTTTCTATTGGTTTATACCATGATTGTACTGATTTTGATGTAGTTCCCATGCAAGCATGCTATCTTTTGCTAGGACGACTATGTGAGTTTGATACCGATGCAACACATCATGGTAGAAGTAATAAGTACACTCTTATGCATAAAAGAAAGAAATTAACTTTTCTACCTTTAACCCCTCCTGAAATTTTGTAAAATGTGAACGAGCGATAGCTGAAAATAAGAGAAAAGAGCTTGAGAATGAATCTAAAAATCAGCAAGTAGCGGAAAAAGTTTTTCCACACAAAAAGGAGAAAGCAACAACAACTTGATGTCCGATGGAATTAAACTGAAATGGTGTGTTATGCTTACCACTAAATCTAAACTTGCTGATATTTATGATAATGAGCTACCATGCTATGCTTTGATATGTAAAGATGCTTTAGTTTCACTGAGGATATATCTATCTCTTTGCCTCCTACTGTTGCTAACCTTTTGCAGGAGTTTGTGAATATATTTCTAGCTGAGGTACCCCCGGAATTACCACCTATTCGAAGGATTGAGCATCAAATTGATTTAATTCCAGGAGCAACTTTGCCAAATTGTGCTGCATATAGGACCAATCCAAAAGAGACTAAGGAAATTCAGCAATAAGTCCAAGACCTTTTGGACCGCGGGTATGTATGAGAAAGTCTTAGCCCTTGTGCTGTTCCTGTTCTTTTGGTTCCTAAGAAAGATGGTAGGTTGCGTATGTGTGTTGATTGTAGAGCCATCAATAATATTACTATTAGATATCGTCACCCTATCCCTAGGTTAGATGACATACTTGATGAATTGAGTGGTTCTATAATTTTCACTAAAATTGACTTGTGAAGCGGATACTACTAGATTAGAATAAAACTTGGAGATGAATGGAAGACTGTATTTAAAACTAAGTATGGTCTGTATGAATAGTTAGTAATGCCTTTTGGGTTACCTAATGCACCTAGTACTTTCATACGATTGATGAACGAAGTTTTACATGCTTTCGTTGAAGATTTGTGGTGATTTGTTTTGATGATATCTTGATTTATAGCAAGTCACAAGAACAACACTTTGATCATTTGCATGCTATTTTTAATGCTTTGAGACATGCATGTTTGTTCGGTAACCTCAAAAAGTGCACCTTTTGCACGGATCGAGTTTCTTTTTTTAGCTATGTTGTTACTCCATAAGGAGAGAGGCGGATGAAGCAAAAATTGAAGCTATAAAGAGTTGACCGACTCCTAAGACTGTTACTCAAGTAAGAAGCTTTCATGGTCTTGCGGGTTTTTATCGACGATTTGTGCGGGATTTCAACAGTATTGCTGCTCCATTAAATGAGTTGACAAAGAAAGAAGTAATTTTCAAATGGGGACCTGCATAAGAAAAAACATTCAAGTTGTTGAAAGAGAAACTTACCCATGCTCCATTGCTCCAACTCCCTGATTTTGGTAAGACCTTTGAACTAGAATGTGATGCTAGTGGGATTGGAATTAAAGGTGTGCTAATTCTAGAAGATAAACCTGTTGCTTATTTCAGTGAGAAATTAAGTAGGCCAAGTCTGAATTATTCCACTTATGATAAAGAATTGTATGCTTTAGTTCGTATTCTTGAAACTTGATAACATTATCTATGGCCCAAAGAATTTGTTATACATTCTGATTACGAATCGTTGAAACATATTAGAAGTCAAGCTAAACTGAATAAACGACAAGCTAAATATATAGAATTTATTGAGTCGTTTCCATATGTCATAAAATATAAGAAAGAAAAAGACAATGTGATTGCTGATGTGCTTTCTAGGCGTTATACCATGTTATCTCAACTTGATCATAACGTTTTTGGTTTAGAGACCATTAAAAACTTATATGCAGCTAATTTAGACTTTAAAGAAGTGCTTCAACATTGTACAGAAGGGAAAGCATGGAATAAATATGTGCTAAATGACGGATTGTTCTTTCGTGCTAACAAGCTATGCATTGCAGGTTGCTCCGTTAGTCTTTTGTTGTTGAAGGAGGCGCATGGAGGAGGATTGATGGCACATTTCGGAGCAAAGAAGACTGAAGAAGTGCTGGCCACTCATTTCTTTTGGCCAAAGATGAGACGTGACGTCGAGCGCTACGTGTTATGTTGCACCACTTGCAATAAAGCTAAGTCTCGTTTAAATTCACATGGCCTTTACATGCTGTCACATCCGGTTTTAATGGACAAAACCAGATGCGACTTATGTGTGCATAGGATGTTCAACACACATAAGAACGTTACAGGTGAAGTAACAAAAGTAATACTTTTATTAAATAAACGTTAAACTCTTACAACAATTAACATATATTGTCTTCTATGAAGATATATGCAGCGGAACAGAAGCACTGGTGCCCAACAACACCGCAGGCAACCGACCAGGAGACACACGCGTAGAACGTCACAACTTTGTCTTGATAGTCTTCAACATCTTCACTCACTGAGCAGCAGCAAACATGTCGCATGGCATAGGAAAAATAGCAAGTGTAAGCACATGACACGCTCAGCAAGTGTGGGAAAGATAATGATATGCAGGCTTATACCAAGAATAGGCTAACAAATGGTATTTTTGCGTAAATGCGAGTAATGAAAAAAAATATTTGGACTCAAAAGCATTAAACAATTATTAAGTGAATATAACCCATACAGTCAACAACCCAACATACAAGGCTCCCCACCTTGCATACCATAACCGTCTAGTACTCCCTGTACTATTACCAAAACCACAACCATCTAGTACTCCCTGTACCAGAACCAAAACCACAACCATCTAGTACTCCCTGTACCAGAACCATAACCACAACCATCTAGTACTTCCTGTACCAGAACCATAGCCACAACCAAATCCATAACCACAACTCATAATCACAACCCACTAATCATGTGAGGATCCAAGTCTCTCATAACCGTAAGCACGGCTGTTATAACAGTTTTACAGTCTGTAGAGGTTGTCCAGCTTTCCCCATGAGTCAGTGAATTCCATGTTGCCGTGTTATGCAAACACTTAACACACGCCAGAGGTGTGCCGCCAAGAATCACTGCATGACATTTGCCACTAACCAGAGACTAATCCAGTATGTGTCTGCCCACTAAGTTTCACCGCCAGGCTTTACGCGAATTCAACTCCTACCCAGAAGCCCCCTTTTGCGCTGACACAAGACACACTGGATAGTCTCTAATCAGTATGTCATGCCTTACCCATATCAGCCTCGTGGTTGGTACATTACTTCTTGGGTTGTCACTCCATGAACCGGTCCTTACTTAGGTTACTTGAGCAAACACTAAACCAGCATCATAACCATGACAACCATCAAAACCATTTTGCTCAAGGCCTAAGGTTCCATGTTGCTAGATCATTAACATATTAACGACTACTGTTGCATATGTTCATTAGTCAAGATTATGACACTTCTCAACATCTCAAAAGCATGGCTAAGCAATCTACCCATAAAAGACACCTAACCATAAACCATGCAATTTTTCTAACATAGGTGACTACCCTAACATAGGTGACTACCCATCATATTGACACTGCATGCAATTTTGTAAAACAAAACATTTAAAAACATAGGTTCAATATGATCAAGGAAACTTGCCTTTTACCCAATGTTGCCCAGTGTTGTCGAAATCTTGGTCTTGAAGTCCCTCGAACTGCTCCGGAACGTTATCTACTAATCGTGAGAACTACCGACAAACAACATAAAGGAAAACACTAAGAACAACATACCAAATATCATCAAAACACTTTAAAAATACTATGGTTGGATAGGGATGATTTTAGAAACGATTAGACGCAAGAATCGCCTAAATCGGAGTTAAGATGACAAGAGAACAGCTTTCGAGAGATGGATTAGACTGAAAAGGAAATGCTGATTTACCGAAACTATCTTCCTATGGGAAAGGCTTTATTCCACAATCACTGTGTCAGGCTTGACAACATTATTGCGCAAGATTCAAGAAGGGTAGGGCAGACCAGACTTCGCTGACTAGGCTAAGGAGAATGATGGGGCGCTGACTTAGCATGCTATGTAAGTAACATCTTAGATTAAAGAAGGGATATACGAAGATCTAGTATCGACCACCTATGATGGATCAAAAAAGAGGAATGTTGCTCTTCTAGGTTTAGGATATTACTGGTGAATCTATGTAGCGGTGGTGGTTCGAGTTTCGTCGGAGATAGCGATCAGGCACGTGGCCACAGACATCGATGTCGGCTTCAGTGGTGTTTTAGTGAAATGAGGAAAGCATGGCATAGAACGCGGAAAGACTAACTCAATGGTATGGTTGGTTTTGGAAGGGATCATCCAAGGTAGCGGCAAAACAGCGATGACTGCTGCTAGGTTTGGTGGTGACCGCGAACAAATGCAGGAACAAAGACGATCGCGTTCCCAGAGATTGGCTATGAAATTTGAGAAACCGTTTGAATAGAGATGTTCATATATCCCATGAACACAATGCTACAGCATGAATTTTAGTAGATCATCCACTGAGAGGAAGAACGATCAGCATAGATGACACGGATGATAGCTGCGACGTGCTGTGGTTGGCAATGGCGTCCTGGTCGTGTCACTGCACAAACGGGGATTGGATCATGGGGTCACGTACAAGACTCCATAGGACACACCGTGACATGGTTGGTGCATCCATACGGCTTTCTGATTGACGGGAAACGCGAATGCAAATCCGGTGCACGCGCAGAACACGTCTAGAAACCGGATAGCGGGTATGTCGACCTTGATTTCGATAGTTTGGCTGCTCTACTGGCCGACCTGGTTGGTGAGGGCGTGGGGAACATCATGGGACATGCACCGATGAAAGGGCTTGGTGATTTGACCTTTGGTCGGTCGGGAATGTCGATGCCAATCGGCTACAACGCAGCTATCTGCGACGGCGACGACCATGGCGGTATAGATCGGGCTTTGGCCGGGGCTAGGACTTGGCTAGGAACTTAGTATGATGCTAAAATAGTAGTAAGGGAGGAGAAGAAGGGGTCCTCACCTTGCTTTGATGGTCGATGAAAGATGATTTGCGGAGAAGACGACGTAGCGCATCATGGGCGGCGGCGGCGGCGGCTCCGACGAACGGCGGCGCTCCAATGATGTACGGATAGGGAAGCAGCGACTTCTAGGGCTTTGGGGCATGGAATAGGGGTAGGAAAGGGCATGCAACTCATATTTGTAGGGCTAGGGGCGGCTGGTTGAGGTGGAGTCCAAACCGAACATGAATCGGATTCGAGTTCAAGTCGGTTACAGTTTCCTTTTTCGTAGCTTTGTATTCCGAGGATGATATCTCCATCGTCCGGACTCCAAATTGGATATTTCTTGATTCTAAATTGTAGTACTAGAAACGGTCTACAACTTTGGTAGTCATTGGAATTTCTGAAAACGTCATCGTGATTTACAAAAATGCACCACAAGATAAACTGTTTAAACTCGGACTTATCTGCGCAGTACTGATTTCGAGGACCATAACTACTAGCTCCATTATCCAAAAGAGGACTTCCATAGATTCAAATCGAAGCTCTCGACGAGATCTACAACTTTGTTATTGTCAAGATTTGCATTTGAGGCTATTTTGAACTCTGAAACGTCATGCAAAAATGAGGCTGTCCAGAACTCCGCGAAAATTTACAGATTTCGTGGATCCTTTGTTGGGCCATCTAGAAGACTTGGCTAAGGGTTTGGACTTGAGCAAGATTGAGTCCAAATACACTTTAGATATATCTAGGGTTTAGAAAAGAAATTTTTGCAGAGAAATTTGAATAGGATTTGAATTTGACTTGAGTTTGGAGTGAATTTAAGAGAAACAAAAAAAGATGAGGTTGAACAAGAATAGGAGTAGATAAGGAATTTGAATTTGGATTTGGGTAGAATTTGAGAAAGAAGAGAGATTGACTTTAAACAAGGATTTGGATAAGATTTGAATTAAACTGGAGAAGGATCAGGTATGATCAAGAATTGAATAGATGATGAATTCAAAGACTTTGAATTCCAACCATTAAGATTATTAACTTATTCACTACTGTGTTTTGTAAAAACCTTTTCAAAATCTCTTTCACTCAAAACACCAAAGAGAAATAAAAGAAAAAGAACTCTAATGCATTTTCCTGACTCCTAACAAAACTCAGCATGCAATGCACACAAAATAATAACCTATATTGATTCATTGATTAAGAAAATAGGTTTTAAACCTATACTACTGGTGAAACTATTCAATAATCTTGCAAAATTTTAGAAATCTAAGAAATTTGAAAATCAGGGTGTTACACATGCCTCTTCCTGTTCCTAGTGTAACTTGGGAGGATATTTTCATGGATTTTGTTTTAGGATTACCTAAGACAATGAGGGGGAGAGATACCATATTTGTAGTTGTGGTCCGATTCTCTAAAATGGCACATTTTATATCTTGTCATAAGAGTGATGATGCTACAAACATAGCTGATTTGTTTTTCAGGGAAATCGTTCAACTACATGGATTGTCTAATACTATCGTCTCAGATCGTGACACAAAGTTTTTTAGTCACTTTTGGAGATCACTTTGGAATAAATTGAATTTGGTTACAATAGGTTGGTAAACTCTACCACCAAGGTAAGTCCGTTCCAGGTAGTATATGGATTTAATCCCCGTGCTCCTATTGATTTACTACCTTTGCCTACTTTTGAAAGACTTAATTTAGATGCTAAGAAACGTGCTGAGTTTATTCTTAAGTTGCATGACACAACTAAAAAGAATATAGAGATCATGGCTAAAGTATAAGATTGCTGGAAGTAAAGGTAGTAAGGAAATAAAATTTGAACCGAGTGATTTAGTTTGGTTGCATTTTAGGAAAGATAGATTTCCAGAACTAAGAAAATCAAAGTTGATGTCTAGAGCTGATGGATCATTTAAGATAATTGAGAAAATCAATGACAATGCATACAAATTAGACCTACCTGCAGATTTTGGGGTTAGTCACACGTTTAACATTTCAAATTTAAAGCCATATTTGGGAGAAGAAGATGACCTTGAGTCGAGGACAACTCCAATTCAAGAGGGGGAGGATGATGAGTCTATGGCTCCTTCGGATACAATCAATACTACCAATAATCCTCAAATAATACAAGGTCCAATTATAAGAGCACGTGAATGACAATTAGACCACCAGGTGAACTCATTCCTTTCTGTTCGTGTTTCCTTGGATGGAATACTACTAAATTCTTGTGATGTTTTATTGCAAAGGAACGTGGGAGAAGCACCACAACGACATCACTCCTCAAAGGCCAAGTCTACTCAGACTCAAGGATGAGCTCTACTCATGGTCATGGTTGAAGTTGTGGTCGTGGTCAAAGTCGTGGTCATGGTCGAAGTCATTGTCATGGTCGAAGTCGAGTTCTAGGACATCACGTTAGTAAAACGGGCATAATTCTCTCATACGAAGTCCGTTTTAGGCAACCTTATACATTCTAGAAAGCTTATGACGAGCTCTTTCCAATGGATATGAGCTCAACCAAATATTCCTTATAGTTTACTTAGAGTCAAAGGAATAAGGTTCTGCGTCACCATTCTGAACCCTGCCGAGTTCTGTAATCGTGTCGGAGTCAAAGTCCAGGTTGTGCACGCCTCTCTCCATGGTTGCACAACCCTAGGTCAATCTTCTCATGCCCCCTATATATACACAGTAGCCATCATTGTTTAGGCTTGGGTTTAGCTTAGATTATTCTGTTTAATACAGTTTCACCATTTATTGGTTTGTTGAACCCCAAACTTGAGTGCTTCATTGGTAATTAGCAATATTCAGAGTGCATCTACCTATTCTTGCTTGTGTTCTCGATTTTCTTATAGGAAAAGCCTTCTTGGCGAGGTCAACCGCGTCTTGGCACGGTTGATAGCCACGGAGTAGTGGTGTAGTGGTTTTGAGGGTTCTTGATCTGTTCTAATCGAAGCCTTTGCATCATCAACGTCAAAACTCCACTAATCGACTTATCATATTACCTTCGGAAGATCAGGCAAACGTGCATCACGAAGGGACATAGCGAAGTCCAAAGGACGAAGGGTACAACAAAGCCCTAGGGACAAAGGGGCATGATGCGAGGACTTTCAGTAAGTGACCAAAGGCCTATCCCAAGAGAATCTTTTGGGTCAGTAAGATTCCGATGAGAAGATAACTAGAGGGAATCCGCCAGTAGCCTTCTAGACACATGTCGAGTCTGGATAGTGCAGGACAATGAAAATATACAATGACTGTCATACCCGAGTAATATACTAGGATATTCCCTGGGGTTAAAAGGAATGTTCCTATAGATAAGGGGCATAAATATAATGATGATTGGAGTGGTTGAGTATTGCTATAAATGCCCTTACCCGACTGATGTAATAATAAGGAGGAAATAATTATTACACTCACCATTACTAGTCTATTATTTATTGTGTTGCGATCAAGATCCAAATATTTGGCACCACCCGTGGGGATCGAACTCGACTCCATGTGGTAACCTCATGCCACCAAAGACTAGGAAAAGAAAGAGCGCGAGAATCTATGGGTGCCAAAGGAGATTCGACAACACCCTGATGGTACGGAGCGGCCATAGCAATCGAATGGGCTAGATCCACTTCCTTGTGTCACTCATGGACACTTGGATTTCCACCGCCATCACCCATGATGACAATTGAGGCCCCCTTCGAAGGTGCTAGTGGGTGATGGTGGCCATTCCCGGGGAATCTAGCTACTGCTTCGAATCCAAGAGACAATGAAAAGAGTATGTTCGCAGGATTAACCATATGGGAACTAGCTCCCCGACCACAAAGTCTTGGTGGTCTCACAAGCCAATTGCCTTCACCGAAGAAGACCTTCGGGCCAACAATTATCCTAATATGGATGCCTTCATCATTTCTGCGAATGTGTCCAAGTCAGAGGTACGCAAGACACTAATCGATGGGGGGAGTTCAATGGATCTTCTATTTGCAAAAGCTTTTGATTAGATGGGAATTCTTCGAAGCTGCTTGCAGCCAGTCAAGGTCCTACTCTCAGGCTTCGGAAGAAGGCCCATTTGAAGCCCTTGGACGGATCGTGCTCCCAGTCAGTTGGTAGGGCGTAGAAGTGTGGATGGAGGATGTTATGTTTGATTTGGTTGATGTGCTGATGAGATCATGCTACCTCCCAATCAATCAGTTGGTAGGGGGTAGGAGCGCGGATGGAGGATGTTAAATTTGATTTGGTCGATGTGCTGATGAGATCATGCTACCTCCGGATACGACCACTCATGAGGAACAACAGGTGAATCTATTTATGAAGCTTTTATTTATATTGGGTTAGAATATGCTACTACCTATGCCCCCTTCGCAGTTATTGGACCAGGGCAAGAAGTCAAAGGCAAAATAATGCTCCGAGGGGAAGTTGCCAATTTTGGATGAAGAGGTCACCCAGGAGTAGCCTAAGGAGCAACCAAAGGAGTAGCCTAAGGAAGAGGCTAAGAAAGAAGTGTGCAAGGAAGTTCAAAACTCTAAATACAAGTATGTTCAACCGTTACTAAATACATAACCAAAGCAGGAACTGCATGTGTTGCTCTGCATAACTTCTACACATACGCATGCAAAGCCAAACAGACAGGCATCTTTTTCAAATTTGCGATGAAGCATTTCCACATTGACATCAGCTACTTCTTTGTAGGGTTCAATGATTTGGTCGACCTCTTCAACCTTGATAGTTTGGACATGTCGCTTCTAAGATACTTCACACTATAAGTTTCAATAAAACTCAATAGTTATACCATCATGGGACTATGTATATTGCATCTAACTTTTTTTCTTATATGTCGACACAAGATACAAGATAATCGAGCTATGAAGAAGCCTATTTCATATCTGAACTCTGGGCCTCTATCTCTACAGAGCATTATTTCTAATGAGGAATTTGGGGTGGACTATATTGCAAAGACCATTGGTAACAAGAATGATGTTATGTTTGCCTACAACCCAGGTACTCATTAGATTCTAGTGGTCCTTGTTCCAAAGGTCAAATAGGTGTAGTACTTGGATTCTACAAAAAGTACCACACGAGACTATTCTAGGTTGTAGTCTGTTATCGACAGGTGAGTGTCCTTTTAAACCATGTTTAGTTCAATTTTTACTAGTTCCTAAGTTCCACACTTATAATTCATATTTTTGGTGCATGATGCATGGTAGGGCTTTTGATATGCACATTAAGAAACATGGTGCTGGCAACTAGGAAACGTCCACCCTAAGCCATCGCTTCAAATTCTCGTATGCATATTTAAATGCACTATCCATTACACATTATTTGTAATTGACTCATATAAGTTAATTTGTATTACTATACTACAGTGCCACCAGTAGCCCCCAGGCAACCGCATGCGGCTTCTATTTCCCACCACATGTTGTTGCTCATGGAGCAATGCCCCAAAGATCGGGTATGTTGATAAAATGAAAATCTATTTCTCACATTTCAATGTCCAATAACAGTACAATTTGCTCACGTTTTTTCCCCAATGCCAGACCTTCAACCTGCTTAATACCAACCTTTAGAAATAGCAGCTATGAGAAGTTCGAGGATGGCTCGCCCTTTTCTTGACGACTCAAGCAATAGACAAGAAAGGGGAGTTCCATAATGTTGGTGGTCTAGACACATGATTTAGCTTGATGTGATGTGGATTTGAGACCAGCAGTAACATTGGATCTCTTGATGTGTGTGATGGATACTTTAATATTGTGTGTGATATATACTTGATGTTTGTGATGTTTACATGTGCATTTATCTTCACATGTTTGTGATATCTATTGTATGTGTTGTGGATTTAAGACCTATGTGTTGTATGTGATGTAGATTTGGGATAAGTAAGAACATTGGATCTAGGGGGGTGATTGTCACAGACGGTTTTTAGTGAGGAACCATATGCTATTAAAACCACATACAGTTTTTCAAATAAACCGTCTGCTATACTTACACAAGATGGTGGTCTATGAAAGATACCACACACGATTTTTTGTTAAAAACAACAGACAACCCCCTCTAAAAACATCTGAGCTATGATTGCTTCCATAGATGGGTTCTCATGAAAACCCATCTATGGCCTTGAGATCCACAGAAGGCTTCCTCTAAAACCACTAGAGACATACAGACGGTTTTCTTACAAAACCATTTGTGACTAGTTCAGAGAAGACACACCTTGAAGCATATATGCAGATGGTTTGTGTTTAAAACCGTTTGTAGTCTTTATTGTTACATATGGATTTTTATCCGATTGTGGTAATTTGATACCACAGGCACTTTTTTATACACGGCTCAAAAACCCGTCTGTAATAGGGGTTTACACCATATGTAATAGCCATTTCTACAGTAGTGGTATTTGGGTAAGTTTGTCGTGGGGAAGTGACTCAACTATGTCTATGATGAGATAAGCAGGTTCTTACGTTGGTAGAGTTATACTTATGTTCTTAGGCTCAGAATAGCAAAGGTTTGAGATGTATTTGGTGGTCACAGTCTTGAGTCAATAAATTGCTTTTACGTGTAAATTTATTTTACCTTGTGGCTGACTCCTTGCTATTTATCCCAAATGCATGATCCTTGGAGTCGTTATTATATGTACCCACTATGTATAAGTCTCGTGAATACCTTTGTACTCACCTTACTATTGTTAAGGTTTTGCAGGTGAGGATGATCTAGTGTACGGTTACTTCATGCCCGCCAATGTTGGTGACTGACAAGAGTAGTGGTGGGATACCTGTGGTGACACAATGGTACCTTAGGGAAAACAGCACCATCTATTTTGTTGTTTAGATATGATATTCTGCTACATAGTAATATCGACAAGTTAGGATATAAACTTGTTGTATTTTGTTCCTCCTACCATTCGTTGATGTTATGTTGAAACTTTAAATCGTTGAACTTGTAATGACTTAAAGGCTTGTAATAAGTTTACATTACTTGCTCTTCATTATAACTTGATATGATTAAGCTTGTTGTAAAAGGTGTGTATTCTGATCTTGGGTATAAAACAAATACCAGAACTACTTGGAGTGGATTCGTTTTAATTATTAACTAGTTATGATTGTTGTAGTGAGATGTGGGTTAGCATATGGCATGTCGAGAGACGGACATATGCTACATCTCATCTTTTTAAAAGATTGCCCGATTGATTAATTTGAATACAATTTGGATGGTTCCTCACAAGATGACACCCTCAGCTCCGGGCATCTTCATGCACAAGTAACCATGGTATACTACCGCATCCAATTTGGATAGTGTTCCCCTCCCGAAGATGGCATTGTACTGTTGAGGCACATGATGGAAGTATCGCCCAATCTTCCGAGAGGTAATGTGATATGTCGATTTGGCGGAGTTTCGACGTTGATGATCCAAAGGCTCAGATCATAATAGATCAAAAACCCTCACAACCACTACATCACTACTCCATGGTTATCAACCATGCAAAAACACGGTTAACCTCCCCAAGAAGGCTTTTCTTGCAAGCGAATCGAGAACACAAGAAAGAACAGGTAGATACAATCTAAATATTGCTAATTAGCAATGAAGAACTTGAAGTTGGAGTTCCACAAACTGAACAAGCGGTTAAATTGTCTAAAATAGAATAATCTAAGTAAAACCAAATTGTTCAGATGCCTATGGTTAACTATATATAGAGGATGACACCGCGCCTCTCTTGGATGATTGCGACGTGCACAAAACAAATTTCATAGTGGGGCTAGATCCGTTGAAACTATCATCTTGTATTCTTTCCAGGCGGTATTTAAACACCTCCGTAGGACTTTGTATGAAAGAGATACGATCTGATTGCCATACAATTGTCTGTTTGAATCCGAATCAAATTCTAAGGCAGAGCGGCTTCTTGCAATTTTTATTCCCACTTCCCTAACGAATTTTGAGGTGGGACAAAATCCATTCAAACGTAGATGAAGTCCTCTTTCCAGATTGCGCTCACACATCTCCATTGCATATTAATACTTTTATGTAGGCCTTTCAACAGACTTTGAATTTGCTTCAGATTCTGAATCTGAGCAGGACATGGATTGTAATCCAAATTGGCTTAGCTTGGAGGTGATTTGATGAGTTGTAAAAGGTTGGAGAAGCTTCCTTGTCTTGGAACCAAGTTTGATGAGGATGATAATCTGAAAATATGCAATTCACCAATAGAGTGCAATATCCTCTATTCTGGGTGCACGATACCCCAAACGACCTCACGGGTTAAGCCGCCTAGCTTAATAAGCACCGCACACTATGTGGCTCCTCTAGTCCATCTAGGGGATCTTGTTGCCTCAAATCAACCATATTTTGAGATGTGCTGCTACACTTTCCTAGTGCCACCTAGCTCTGAGTGATTGGCACAATCTGGAGTCCCTAGGATTCTAGGATGCTGGGCAATGATGCGATGACATCTTGAGTGATCTGCGTCCGAATTCTTCGTGCCAACTGGTCAACATCCATGCGCTCACCCTTCCTCTTCTTGTACATCCATCGGTCCTCAGGTCACCCATGCAACAAACCCTCATAGTTAGAGATGCCTCAAACCCACCCTAGATACTCTGGGTTCCCTAGGGTAGTGGTGAGGATGTCATTCTCTCTAACAGGGTTGAATTCCCTTTGGCTGGCTTGTAGATACTTTTCTTTTATTCTTTGAGAGACCTCCTGAGTCTCCTTGGAGTCGAAGATGACCTCACCACTTTCGGATTCTTTGGCCTTGCCTCCAATTGCAGTAGCACCCTTCAGGATACTCAGCAAATGGCATTGGGCATCCTTCCTTCTCTGCTTTCTCATCCTCCTGCTACCATTGGAGGATTTTGCCCTCATACCTCGTTGTGCCTAACCTTTGGTTGTGCATGTTCTTGTACCAAATCTTCCTCTGCTTCTCGCTTTCTGCCTCAAACAGAGGAGTACTCTTGCTCCTCTCAAACGCCTCCCAATCCTGCCTTGTTATGTGTTTGTAGTCATCAAAGGGCTCCTGACCCTTTGCAATATATTTCCTCACAAGGATGCTCTTGTGTGTGTCCTCCATGCCTTCGAAACCACAACTAGAGTTTTCTTCTTACATACTTGTTCCATAATCTTTGGAATCTCCAAATAATTTTGTAGGGTCTCCCGTAAGGAGTCCGCTTCTGACAAAGGCAGGGACTTCTACTTCTCTAGGATTAGTGACACCCTTTCTCTAGCAATGATGCCACATACTTCCTGAAAATGGTTCTTCGCTATACAAGGTACCGTAGGCAACCCACCCAAGTTGATTTGGGTGATAATGATTTTGTTTGTTGGCCACCAGGTTGGGTTCCTACACCATTGGGATGCATTGCCTGTTGAGGTGGCACCTGTATCACCCCTATCCTCAGCTCATGAGGGGTGAAGGTCCAAGGACGATCTTGACAAAGATTGAAGACTTCATGAGATTTACTAGAAAAAAGTTAGGAGAAATGAACTAGTTAGAATCAAAACCACTTTACAGAAATCCTCTTTGATATAGAATCAAAGCTATTTAACAGGTTCTTATTTCTTAAGCATTGTAGCTAATTCAATCTAAATAGGTCACAAGTGCTATCTATTTTGCACCTAACTTAGTAGGAGAAAAATAAAGCGAAAAAATAGTTAAATTTAGTAACTTTTGCTTTCTAAAGATGCGAAATATTATGACAATAGTAAGTTGAGAAGTATCACATATAGTTCAAAAAGAAGAGGCTTAAAGGAGAACCACCACAAACATGGAAAAATGAGTTAATCCTCAATTTTGCATATTAAATGTGCTTGGCAAAAGTTTATTGTTCATACCACAACTTGGTACCATAAAGTCATGTGCGTGAATCCTATAGTCAACAAAACTATTCAAAAACCACTCACAAATAATGATATGACCTTGTCCAATTGGCTAGTAAAGAAAACCATTTGTATCACTGTAAAAGATGGATATTAATATGATCTAGTGCATGGTCCTACCTATCATCTAGGTGTTACATGTTAGAATGCTTTTGTGTATGTTCCATGGTACAACTTAGTTCATACCTTCATTGTTGAATTGAAATAGTTATCTGCATAATTCATGAAGAACTAATCAAATTTTTAATTAGATATAGTATATATGATCAAAGTCCTGCACAAATGACCATTTTGCTCTAATCATGCACATTTTTAATGTTAGAATCTTCTAACGTTCAAAGCTCCATCCATAAATGAGAATCCACACTATTATGTGAATTTAGAAAATGGATCTAATTGCAGCAGGACATTTCATCATAGGTTGATGCATCACAGAATATAATGCAAGACATTTCATGTCTAAGAAAGAGATGTCCTACTAGAATTTTACAATTAAATATAAACAATCACCATTCTGTACCAACCATATGCATTTTGTTTAAATCAAACCATTTGCAAATTTTGTGAAAGGATCTTGTTGGAGCAAGAGTAAGTACAGTGAGAGTTTCTTCTAAGAAGAAGACTAAGTTTGGAGACGAAGTTTAAGAGGAAGGAACACCATGAATGTATTGATGGTAGAAAAAATAGATCGCTCTGGGAGGAGTATCACAGCATGACTTGGTGTATTTTCACTTTATATCTTTTATGCTATCTTGCTCGTCCCTTGCACATAGGACCATGACCTCCTATTTATAGGACCGTGCGTAGCTTGACGTACAAGTTATCATAATGTACAAATATCCGAGATCTGACCGAATTACTGGGCTTTATCCCGGATAACTACCTTATATCCTATCGGGAGATAAATATCTACCGTAGTAATTATCGTGGTGTCTGCCCCCTGAAGGGGCCGAGCCGATTGCCAACTGCGGCCCGGCATCGCACTGTCAGGGGTGTCAGGACAGCCTCCATCATGCCGGGGTGTCAGAGTGGCATCCACTACCCTAGGTATTTAATGCCGGTCACCTCCTCGCAAGCAAAGTACGACCAGTACTTCCTGTTCGGGCGAAAATAAGCCAGCCTGAGGATAATGGTTGAAGATTACTATCCAGGTCCCCCGGAGCCTTGATCTTTGGATCCTCAGCTAAAGGCTCAACCTCCGAAGTCATCAGGTACCTTCATGGTACCCCTTCATACCTACAAAGCCTTCCTTTGGTTTAACCGGCTCAGCCTCCCGAAGCCTCGGTCTCCCGAAGCCTCAGCCTCCTGAAGCCCTGGTCTTCCGGAGTCCTGCTTCCCGAAGCGTTCTCCTCACGGATCCATGCTTCCCGAGGCCCCTGCCTCGGGATGATCGGGCCACCTTCCCGAAGGAAGCAGGGTGAGTCAGCAATACCTAGGAAGATCTACCGAAAGGGGAGCGTCGGTCATGCTTTGCCTGCCAAGAAGTGATCGGCATTAAAGTCCTAGGCTGATGGGCACCACTCTGACACTCTGGCGTAATGGAGGCTATCCTGACACCCCTGAATGTGTGGCGCCGGGCCGCAATTGGAGACCGGCTCACCGCACTCCATGGGGAAGGCACCACGATAGTTACCACGGTGGATATTTATCTCCCCGATAGGGTAGAAAGTAGTTATCTGGGATAAGGCCCAGTAATTCGGTCGGGTCCCAGATATTCGTACATTACGATAACTTGTACGCCAAGCTATGCATGACCCTATAAATAGGGGGCCATGGTCGTCTAGGAAGGGGGACAGGAGGAACATCGCGCCATCTGTGTGGACTCAAACACAGAAGTGCTAAGAGAGGTAGGAATCCAGCAGGAAAACCACTAGAGAATTGGCTAAAGCTGCCATACCCACCGTTGCTAGCATGTAACCGTATACATGGCTGTCTCAGCCATACGCACCGTATGCACGCTCCAGCCCCGCTGCTGTGTGGGACGACGTTCCTCTGACTTTGCCAACCCAGAACCCTGGGTCAGTACAGGAACTCTAGACAGCGCAAAGGCATTCCAGCCCCTGCACAACGAAGACCTCACCGCCTCAGGAGAGGACGCGGTCGAAGCCACAACCAAGCAGGCTGCCTTCCAATGGTTCTGGGTGGTCCAAACCAGGAATGCTCCCAACTGGGCTTGATCCCCAGGTATCCCCTTCGACCACACCTGGAATACCCCGAGCGAGCCAATATCTTCGAAAAGTTTGTCCACCCAGCGCACTCCTTAGGCCCCTCCCTAAGGCAAGAAAGGGTTCCAAGGAGACGGAGGGCTCTGGGGGGTGCGGATCCCGCCAGCACCTTCGACGCTGCCCTCGCAATGCCAACCGCGCGCAGGGAACTCCAAGCCCGCCTCGTCCGAGGAGGCATAGTCAGAACCACTTCGGCTCCAAAAACCGGTTCACCGGGCGGCCTTGATGGTCTCCCAAGGGGGAAGGAAACCCTAGGGAGACCATAGGCTCTGGAGCACACCGCCTTCGGCAGCGACCCCAACGACAACTCCAAGCTCCGGTGCCCTCGAAGGCATACAGGTGTGTCATGCACGGACCAGGGTGCGGCCACAACACCAACCACTGTCGCACCCAAATTACCTTTCGGGAGGAATACCTCGGAAGGCAAGCACAATACCTGACCGCAGAAGGAGCCGGTGAAGGACAACGTATAGTTCGGAGGCCTGGGGCAAACTCCCGGGTGAATCCCCGGTCCCTCAACCTTGCACCATCACCACTAACCCTACTATCGAAGGTACCATTCCCAGCAACGAGAACTAAGTCGGGGACACGCCGTCACCAGGCTCCGAAAGAAGTACCTCCGGAGCCGGACAGCAGCTAGGGGCCGAGGCGGTCAAGGACTGCCTCTCCCGACCAGCCTTCGACCACGCCTCCCATGTGTCGCCGCCAGGCTCCGGACGAATTACCTCCGGAGCCGGGCAACAGCGAAAGACTAAGGGGGTCAAGCACCACCTCTGCCAGCCTAGCCATAGGCTTCGAGGCCGCCAAGTCTCACAATAAGAAGCCTTATTCCTACAAAGGTACGCCCATTGTTAACTACCTAGTAGTTTACCTAGTTTTCCGTCTTTCATGCGGCAAGGTTAGCGTATGTTGGAGGCCTCCAACCATATTGTTAGAAGTCTTTTTGCAATAAATAGCTACTAAGTAGATGCAGTAGAACTTAAGTTACATTCTCATTTAGCATGAGCAGTTGTTTAACCTAGCTATGTTTCATGCTACAAATAGCTTCTTGTTGCCAACAGTAGACTGCAAAACTTAGCTAGTATAACCATGCAAAATCCCTGCACTCCCGCAAACGCATCGTGCCTAGGTCACCTGGGAGGTGGGTCTGCCCAGGTTTCGTGGAAGGCATTGTGTGGCCTCGGAAGTGTAGTAGCCACGTATCAAGAGATTTCTTTGATAGACCGTGTTGCGGCGCCACCTGTAGGACATCTTTGGGTGGTGTGACAAGCCCACGTATCGCGGATGTAGCGTGCCTAGGTCAACTGGAAGGCAAGACTGCCTAGATTTTCTGGAAGACATTGCATAGTCTCGATAGATAGTGAGGTCCACACCAGCGGGCACCGCCTATGCGTAGGTCACCTGCAAGACAGATTATGCCTAGGGTGCCCTGGAAGGCATTTGCATAGCCTCGAGTGTCGAAGCCACGCCCCGGGGGATGTCCTCTGTGGCGGAGTTGGAATGCTGTCGCAAGGAATCCTCATTGCACGACATGCCTACACACTGCGGGCGTAGCATGCCTAAATCATCTGGAAGGCAAGAATGCACAGGTTTTCTGGAAGGTATTATGTAGCCTCGGTAGTGTGTAGATGCCGGTTATCAAAGGACTTCCTTGGTAATGTAGTTACGGCACGCTCAAGGGATTTCTCCGGAGGCATGACAAGCCTACGCACCAGTAAGCATCACTTGCCTAAACCCAAGATCAGCTGAAAATATTTCCCGGAGGGTAGGCTTTGCCCTGGTGCCCACACATTGCGGGCGTAGCATGCCTAGGTCACCTGGGGGCAAGACTATCTAGGTTTCCTGAAAGGTTTTGTGTAGCTTCAATAGTGTGTGGTTGCCGCATATCAGGGGACTGCCTTGATTTGAGGATGCGGTGCTCTAAGGAATGCTGTCGCAAGGAATCCTTTCTACACAACATGCTTATATACCGCAGACGCCGCTTATGCCTAGGTCCCCTCCAAGGCAGATTATGCCCAGGGTGCCCTGGAAGGCATTGCATAGCTTCGGTCATATAAATACCATGCGTCAGGGCATATCCTTGGTGGACAGTGTTGCGATGCACCTCAGGCGTTTCCTTGGGAGCACGTCAAGCCTACACGCCACGGGCGTAAAATGCCTAGGTCACCTGAAAGACAAGACTGCCTAGGTTTTCTGGAAGGTATTGTGTAGCTCCGATAGTGTGTAGGGCCTTCGACATTAATACATGCTAAGTAATCTTACCAAAACCTTCTGTAAAATCGGAGAGCTTCACCAAAACCTCCGATAAAAACGGAGAACTTTACCAAAACCTCTGGTAAAAATGGAGCTTCACCAAAACCTCCCGTAAGAACGGAGAGCTTTACAAAACCTCCGTGAGAACAAAAACCTTACCAAAACCTCTGGGAAAAACGGAGAACTTCACCAAAACCTCCCGTAAAAACGGAGAGCTTTACAAACCTCCTATGAAAACGGAGAACTCTACCAAAAACCTCCAGTAAAAATAGAGAGCTTTACCAAAGCTCCGGTAAAAACAGAGTCTTACAAAAATCCGACAAAAATAGAGAACCTTACAAAACCTCTATAAAAGACGAAGAGCCTTTCATAAACCTCCACAAAACGGAGAGCCTTTCCAAACCTCCGCACAACTGAGAGTTTTTAAGACTCTCATCACAGCATTAACACTATTCTTGGGAACATGGGGATTGCTTGTTCTCTACTTTTAAATTGCTTGACTTGTCCATGCATTGCATAGCACCGTGTGCTCCACTCAAATCATTCCATCCTATAGAAAAACCAAAATTAGATACGTTTGCAACAATGGGAAGAGTCAATACGTATAATAAAATAAAGTCATTGTGCTAAATCAGAGACCATATGAACTAAAACATTTGACCAATAATTTGATTCCTAATGGTTGCATGCACTACAACAATCAGCCTTGTAGAGATAGAAATAAAACATGATGTATTATCTATGTATACCGAGGGGGTCCAGCAGAATGTTATATGTTAATTCTAAACAAAACAGTGGACACAAACAAACTATAATATGACACACAGCACATAACTATAAGATCATTTAGCCAGCATGAGAATTCTCACTTGTAAAGGCGCTTGAGTTTCTGGAACTCATGGCATAGTGTGCATCATTACCTGGAAGATCATTCAGATAGCTTGAGGTTTCCTACTAGAGAAAAGACTTGAACTTTGGGTCCTCCCATCATAGTGTGCATCAAAGGACACCACTTGAACAAAAAACAATCAATCTGGATTTTTTTTGGACATTGAAAACTTCAAACATAAGCTATATAAATAGTGTGCCTCTAATCATGATGTTGCATAAACTTATGCATACTTCATGCATTGTAGGTAAGGAAGAAAATAAGCTAGTAGACGTATACAAAGTCTGTACATGTGAATAAATTTCCTTTTATGCCCTGACATGGGATGGACCAATATTATCTTATCTTGTGCTATCCCAGGTAGTAACTAGGAGCCAATATTTTCTATGTAAATTTACAGCAGGAAACCTGGGAAGATTTCTGTCCAATCCAAAGACTAAATGTAAACACTGGTCTATTGCCATGCTGAACTGCATATGACCCATTTGGATATCAGAAAATGCTATTGCCACACTGCCAAAATGAGCCAAAACAGGGGGCTCTCTGCAAAATGTTAGAACCCTAATTCTAGGCTGAGATCCTTGTGCACTAGATTCTGATTTGTGCACTATACGGACATTGAAGATATTTAGGATGATAATCTATTTGATTTTCCTAACACTGTAGTGAATGTACCTCTTACCATTTGTCTCTGAATTGTAAATGCAGCAGATATAGTATTATGGGTGCCGTGTCACGTGCTCAAATATCTGCAATGGCTGTATAGTGCAAATATCTGGAAGGTTATTCTATATCGGCCACTACGCTATTTTTTTAGAAGCCGGGAAGTTTTCATCCAAAATTCATGTTGCAGTTTTTTAAAATAACTAAAAAGGAAGTGCAAATCAGATATCTGCAGTTTGTCAACCAATGCAAAAAAAAAAAGCTAATAATATTATATAATCCACACAGCCATTATTTCCAAGGAAATAATATTATATAATCCATTGATGAATGCTGACTCTTTACTTTTAACACAAAAAAATAATCTAGCAACAGCCCGTTCTGTAACTCTTGGAGGACACAAGCATACTCGATAATCCATAACAATAAGTTGAGTAGAAAGCAATTGATACTAACCTTTACATGGCCAATAAGAATACATAGTGTATACAGTATAGCAAAACAAATTACCCATTGCTGGTTCTTGCTCCTTCAGCCAGTCCTTGTATGCATTGATTGTTTCCTCTCTAACTGGTTGTTCCCCGGAGCGTTTGATGGGCGATATGCTAACTTTCAGCTCCATTAGTTGTTCCTTCGACAATACAAATCGAACCTTCTTCTCGCTCTCATTATCTCTTATCATTCTCTCCACATCATCATGATAGTCTATCAGCTGCAGACTAGCCACCTCACTCCTACCTCTCTTCTTGTAGTACAAAAAGTCCATCGCTACATACCCAAGTTTCTCAATCAATAGAATAAGGTTATAATAGCAGATATCACCCCTATCCACTTCCGTCTGGAAGAATTCTTCTCCTGCAGGTTTCCCCTCACAGTGAAAAACAAAAGTCCTACTGTCACCAGCCATCTTGTTACAAGATCATAAAATTCTGGAGATTAATTAATAATATGATGATAATCACATTTATCAATGAACAAGAATCATCACAACTGAAAGCAAAATGGAAGGGGTTTTTTTTTGTCTATTCACTTTTGACCACAGAACTTGATAAATAATCATTGAGCTTACTGGCGACGACCTGTGTATCAAAGCGCAAAAATAATACAAAGTTAACAAAAAAAACTAGCAGGTTTCGCACGGGAACAAACTTTTGGGATCAATAGCACACGATGTAGAATTAAGACAACCAGTCATGAAGCATATTGGTAAATTCGATAATAATTGGTCCATATGAATTCATCTTTTGGTCGAGATTGCTAAATAACGGTTCCACTAGCTCTGGTTGATTGAGCGAATTTGAGCTATATACAAGCAGGCCATCAACAGTTCCAAACATCTGATGTATACAATACAAAACAAAAACCCAGCAGATCAGATTAGAGATGCACCTACTGGTAATGCAAAACCTGGAATGCACATGGTAATCCACATGGTAATGCACATGGTAATCAACATGGCAAAACCTACTGGCAGGCTCACCATTGCTCATCGCCTGCGCGCCGCATCAGTTTTTTTTTTTTACTGAACAGGAGGTCAAGGCCTGCGACGACGGGGCAACCTGCGCCTCCCTCCTGCAGCTGAGCATCTACCAGGGGCGCGCAGGGGTTCTAAGGTCTTCACGTCAAGGTCCAGGAGCATGCTGGTCTCATCGGAGAACATCCCTGCGGCGATCCGATCCGATCCGATCCGGTTTGGTGTCTAGGAGCGACGGCGGCGGATGCTAGGCCGGGCGCGCACGGCGCTGGGTAGGGAGGGAGTGTGACGGAGCTGGGTTGTGATGGAGAGGGACGGCGTGCGGTAGGGCGAGTGGACGGACCGCGCTGGGAGGCGGGCGGACGGGCAGCAGATGTAGATGGGATTGTGAATGGGTTGCGATGGGATTACCTCTTAGAGTCTCGACGAGGAACGTCTTTGTGGAGAATTGCGGCGAGGACCACACCGTAACCAGGACAAGGTTCACTTTACCGACCCGAGGTCGACCTCCGGCGGTAACCGAAATCTCGCGGTTACCATCAAAAATTCAAAAAAAATCGGAGAAAATTCATTCGGCAAAATTTGAATTTTTACGAAAAAATCGTATTTTTCCCCTCTCGGTAACCGGTCAGTTTGGACCGGTTACCGAGCGGTTTGCTCGATAAATCGAGCGGTTTGGGCGGTAACCGACAGGTCAAAAACCGACCGAATTGATGCGATAACTGATCGATTTTTAGCGATTACCGACATGTGTGGATGCATTATCAATAATTAAGTTGAAAAATCATAATAAACAAATAATTGCCCACTAAATCATGAGGAAAAATAGTATATAACCATGATATGTTTTCTAATATCATATAAAATTTTGGCATGACCTTTGCTAATTTTTTATGTTTCGAAGGCAACAAACAGATAGTAATAGCAATTCAAGCACGAACATATAATTATTGTTTCGAATATATGCGTATATTACATATGCAGCGCCTAAAATTAATAAATATATATGGAATTATCATGACCTTCGAAAGTAAATTTGCATCACCTTTAGAACCACCAGCTTGGGGGCCGATTACATTCGGTCATACTGTACTCATTGGTGGACATTAGCATTAGCCGTCGTGTCGATAGTAACTCTGCTTTAAACTCAGCCCATATTTGTCATGTCCTTGCAGAAGTGGTTGACCATTGTCCTTGCAAAGTGGCATAAAACTCAGAGTCTTGCCACTCATAGACCCACTTAATAGGAGGCTCTGAATGAGCATCAGGGGCAGGATAGTGGTACGGATACGATCCAGAACTACTCTTCATACCATAGCTGCTGGAATAGCTCGCACTATCTTGTGGTCCATCGTGGCCACCATGTGTTATATGCCTTGGTGAGGATGGAGCACCGTGATCCTGATCTTGTGTGGCATGCGAAAACTGACTCTCACCAGTGAATTGCACAGGAGGAATGACAGATGTTTGGCCTGGATGAGCATCACCGCCCTGACCATCATCATCACCGCTGTCAGTCTTTGAGCTGCTGTCATTCTATTCTTGGTAAGTTGGGCTCTTTGGGTCACTATTCGTGCTCTCATCGCTTTGCACTTGTCTTTTGCCCTTGCCCTTAGTCCTCTTGCTCTTCTTTCTTTGCGTCATTTGCTTCTTCCTCTTTCCCGTGTGTGTGTCACCAACCGTTGTAGCAGCCCATTGTTGCAAGTCAGGTGTGTTCACTGTGTCTGTCACCAGGTGAGTAGGAAGGGGTACGTCGCTATCTGTGTCCTCCTCGTCAAGCTCAGGGGTTGCATTTGATCTCTCGGTCTCCATCCAGTCCTGGAGAGGATTGTTATCCTCATTCAATATGAGCTCCATAAGCTGCTGAAATGGATCATCATCAAGAGTTGACCTGATACCTGCATCCAAGTTGTTCTGTATTCTCAGGTTGTAGTTGACATACACCAACTTATGGAGCTTCTTGTAGCTTAATCGGTTGTGAACTTTGGTGTGGATGAAAGCAAATGTACTCCAGTTCCTCTCACACCCACTAGATGATGCGCACTGTGACACTAGGCGTCTAGCAAGCATTGATAGTGTAGGTGTAGACGAACCAAACATAGACCACCATTGTGCTGCAAGTAGGTATAGTGATATGAGGCTCAGAAAAGTAGGTAAAATGACGGATCAGATAGATATGTAAAAAGTTTCGTACCCGGATGAGTCCTGCCGTCACAAGCCATCCGTAGCTAGAGGACCTGAGAATTTGAGAGACTTTATCCGATACATTTCAGCCTCAATAAGTGCTTCCGTGGCAGTAGTAACATCAATCAGCCTCTCAAATGCCTCACGGAGATCTTCGAACAAGGTTGGACCTGTGCCATACGCGTAATGCGTGCGGGGGTTCAAAGCGGCCGCTGCAAGTTGATGATCGAAACATTAGTACTAAAAGCATTAGAAACACAAGCGTTTGAAAAGTGGTAGGAGTGTATTACCGGAATTCATGTATGTCCCATTGGCTAGATCATTCATTCTACGATCGACAATTGCCATGTACTTATCCAAAGAATCCCTATCATTCTGATACAACGATTCATACTCATGCTTCACAATGGTGTATCTCAGGAGCACCTCACTCAATGTTGGCACTTTGTCCTGATCCGCAAAATGGAGGAATGCATACAATGGCTGGACGGAATCGACAACCATTTTTAGATTGTCCCACCATGGTAAGCTGGATAGGCAACTATGTGCATATCTCCCAATATCAGAACTAATGTATTGAGACTGCTGGAGCTCACTAGATGCCATCCATTGCATGAACTTATCCTTTCATCGTAGAAAGCTATCAACAAATAGGTAGTTAGTTCCAAATCTTGTGGCATTCCACCTCACCAACTCTCCACCAATTGCTGCCTTCATCATTTCATGTAGTTTCGAATGATTGTACAGCCATCGTGATATAGCCCTTGCACTTTGGATGACAATGTCGTGTTCTCTAAAATCACCAACCGATTTTAACATTAAATTTATCGTGTGTGCCACACAAGACTGCCACGCGATAGCAGGATATTCCCTTCTCAGAACCTGACATGCCTTCTTGTAGTTGGACCCGTTATCAGTCACAATCTGTACAATATTTTGTGAACCCAAATCAGTTACCACTGCTCTTATCTCCTGCATAAAAGAATGAACCAAATAAATATGCAACAATTTAAATACTATGTTAGCAACTGAGAAAAATAATATACCTTATTCAAATATTTTGCATCTTGACTGTAGCCAGTCGCATCAATAGACTTGTGAAAAAACATACGACCATTGCAATATAAGAGGAAATTAATAATACTCATGTGCGTCGGTCCCGTCCACGAATCGCACATTATAGTAACACCATATTCTGGCCATTCTAGCTTCCACTTGTCAAATATTTTCTTTAAAGCATTTTCGTTCTCGTTCAGATACTTACCATCTATATCCCGCCCTGTTGGAGATGGTACACCCTCGCCTGTTACAGAACAAATGATCAGACCTCAAAAAGAAAGAAGTATGACAATAATAAATTCATTGCAAACTAAATCACTCACCATATTTTTGTGTTTCTTTAACTGCAGCGATATAGAATGCATCGTCCACCCTTCTGCCAGGAATGCCTGAAGTGTGAAAAAATTTGGACCATGCCACACCAATAGCTTCCTTCGCTTTCTTTCCCTTGGCACTCCATGACCCGGTGTCAATCCTCGGTTGCACAGGGGATTTTGCTAAAGCAACATTGTAATCCCGGACACTTGGTGGTGGCTCCCTTGTTGACGATGCTCTCCTAAGAATCCTCTTTAACACAGAGCCCCCTCTATCAGTACCACTACCACCTCCATGCTCGTAGGACTCGCCTGCCCTCCTCCTAAACTCTTCCTCATCCCTCGATTGACTTATGGCACACTGCACCTGTTCCTCTTCCATGTCCTCATTGTCGCTTGTCAAATCTACTTGAACTCTAGCTGATTCTTGCCTCCGAACCCTCTCGTCTGCCTTTCCCTTCCTCTTATCTTTTGCCCTATCCAGCTCACGTCTGAAATAATCGCGTACATCTGGAGGCACCCTATCACAGTGTACAACTTTGATCCGCGCCCTGCCAAATGTTCTTTTAACCTTGTGGCACCACCGCCTCTCTTCGCCTTATTGCAATAATTACACCTAAAACCCGGGGCCAAATTGTCCCCATGCTGCCACACCACATCTTTATCTGTCATCGATTAGTTTGCAATTTCTCTGTAGGAAGAAGAAATCTCGAAGGTTAGCCTACTAATACATATGCCCACATGTGTTCAAATCATTACCCAACTCAATTGAACAAAAATTATCAATGCTTACCCAACTAATAAACTTATTTGACCGAATATTAGCATCATATACACCTAAATAACTGATTATGTAGCACAAATATTACCATCATTCACATGTACATGGACATTCAATGTAATAAGGTCTATAACTCAAATAGGCGAACGTGGGGAGTCCCCCGATCCCACAAGTAATCCCCCACTATGACAAACTCAAATGGCAAGAAGACCTATCACCAAAGAAGTCCAAAGAATCTAGATCGGCCTTGGCATGGACCCTAGAGTGCATCACCTCCATCGATGCCCCTCCGGCCTCGAGCCCCGATACTGCATATGCCAACTCCGACAGGCTCTGGAGCATGCCTCCTCTGCCAATACCTATTTGGTCTTTGACTTCGACGCCAGCCACACCTCTGACCTCATTATAAACCCTGGGGGTGTGTCGCTGCCTCCAATGCACCATCAGCCTTGAGCTTCACCATCAACGCCCATGGTTCCCACCAAAAAACTTCTGATGAAGAGGGAATGGCCTTCGGGCATTCTTGTTACTATACCAGGCTGGAGTTGGTTTTCCTCTACATCCTCTCACCCCTTCGAACGTCAGGGCCAGAGAATGAGGGGTACTATTGGGAGAAAATAGACCAACCTGACGACAATAGTTGAAGATTTCTATCGAAGGTCCGTCCAAACCCTTCGATCTCCGAACCCTCAGGAAGAAGCCTGACATCCGTAGGCTGCGGGCCCCTTTGAGCCACCTCTCCGGTACGTACATGGCCTTCTCAAAACTCAGAGCTACAGCAAGCCCCTCCAGAGCCTTCAGCCTCTGGACTCTCAGTAGGAGGCCCGGCTCGGAGGAGGCTGCGGACCCCTTCGGGCCACCCCTCCAGTGCCCGTGCAGTTGTCCAAAGTCAAAAAATGTAGCCAGTCTCCAGAAATAATATAAGAGAAGAAAGGACACCCCCTGTAGCCAACCTGACATGAGGTGACGGGTGTTGGTGCAAGTGGTGCTTATCCTGACACCCAAGTGCGATGAAAGTTGTCCTGACAACCCCGGTAGAGCAGCGCTGGGTCGCAATTGGTGACTGCCTCAGGGGCAAGCACCACAATTGTTACCACGGTAGATATTTATCTTCTATGTAGGGTAAAAAGTAGTTATCCAGGATAAAGCCCAATAATTCAACTAGGTCCTAGATATTTGTACATCATGATAACTTGTATACTAAGCTACGTACCACCCTATAAATAGGGGGTTGGGATCTTCTGGGCAGGGACGGGTCACAAGGAGAACGCTCAATACAACACAGGGGCAACACACAGGACATAGAGGTGTACAAACACAAAGCCACACTGTGATACTCACCCCTAGACCGATCCATTTTTCTACTATCAATACATTTGTGGTGTTCCTTCCTCTCAAACTTCGTCTCCAAGTTTGAGTCTCCTCCTTAGAAGAAACTCTTGCCGTACTTGTTGGGGCAAGACGATCTCTTGCTCCAACACCAGTATACCTTCTTCACATTTCGATCATGTCGAACATCACTAGATTGCCATAATCGATCGTGGATAGGACATGATATTCTATCAAATACTGGCCTACGTGATGCTATCCATCCCGGATGAAAATAATTTAATTGTGCAGGAGGAGGAGGCATCCACATAACCTTATATCCCCATGTTGGGCAAGGAGGAAAAGGCACTAAAGGAGGCATCCGTGGCCATGGCGCCGGCTCAAGTGGGGGGTGAATAGCAGCAACAGAACCCTCCTTCGGTTGATGATGATCATGCACGTCTTACTTCAAAGGTGATCCTAGCTGCTTGAGATTATTTGGCTGATTCAGATGAGTTTGGATGGTCTTATCTTTTTTATACCTGGACAAAAGTTGCTTGAAAGTGGGTTTGAATTTCACAACCTTGTCATGTCTGCATCATTAATCTTCCACTTGCCAACCTCCGAATTTTTGGGTTTGATCATCTTCGGTTTAGCATTGCCATGCTCCTCGGGGTTGAAGTGTTCAACATAACTTTGATTAATTCCTTACCTTCGGGAGTCTTCTCAAGTAGCACTTCTCTTAGCAAATTCTTCTTCTCTTCCAAAAGTTTTGGCCTATCTTCACCAATGATCACATTTTTTCCTTTAACTAATTCGGCTTGAGTTAGCAAAATTAGAACACTCTTGTCCCAGAGATCGATTATGTTAACCGGGAACGGTTGCTTGTTAACTTGCATCTCCGAGAATTTCAATCGTCCTTCGTTAATGGCCGATTGAATCTGTCGATGAAAAACATTACAATCGTTAGTAGCATCAAAATAAGAATTATGCCATTTACAATAAGCTCGCATCTTCGATTCTTCTAATGGTGGAATCACATGACCATGAGGAAGGTTAATTTGTTTTTCTTGCAGCAAATAATCAAAAATCCTATCACACTTGGCTACATCAAAAGTTAATTTAATTTATTCTTGCCAATTTTTGCGAGGAATTGGCTTAAGAGCAGAGCAAACAAATGACTTTGAAGACCAAGCCCATTCAGCTACACACACGTTAGCATCATCATCGTCCGAATTCTCAAACTCATACTCAAGCATATGAACATTAGGACAATCAACTTTAAATTTATCATTTGATTTCTGAAAATTTCTAGACTCTTTAGCTTAGCTTTGTAATACCAGAGCTCTTTGCAAAACTTGGTTAACATCTCAAAATTCATAACCTTCTAGCTTTTCTTTAAGATGGGACAAGAAAACCGAATAAGCTAATTCTGCTAAGTCTTTTTCAGAAAGTATCAAGTTAAAGCATTAGTTTTTTTTTATCTCTGAACCTTCTAATAAAATCAGCAACAAGTTCATTGTATTTTTGTTTAACCGATGTCAAATGTGAAAGCCTCAATTCAGTATCAGCAATATAAAAATATTCATGGAATTTCTCTTCTAATTGAGACCACATATGAACGGAATTAGGAGCAAAGGATGTAAACCAAGTAAAAGGTGTTCCAGACAATGACAGAGGAGATAATCTATTTTTCACAACATCATTGGAACTAGCTTCACCTAATTGTGCAAGAAACTGGCCTACATGCTCCCTAGTTGTTCTATTGTCCTCCGCGGTAAATTTCACAAAATTTGGAACCTTGAAACCACGGGGGTATGGGATTGTATCATAGTGCTTGGGATATGGCTTGTGGTATGCATGAGCATTTCTTCTAACCTCCAAGCCAAATTTCATACTAAGCACAGTATCTACTTGTTCTCGCATGATATCAGTACAATCGGCTGCAAGCCGATTAGGTTCAACTATTGGCTCGAGCGGTGGTGTGGACAAATTCGGCACATGAGAAGTAAGAGAAGGTGGTGTAGAAAATTTTTGTTCAAGAATCAGCCTATAAGGGATTCCCGATCCTTGTGGCGGTATAGGTGGAACACTATACGCTACGGTTTGTAATATGATGTTTGCATGTTGGGATAATTTTTGGTTCTATAAGCTTGAGCTGAAGTTGAAGCATTGTGCGTGACATATGGTGTTTGGTACGGGTTTTGTGTTACATAAATTTTAATAGCATGAGAAGTGACATAATTAGGTGCAACACTACCCATAATATTTCAGTCATCATGAGGATTATGTGCATAAGAAAAACTAGGTAATGTATTAACAACAGTAGGTAAAATTGGAGCACTAACTTTATAGTGGTAGGTTTTTTCAGATTTTGCTCCTCATGAATTTGTAGAACTAGTGGGTGAAGCTTATCAACCAATGTATCCTCAACCAATTTCTGAACACTATTAGCCATGCTTGCACCAACGGATTGATCGATCATAACAGCAACCTCTTGATGAGAAGGAGAGGGTTGAGCACTAACATTGGTTGTTATCTTAGGGCTTTGGTCAGCGGGTAGTGGAGAATCTTCCTTCTTGAACACACCTTGCCGAGTCTTCACATAGTGTGATAGCAACTGTTGCCGATGTTGCTCCAAGTCGGCTTCGGTTGTCAAATGCGCCTCTTCCGGCAACTCGTCGTACGATGCCATAATGATGTTATCTTTGTCAATCTCTGAAATAGACATGACTAGGGTTTAGAATTCAGCTAAGAGAAAGTCAAACAACATCTTCCCCAACAGAGTCTCCAAAAAGTGTATTGACACGAAAACGTGGCACGCCAACACACCAAGCACCTCGTGTACAGTATTCAGTGAGCAGCACCCAAGATGCCTAGTCATGGCACTGCATCGTCGAACCTTCGTCGTGAACCACGCTCGGGAGGGACCCCGTCCGAATGTGGGTAACCAGTGGCTTGTCCTTTGTTGTCGAGATCAAGAAAAGGAAGCAATATAGAGGGGAAAAAAGAAGGGGACTACAGGAGGTAGGCAGATGACGAAAGATAATGTAAATTGTGTTTGATCGATTGGTTAATGTCCTCAATCGGTCATGACCCTCTCATATTTAAACGGTAGCAGGTCTTAGCCGTAAGAGATCAAGACTCCTAACTCAAACCGAACAAGACTTACAGATGTAATTCGGCTATGCTTACCTGATCTCCAAACTTTCTATAACAAACATATATTTCCTATTTGAATATGTAAAACTCACATATATCTACCCGAATACGTTTTAGTGTAGTTCGGCGTTCTTAGATTTGACCAACTCTTCCACCTGTCTAGAGACCAACTACAGTGACAAACCATGATCACTGGTCGCCTGGTTATTGGTCATGACCACTGATCGTGTTCACTAGTCTGAAATCACTATTCACTGTCCGAAATCACTATTCACTTTGTCCGAAATCACTGTTCACTGGTCTGAAATCATTCTTCACTTGGTTGAGCACTATTTTGCATGGTTGGTCACTGTTCATCTGGGTGCGTGACTGTTCATCCGGTCACAATACTATTCATATGGTAGTGGTACTGTTCATCTAGTCGCCCATTAAGCCAGTAGTCACTGCAATGGCCACTATAAATGCTAAATCTTATCATCAACAATAAGAAATCAAAGGTCCGATGAGTTCAACACTCCGAGCATTGGACCATCCAGTGAGTCAAATCTTCCTAGGACTTTTCCAATTTAGTCCAACTTTGTCCTGGATGCGGTGGCTTCTTCATGTATTGCATCCATGAGACCTGTTAACATATATTTTTGACAAACATGTTAGTCTCATTGACTATGTTCTTATAAATCACCAAAATCACAATCATAGCCTAATAGAACTATTTTCGCTACATCTGGGCCTTATTAACTTAAGCCTAAGCAAACCATCACCTTTGGGCCCTAGGCCAAGCTGCTACCCCTAACCCTAATCCCCCTCTGCCAGCTGCCTCATTGCTGCTAATGGCCGTTTTTCCTGCTACTGGCCACCTCTCCTCCCTGCTGGTTGCCCCTGCCCCTACTTCCCTATAGCTCCTCTTGATCTACCGCCCTACTGCTGCCCTGCACCCTCCCTCACCTGTTGCCACACCCCCTGCTACTGCAATCAAGAGGAAGGAGAATACAAGGTGCAGCACAGTGAGGGAATGTGGAGGAAAAGAGAGGGAGGAAAGGGGGATTGCTGTCCACGATGGGATTCCAAGGTGATAAATCTTTTTCGATTCTTTCCCCCTGTTATTCATGTTCTTAGATGAGGTTTAGCCTAGGGAATTAGAGGTTAAGTTCGAGATTTCATCAAAATCACCTCGAGTTAGGGTTCCAGGAATTCCAGCATGTGCAGTTTCATTGCTTCTGTTTTCGTGGCCTTAATGATTTTTCCTACAAAATTGGTCGACTCAAAAGCTATAGACGATTTGTTAAGCTTTTGAACGGTGTATAGTATGCATTTTTTATGGGTATAGCTCTGGTCATGCTGTTCTGAAGTTTCTGCTGTCAATTGTTGACAGATTTCAGTGAGGAATGTTTAGAGCTAGATTAGGCTATGATAATGATGTTTTCTGTAGATCAAAGTTATAGCAAAGTTTAAGCTTGGGTTGTGATACACATTTCCACAAAGTTTTAGATTTTTGGGTCTTTGGTGTGGCAGATCTAAAAATGTGAAGCTTGTTGTCTGAAATTTTTGACAGATTCTGAAGTCTATTTTTAGTTGCAGTTTAGGTCGCCTTAATGGTAGTACAAAAATATGGTATTTCCACTAACATGTAGGTCTTGTTCTATTGTTTTAAATAATGTATTTTTTCCTATCATTGCTTTTGTAAATAAAAAGATACGACAAATGTGATGAGTGTTGGTTTGTTCGTTAGATGGGTTGCGGGGTGTAGCACCATGTTCCTTGCTATTTGTATTTCATGTGGTACTTTGTGGTGCTAATATATGGACGGTTGAGCAGGTGGTGTTGCGCCGATGCATGTATGTCTTGTTTTCATCATCGGTAAAGGCAAGTGAGTGTGGCGGTTGTTGCCACAACTTTAACTTATTATTTTTGCTACCTCCACTTATAATAATACAGAACACATGATTCTACTCATTAATTTAGAAGATTATACCTACTTGCTCTGGATCTATGAATTGGCTTAATTTTTTGGTTATAGTTGATGGAGTCTTATGTAATAGTGATGATGTCTTATCGGTTTAGTCATTTCTAGCACAACCTCATTTTATGTCTAATGGTTAGTTTACTTGAGGATAATGATGTCAGTTATGTGGAATCTTATAGAAGAGGTCATGCTTTGTATTGTAGGTGGGCATTTAATTCTTTTTGGGGGTTATTTCATATGTCTATAACTAATTGAATATAATCTTTTGAAACCTTATGTATGTTAAATGATAAGCTACCAGAAGCATAGTTATTATCTTTATGTGCCCTACATAGAATTAAAATTGTTATATGTGGTTACAAAATGGGTTAGGTCTTTCTCTTTCAAAGAAAGTTTATTATAGCTATATGTTTATGTTCATGTCATCTACACTTTAACATGAAGAAAGAATGGTGGATATATATGGATAAAAGTGGCTTATATTAATTATCTAAAAAATGTTTTTTTTGTTTATGTATGTTCATGGTTGTGAACTATGTGGTTTATATTTTGGAATTTGAACTATATCATGTGTATTACACTGCATTGCATTCCATATGCATTGGAAGTTACACTCTGTGAAAAACCGACAAAAGAGACACGAAATGAGTGACGGGTCATAACATGACTGTCACACCCAGTTTTAGAAAGGGGCAAAACCAGATGTAAACCACATATATGCCAGGATCAAGTTTCATACGAGCAACGACTTCATCAATGTATCACATCCAGTGTCATTATTACAACGCTTTAACTATAATAAATAATGAGACCAAAAGTCTTTAATAAATAAAAAAAACACACAACGATACTCCGTGAAATTCCAACTTCCACAGGCATTTGACCGGGGGAAACGCCAGCCTAGCAGTCTTCCTCTTCATCATTGAAGTAATCTGGATCTCCTTCATTGTCTGAGCAGCGCTTGAACAGCATTTGGGGTAAAAACAACAAGTGTGAGTACAACTAGTACTCCGCAAGTGTGGGAAATAGAATGCTATGCAAGCTTAAACAAGGAACAGGCCATAACAGTTATAGTTTTGCATAAAAGCCAACTGTACAAATGAAGTTTTATGAAAGCAACCTACTTAACTAGGTTCATCATCATTAGACCTCCAGCTCCTAGAACCATCTCCACAGTTTTTCCCTCCACCTAAGTTCCCACATCAGGCTCTCCACAGACCAAAACGACCCAACCCTCTTGGCTAATCATGTGAGGATCCAAGTCTCTCATAACCGTGAGCACGGCTGTTATAACAGTTTTTACACTCTACAGAGGTTGTCCAGCTTTCCCCACAAGTCATGAGTTTCCTTGTTGCTGTGTCCACGAAACACTTAACACACTCCAGTGGTGTGTCGCCCAGAAAGTCACTACAAAGCCGTTACAAAGTTTCATCCAGTATGTCCATACCCGCTAGGTTTCACCGCCGTCAAAGTGGCATCACACCACCCAGAAGCCCCCTTTTGCGCCTCGTAGCTCCAGGAAGTTTTCACCCTTCCCTTCCACTACACATCTCATACCACTAACCAAATGGTTCTGGCCTTTGCCGTCCCCACACAACCACCCTTTCGTTTGGCATGCACAAAACTGGAATCCACTAATTAATAGGCTACACCTGTCCCATACCAGGTCTCGTGGTTGGTACGATATTTCTTGGGTTATCGCTATACGAACCGGTCCTTACTTTGGTTACTTGAGCAAAGACTAAATCAACATCGTAACTTCATCATCACTAACCGAACTTTGCTCAAGGCCTAAGATTCCATGTTGCTATTGCCATCATTAATGTTCCCAACTCATAAATGCATTGATTAGTTAATCATGTTTAACCCTTAACCCTTCAATCCCTTTTGTGCGAAGCTAAGCATGACTACCCATCATATCCTCTACTATCAACATGGCGACAAGGAATTATATGGAACAGGGTACTACACATACATAGGATTCAGGATTAACAGCATGCATGTTTGAAAATAACGCATTTTAAACAAACTGGGATCAAAATGTTCAAGGGCACTTGTCTCTCCCAACTTTCTGCTCAGACTCTTCAAAAACTTGGTCCTGAAGGTTCTCGAACTGCTCTTCGTCTGCTTTTGACACGTACCGGAAAAGCAAACAACAAAATCAACTAAGAACAGTACACCACACAGCAACTAACATCTATGAAAAAGGTATTACAAGATAGTACACGTTGCTACGAACGTGGGAGCGCGAAAATCGTCAAAATCGGAGCTAGAACGAGAAAGTTATGCTAGAAACAAGTTTTAGGGTTATTCTGAAAAAGAAAAGGACATAATTTGAATTAAACAGAAAGAACAGGGGTATTTTTGCAAAAATAGAGGGACCTAATTGTAGTTATGGGAAAGATCAGGGACTAAACTGCAAAAAGACAGGGGCTTTTAACTATTTTCAGAAGAGTTCAGGGCTTTATTGCAAAAGTACCAATTTTTGGAATTTTTGGAATTATTTTTGTATTGGAAAAGGCTGATTTTGCTGACTGGGCTGCTGCGGTTGACGTGGCATGATGACTAGGATGACACTTCGGCATGGTTGCTGAGGTGGCAGGCTGACGTGGCGCTCACTGGGTTTAAGTGGTGCCACGTGGCGGCTCGGGATGGGGTGGCCGAAGGGCTATCGGGATCTAATCTTGGCCGTCCAGAATAGATCTAACGGCTACCGGCGTGGGGGGGGGGGGGCTTTGGCCGACCGGCACTAGAGGAGAACGGTGGCGGACCGTTCAGCGCAGCGGTGCTACTCGCCGAAGAGGCGGCGGACCTCGTCGCCGGCTACAGGGGGCGACGGCGAGCGGTGGCTGAGAGAGAAGGGAGCACGGGGATTCCGTTATAGTCACATACTGACGACGGCACGGATCGGGTGGCGTGCAGCGGCGGGGTAGACGTCGGCGAGCCTCGGGCGATGTCGGGGAGGGAGTTCCGGCGGCCAAAACTCGATGAAGAAAGCTGCAGCGGACGCGGTAGACGACGAAGATGCTCAAACGCGGCTCGGCTACGGAAAACGGGCATTGGAATAGCGGCGGCGAAGCTCGGGTGGCTCGGCTATGGTGGTGGCGGGGCTAGAATCTTGCGCACTCTTTAGATGGAAATAAACCGAGGGTGCTCGGGTGTTTATATTGGCGGGTATGCGGCTGCGGATAAGTCTGAGTCAGTTGGGATTCAGACGCAGAAGGTTCGGCGAATCGGCGTCGGTTTGATCCGATATCGAGCGGAGTTCGGCGCAGGCGGGAGAAAGAAGAAGGAGCTGTTCGGATGAAAACAGAAAATGGCCAGGCGCCACTGGCGAAAAATGCCCCGGCGTCGCTTGGCCGTGGCCTTCGGCCGGCCCAAGCAGGGAGACGGAGGAAGGAGCAGGCCAGCCCGAGCGAGGAGGAAGGAAAAAGGCCGGGAAAGAAGGTTTCGGCCCAGAGAGAGTGAGAAAGATTTTCCTTTAAAAGCATTTTTCCAATTTCCCCTTTTTTTTGTTTCTTCATTTGATTTTCTTTTTAATTCCAAATAACGCACTCGGGGTTTTTTTTTCAAAAGGGACTTTCCACACAATCAAACCCTAATGCATCTATTCCAACATGAATGCGACAAACAATTCCTAGATTAATTATTTGCTTTATAAATTAATGTTTTTTCTCTCTAGGGTTTTCAAGAGCTAGCACAACACTTCTAACAAAAATTCTTTACTATTACGAAAAGTTAAAAATTAGTGTGTTACAAACCTACCCCCCTTAGAAGGAATCTCGCCCTCGAGATTCGGAAAGATTGGTGAAAAGATGCGGAAATTCTGTCTTCAGATCTGCTTCTCTTTCCCATGTTGCTTCCTCTTCGGAATGGTGTCTCCATTGTACCTTGCACATGCGCACCTTTCTGTTCCTGGTAACTCTCTCTGATGTCTCTAGTATCCTGACGGGACCCTCCAGATAGGTGAGGTCCTCTCCAACTTCTACCTCCTCTAGGGGCATCTGCTCTTCAGGAACTCGTAAACATTTCTTCAACTGTGATACGTGAAAAACGTCATGAACATCTGCCAATTGAGGCGGTAGTTCCAACTGATATGCCACTTCTCCTCGCTTTTCCAACACTTTAAAAGGTCCTATAAACCTAGGTGAAAGTTTTCCTTTTACTTTAAATCTACGAAACCCCCTTATCGGTGACACTCGTAAATACACAAAGTCACCTGCTTCGAAGGACAATTCACGACGTCGGTGATCTGCATAACTCTTTTGCCGTGATTGAGCTGTACTCAAATTTTCCCTAATCTGTTGTCCTTGTCTTTCTGCCTCTCTGAGAATTTCTGGGCCAAACACTTGATTCTCCCCGGTTTCATTCCAGTACAGCGGCGTCCTGCATTTCCTTCCATACAAGGCTTCAAAGGGTGACATTTTCAAACTAGCTTGAAAGCTATTGTTGTAGGAGAACTCCGCATAGGGAAGATTTTTATCCCAACTAGTCTTATTTCGCAAGGCACAAGCTCTCAACATATTTTCCAAAATTTGATTTACTCTCTTGGTTTGCCCATCGGTCTGCGGGTGATACACTGAAGTTTAACCGGGTGTCTAGTGACTCATGAAGTTTTTGCCAAAACCTGGAGGTGAACTGGCTCCCTCTATCAGACACTATCCTCTTGGGTACCCCATGCAGACATACAATTCTAGCAATATATAGCTCAGCAAGTCTAAGGCCTGGGTAGGTGGTCTTGACTGGGATGAAATGAGCCATCTTTGTCAAGCGATCCACTATCACCCAAATAGAATCATATCCGTTTTGAGTTCGGGGCAATCCAACAATAAAATCCATACTGATCTCTTCCCATTTCCACTCTGGTATTTTCCAAGGTTGAAGTAAACCTGCGGGCCTCTGATGTTCAGCCTTGACCCTTTGGCATATATCACATCTCGCTACATATTCTGCAATTTGCCTCTTCATTCCATACCACCAATATCGATTCTTCAGATCTTGGTACATCTTGGTGCTCCCGAGGTGAATTGAATATGCAGACTCATGAGCTTCTCAGAGTATAGTTTCTTTGATAGGCTTAATATCCAGGACACAGATTCGTTTCCCAAACCATACCGTCCCATTCTCATCCTCGGTAAAACCTAAGGCTTTACCCTCTTTAATACGCTACCTGATTTCCTTAACCATCTCGTCCTCAAGTTGCCCTTTATGAATTTCTTGTCCCAAAGTCGAATCAACCTCCACGGCTTCTGCACTGTTTACCAACCCCAGATTAAGTCTCTCAAAATCTTTGCTTAGCTCAGGGTGTCTATCTTGTATGGACATTAATCGAAGATAAGTCTTTCTACTCAAAGCGCCAGCGACTACATTCGCCTTTCCGGGATGATAGTTTATTCCTAAATCATAATCCTTGATAAGCTCCAACCATCTACGCTGTCTGAGGTTGAGATCAGGCTGAGTAAAAATATACTTCAAGCTCTTATGATCCGAATATATCTCGGACCTCTTTCCAATTATATAGTGCCTCCATATCTTGAGTGCGTGGACTACAGCGGCTAACTCCAAGTCATGTGTAGGGTAGTTCTCCTCATGCTTCCTTAGTTGTCTCGATGCATAGGTGTGAGGAACCGTCCAAATAGTATTCTAATTAATCATCAGGAGGATCATTATTCATAATCACAACCTCGACGATTAACCAGAATACCATTCCGGTAGTCCCGGCACGTGTTTTGTGCCCAGGATCGGAACACATGCCTTCCAACTCAAATATCACAACACAGTTTAATAGAGAGCAAGTAATTAAACTGGATTACAATTATTAAACATGCAACTGCTTCCACAATTTACAACAAAAGAAGAACAGCAACAACTAAGCAGCGGAAGAAAAAAACCTATACAACAAAAGAGTATGGAGCCGTATGCCCTTAGGCTCCATACCAAAAGCGTCGGAGTTTGGAGTAGAATGTGCTACTCCTGCCCGCCACCCGGATCGGCAGGCAAAAAGTAGCCGAAAACTGCCTCTTCCTCGCCGACCTGTGAACCTGAAAACAACTTAAGGGCAGCACCCCTTAGTACGAAGGTACTAGCAAGTCTTACACAGTATGAGTATATATATTCTCGACTCCAAGGATCATGCATTTAAAGTTGTAGCAAGGATTAAGACATGTTTAAGTTCATTAAGCGGTAAGCAACCTAGACTCTAGGTGTAAGCAACTGACTTAACCAACCACCGACTCAAACTCTGCCAACCAACTGACCACAACAGATATGTAAACAACAAGTGTATAAAAGTAAACCATTACCACCAAACCACCGACCACATACCGACCAAACCACCCAAACCAACCATGCCACAACCCACATCGAAACTCTACGACCAAAAAAATGGTCGCTCGGTGGAGATAAGCTATAGCGATGCTCATGACCGAGAGCGCGGCAGTTCGAACTGATTATACACCCTGCAGGGGGATACTCCTGGACCCACACGACACAGGGACCATACGGCTTGTGCCACCCGCTAAGATGCACACAAGGGGGTACCCGTGACAACCTTTCCCAACCAGGCCCAACCATGTGGATCAACCATAGCTCGGCACGGCGGTATTAGAACTACTCCCCGAGCAAACTAATACCGCTAAAAGTCCGGACTCAAACCGGACTCACACCGTCTATGACGAGGCCCACATGACCACGTCTGCGAAGGTAATCGGCTCGCCTACCATTATATCAGCATTTGGTGAGTAAGGTAAGTGCTAAAGCCGACTACACCGATGATCGGTGCTTAACCGGTGCAAGCGGTCTACGGTGTCCGGGTTCCCTCCCCGAACTGCCTGAGGACTCCTCGTGAGCAGATGACACCCCTAACACCGCCCACACCTCGTCTCAACTCACCACTCACCAAACCGACTCATCCTTAACACAACCACAAGTGTGAACAAGTAATAAGCCCTAGGCTCGCAACAACGGTGGACGCCGTTGTCGACTTCTACCGGAAAGCCTAAGTTCCACTAAGCATAGCGAACTATCATTAGACCTCGATGACACCACTAGGCTCCTAGGAACAACACATGAAACGTGACCGAAATGGGATAATGCATCGGCATAGGTTCTACCCAACTCGGTACCCGACACATGCAATGTATACATAAGCGTAGATAACATATTAGATTTTCAAGTAGACACGGTGCAATATGATAGATGCTTGCCTTGCTGCCCTAGCTGCTGCTCACAGCTACCCGAGTCACGATCACCACTGCAGGAACCTCCGGGGACAGCCTAGTTCGCCTCGTTTGCCGGGTCGAAGTTCCCTAAAAGAATCACGCATGCTATGTAATGAATATGAATGACATGTAATGAAAGGTGCTTCACGGTAAGACAACAGTGGAGATGCAATGCACTTATGCCATGAGTTAAAAGCCTTAAGGATTTCCTTATCTGAACTACTGCTTAGCATTTAACAACTCATTAATCCTCAGTAAGTATTTCATAAACCCTAGCACTTTTAAAGAACGTGGCATAATTTAACAAGATTGACAAAATTGGATTTACCAATTTTGGACTTATCAAAAATTGTTTAAGAATTATTGAAGATTAAACACCTTTCATTAATTAAACAAATTTAATTATACATTTCACAACACCTAGAATTTTTCATGTGCAGAGTATGATAATACAAGGCCAACAAAATTAGATTCATCAATTTTGGAAATACCAAACTTTAACTATGAATTATCAAAGCTTAGACATATTTCATTAACTCAACAACTCACAGCACACATTTCATGGCCACTGGTATTTTTAATGGATAGATCATGGTACAACAAAACCAACAAAATTGGTTTCACGAATTTTGGAGCTCTACATAATTTCCTATGCATTTTTCAAGATTTCAGCCGATTTATCAACTCAACAGATATTTACTTCGCAATTTTCGATTTTTTTTCTAATATTCAAATGGGCCCACGCCTTTTTCTACCGGCACCGGCCCAGCCCCAGCTACTGACCGGTGGGGCCGGCTCCCTTGACCGAAGTCAAAATCGGCCACGGCAGCTGCGCGCGCGCAACTGGAGGACGGCCGGCGGCTCTTGCGGTGGCTGCCGGCGGCGAGCGACAGCCTGCACGGCTCGGCCGAGGGCAAAAACGGCATTGGCGCGAGCACGCGGTCATGGTGGGGGCACACGTCGACGCCGGCGACGGCCGGAGCACGGCGAGCGGCGGCGAGGGCAAAACTAGCACGGCGGCGGCACGGCTTTGACACGCCGACGGCGAACGGCGACGCAATAAGCCCGGCCGAGCACACAAATACGTTCTACGTGAGCGCGTAGAGCTAACGGCGTGCTTCCCGACCGACGAGCTCGATGGCGGCCCGACCAGCGGCGTGCATGGGGAGGCGGCGGCGATTCAACCACCGCGGAACACCGCGCCGGCGACGGGACAGAGAGAAAATGGCGCGCGCATAAGGTGTACAGGAGCACGGGGAAGCTCACCGTGCAGTCGGTTGGGCCGGAGAAGTGAGGACGTGGCGGGTCGACGGAGGACGGCGGAGCTCGGCTACCGCCGTTGGAGAAGAAGGCGCGGACGGGTTCAATCCTTGCGGGAAACGACCGGGGAAGGAGGGGAAACGGCGGAGGAGGGCCTTGACGACCTCCCTCTGTGCTCTACCTTGCTCGGGCTCGGCGGAAAACACCGGCGGCGCGGTGATTTGGCCAGCGGCCAGTGCGTGTGCTCTGCGCTTTGATTTCCAGCCGCGCGAGAGAAGGAGCAGAGAGAGCGAGAGAGAGAAAAGGGCGGGGAGGGGAAGATAAGGACACGGCGCTGTGCTCGGCTTCCGGCAACGTGGCCTGGCCACCGAAGTCAACAAAGGCGGCCGCCGCTTGCTCTGTGAGAGCGGGAGAAGGGGGAGCAGAGCCGTGCGCGCGCGAAGGGGATGACATGCTGGGCCGATGAACAGTAACCGGCCGGCAACAAAAATATCTTCACCACTTTGGTTATCAAGGTGGAGGTCTTACTGTGGTCTAAAAATTGTGGAACACATTTTGTTGGCTTCTATAAATCATGAACAATCCATTTTACCTTGTTTGACCCAAAAAGCTTGCACCAAATTCAAATGAAAATTCTCTAAAGAGGCAAGCTTTTCTAACTTGTTTTGATTTTTATGCCTTTAAAACAATTCCCAAAAATTTGGGAAAATTCATTTATATTCTCCTCCTAACATCTATTAATTTCTAAAATTGTTTCCAGCCCTATGTTGTATAGCAATATGGTGAGTTGCTTGACAACGCATCAACTAATATTGATTTTTACGATTTGTTTAATTGAAAATTGAAATGCCTAAAATTTCTCAAAACCAAACAAATGATGCTAATGACACCCATTAGCACTTAACTACATGTTTTAGAAACTCTGGGCCATGACAATAGGCAACCACATGGCCTTCCTGCATTAGCACACACCCTAATCCCTGACGGGTGGCATCACAATAAATGGAGAACGATTTCTGCGTATCTGGCATGACCAGGACTGGTGTGGATGTTAGTCTTTCTTTCAACTCTTCAAAACTTGCCTCACAAGAAGGAGTCCATTTAAACGTTTGTCCTTTCTCCAGTAGTTTGGTGATGGGCTTCGCAATCTTGGAAAATCCTTCTATGAATCGGCGGTAATATCCCGCCAATCCAAGAAAACTACGGATCTCAGAGACACTCTGGGGGGATTTCCAATTCAAGACATCTTCTACCTTCCTTGGGTCGACTGTATTCCTCTGGCTGAGATGATATGACCGAGAAACGAGACTTGATCTAGCCAGAACTCACACTTGCTCAACTTAGCATACAACTGATTATCCCTGAGCTTCTGTAGGACCAACCCTAGATGTTCTTCATGCTCCTTTTTATCCTTTGAGAAGACTAGGATGTCATCAATAAAAACTACTACGAACTTATCCAAAAACTCCATGAACACTTTGTTCATTAGGTACATGAAGTAGGCAGGGGCGTTGGTCAATCTGAAAGACATAACTGTGTACTCATATAATCCATAATGGGTGATGAAGGCGGTTTTAGGGATGTTCGAAACTCGAATCTTCAGCTGATGATACCCTGAGCGTAGATCGATCTTGGAGAACACACATGCACCTCTAAGTTGGTCAAATAAGTCATCTATCCTGGGAAGAGGGTACTTATTCTTGATTGTCACCTCATTCAAGGCGCGGTAATCTATACACATTCTTTGGGTGCCATCCTTCTTGGGTACGAAGATCACAGGTGCACCCCATGGTGACGAACTAGGTCAGATATAACCCTTATCTAACAACTCTTGCAATTGCTCCTTAAGTTTCGCTAGCTGATTAGCAGCCATTCTATACGGCCTCTTAGATATAGGAGTTGTACCCGGTACTAGTTCTATAACAAACTCGATGTCGCGGTCAGGTGGCATACCTGGTAATTCTTCTAGAAAAACATCCGGGTAATCACGAACAACTGGAATGCTCTCCATCGGTGTTCCATCAGCTTGATTAACTGTTCCCTTGTCCATTGAGGAACCTTTTGCAACGTATTCCACTTCTTTTCCTCCTCTCGCAGACAGACGAACGGCTCTTCTTGCACAGTCAATAACCCCATTGAACTTGGTTAACCAATCCATCCCTAGTATGAAGTCTATTCCTTTGGATTCCAAAACGATAAGGTTTGCCGGGAAGTCTACCCCCCTTATCTCAATACTAAGGTTCGGGCATACATGCCTTGCTTTTATTTCTCCACCTGGAGAGCTAACAACCATTCTATTCTTCATAAGAGATATAGGTAAATTGTGGCTTGCTACATACTTGGTTCATATGAAAGAATGCGATGCTCCAGAATCAAAAAGTACGGTAGCAGGGTTGGAGTTGATGAGAAACATACCGATCACCACATCCAAGGCATCCTGAGCTTCTTCCACTGCCACGTGATTCACACGGCCCTTTACCATATTCTGCTTTGTTTGGTTCTGGGATTGATTCCCATTGCGGTTCTGCTAGTTTGCACCTTGGGTGGGTATATGATCCGGACGCTTATGAGGGCATTGATATGCAAAATGTCCCTCTACTCCACAATTGAAACAGGGTTTTCCTTTAGTGGAGGCTTGAGGATTGTTACCAATGTTGTTGTTCCTTTGAGGGATCTGACTTGAATTGCGGGGAGGTTGAAAATTAGAGCGCTGGTTCTGTCCTGTATTCCTGGATGAGTTCTGATTTGTTGACTGGGCCCTGGGTTGATTGTACTGCTGACCAGTACGATTTATAGATCCAGACTGAGGGGTGTCATAACAGGGCCTAGCATTACTGCCTGACTGACCCGGGCAATCCATCTTGCGCTTGCGCTCAATATTGTTTCTCTTATATTCCAGGATAAGAGCACGATCTACCAGGGACTGAAAATTCTTGAAATCCCGAGAAGCCAGAGAATACTGCAGTCCATCATTTAGTCCTTCCAGGAAACAATCTTGCTTTTTCTCATCGGTATCTACATCCTCTGGTGCATACCGGGACAACTGGGTGAACCTAGTGACGTACTCACTCACGGTCATTTCTCCTTGCTTGAGCAACATGAATTCCTTTCTCTTAATTTTGATAGCTCCTTGGGGTACATGATGAGCTCGAAAAACATTCTTGAACTCCTGCCAGTTGATGCTGTCAGGTTCTTCATGAGCAGCGATATAGGCATCCCACCAGTCCGCAGCAGGTCCCATCAGTTGGTGTGAAGTGAACAGAACCTTCTCCCTGGCGTTGCACTGGGCGATTGAGAGTTTCTTTTCAATGACCTTGAGCCAATCATTAGCGTCCATAGGTTCAACCGCATGAGAAAAGGTAGGCAGTTTAGTCCTTTTAAATTCTCCGAGCTTGTCACGGGATTGGTGTGGTGGTGCTGGTGCGGTGACGAGTGGATTTTGCTGCATTTGGGTCATGGTTCGAGCCACTCCTTGTAGAATTTGCGTTTGCACTGCCAAAAGTTGCTCGAGGGATGGCTGTGGCGGTGGGGAAGGATTATCATTGTCTTGCCCGTCAGAAGTATTGCCATTAGCGTTGGCGCGGTTCCTTAGGTTCACCATCTGAGATCAGGGCAGGTAGATGAGGAAACAAGGAATTTATGAAGAACAATAGAAGGAAAAACAGAGATAGGCCCCCAATATAACTATTATATTTATTGTAAGGATGCATTCATGAAGAGAAACTTCACAAAACATCACTCACTCAAACAAAAATCCAAATCATTACATATCACACCACCAGATCAACCTACTCTCTAACACACGGTTTGCTAACGACTCATAACCACTAAGGGGCAGCCTCCTAAACAATTACTATATCTGCTGAAACCTCAAGGGGCTGGAGCTGGACGATACTGTGCCTGAAGACGGTGCGGGGAACAGGGAGTCTCTTCCTCAGATCCAGAGTCAGACGCAGAAGATTCCCAGCAGTCCGGGTGGTGACGCTTCTTGTTGCGTAGCTCACTCTGAGCTTGAGCTAACTTGCCTCTGACGTACTGCAGCTCCTCGGTGGTTCGATCCAACTCCTGACTCAGCTCCAAGGCCAATGCTGTTTGTTCTCCCAGCCTGGTGGTTCCCTCCGCGATGACAGGTGTAGCGGTGATGTCGGTGAAGCCACTGATGCGCTGAGGGTAATGGCTGAATTGCGTGAAGATCAGGTCGTCGCTGTGGCGGTGGCAGAGGACTAGCAGGGTTTGGCACGCGGTGTCACATATTCCAACCTCGAAGGTAGCTCTTGGTGAGATGGCGTAATGGATGCTCGTCACCTCATAGGCTCCACGCTCTGGTAGCGAACTGTAGATCACCACTTCGACTTTCCACTCAGGAGGGGCATCGGCGTACTCCGTCTTCACTCTGGCATATTCTGGTGCCTTCTCGGATCCCAAATAATGAAGTATCTCCCAAAGCTTGGCGGGAATCCATCCGGCGCGACGTCCGTCAGAGTGGTAGACACGGCTCCATCGTTGAACTCGGGGTGGCTGCTGTCTGGTCCAGGCCATAGCACGAGTCGGGGTCAAGGGTCGAGCAGGAAGGCAGCCGTTAGTACTCTTTCGCGCTGTCTTACGGGTCCGGGCCATCTACAATCATTTTTAAAAAATAAGAGGAGTCTGCAGCATGGTTTTAAAATAGGATCAGCAAGGAAAGTATGAAATAAGACGGAGCAGAGTTTCCAAAATTAGTTTGCTTTAGCAAAATAGTCCTTAGAAACTCGTCCCTTCTAACTAGGCTTGCGACCTACGGTCAACACAGCTCTGATACCACTTCTGTCACACCCGGTTTTAGAAAGGGGCAAAACCAGATGTAAACCACATGTAGGCCAGGATCAAGTTTCATACATGCAGCGACTTCATCAGTGTATCACATCCAGTGTCATTATTACAACGCTTTAACTATAATAAATAATGAGACCAAAAGTCTTTAATAAATAAATAAAAACACACAGCGATACTCCGCGAAATTCCAACTTCCACAGGCATTTGACCGAGGGAAACGCCAGCCTAGCAGTCTTCCTCTTCATCATTGAAGTAATCTGGATCTCCTTCATTGTTTGAGTAGCGCTTGAACAGCATTTGGGGTAAAAACAACAAGTGTGAGTACAACTAGTACTCCGCAAGTGTGGAAAATAGAATGCTATGCAAGCTTAAACAAGGAACAGGCCATAACAGTTATAGTTTTGCATAAAAGCCAACTGTACTAATGAAGTTTTATGAAAGCAACCTACTTAACTAGGTTCATCATCATTAGACCTCCAGCTCCTAGAACCATCTCCACAGTTTTTCCCTCCACCTGAGTTCCCACATCAGGCTCACCACAGACCAAAACGACCCAACCCTCTTGGCTAATCATGTGAGGATCCAAGTCTCTCATAACCGTGAGCACGGCTGTTATAACAGTTTTTACACTCTGCAGAGGTTGTCCAGCTTTCCCCACAAGTCGTGAGTTTCCTTGTTGCCATGTCCGTGAAACACTTAACACACTCCAGTGGTGTGTCACCCGGAAAGTCACTACAAAGCCGTTACAAAGTTTCATCCAGTATGTGCATACCCGCTAGGTTTCACCGCCGTCAAAGTGGCATCACACCACCCAGAAGCCCCCTTTTGCGCCTCGTAGCTCCAGGAAGTTTTCACCCTTCCCTTCCACTACACATCTCATACCACTAACCAAATGGTTCTGGCCTTTGCCGTCCCCACACAACCACCCTTCCGTTTGGCATGCACAAAACTGGAATCCACTAATTAATAGGCTACACCTGTCCCATACCAGGTCTCGTGGTTGGTACGATATTTCTTGTGTTGTCGCTCTACGAACCGGTCCTTACTTAGGTTACTTGAGCAAAGACTAAATCAACATCGTAACTTTATCATCACTGACCCAACTTTGCTCAAGGCCTAAGATTCCATGTTGCTATTGCCATCATTAATGTTCCCAACTCATAAATGCATTGATTAGTTAATCATGTTTAACCCTTAACCCTTCAATCCTTTTTGTGCGAAGCTAAGCATGACTACCCATCATATCCTCTACTATCAACATGGCGACAAGGAATTATATGGAACAGGGTACTACACATACATAGGATTCAGGATTAACAGCATGCATGTTTGAAAAGAACGCATTTTAAACAAACTGGGATCAAAATGTTGAAGGGCACTTGTCTCTCCCAACTTGCTGCTCAGACTCTTCAAAAACTTGGTCCTGAAGGTTCTCGAACTGCTCTTCGTCTGCTTTCGACACGTACCGGAAAAGCAAACAACAAAATCAACTAAGAACAGTACACCACATAGCAACTAACATCTATGAAAAAGGTACTACAAGATAGTACACGTTGCTACAAACGTGGGAGCGCGAAAATCGTCTAAATCGGAGCTAGAACGAGAAAGTTATGCTAGAAACAAGTTTTAGGGTTATTCTGAAAAAGAAAAGGACCTAATTTGAATTAAATAGAAAGAACAGGGGCCTTTTTGCAAAAATAGAGGGACCTAATTGTAATTATGGGAAAGATCAGGGACTAAACTACAAAAAGACAGGGGCTTTTAACTATTTTTAGAAGAGTTCAGGGCTTTATTGCAAAAGTACCAATTTCTGGAATTTTTGGAATTATTTTTGTATTGGAAAAGGCTGATTTTGCTGACTGGGCTGCTGTGGTTGACGTGGCATGATGACTAGGATGACACGTTGGCATGGTTGCTGAGGTGGCAGGCTGACGTGGCGCTGACTGGGTTTAAGTGGTGCCACATAGCGACTCGGGATGGGGTGGCCGAAGGGGTATCAGGATCTAATCTGGGCCGTCCAGAATAGATCTAACGGTTACCGGCGTGGGGGGGGGGGCTTTGGCCGACCGGCGCTGGAGGAGAACGGTGGCGGACCGTTCGGCGCGGCGGTGCTACTCGCTGGAGAGGCGGTGGACCTCGTCGCCGGCTACGGGGGGGCGACGGCGAGCGGCGGCAGAGAGAGAAGGGAGCACGGGGATTCCGTTTTAGTCACATACCGACGACAGCGCGTTTTGGGTGGCGTGCGGCGGCGGGGTAGACGTCGGCGAGCCTCGGGCGATGTCGGGGAGGGAGTTCCATCGGCCAAAACTCGATGAATAAAGCTGCAACGAACGCGGTAGACGACGAAGATGCTCAAACGCGTTTCGGCTACGGCAAACGGGCGTCGGAACAGCGGCGGCGAAGCTCGGGTGGCTCGGCTATGGCGGCGGCGGGGCTAGAATCTTGCGCACGCTTTAGATGGAAATAAACCGAGGGTGCTCGGGTGTTTATATAGGTGGGTATGCGGCTGCGGATAAGTCCGAGTCAGTTGAGATTCAGACGCGGAAGGTTTGGCGAATCGGCGTTGGTTTTGATTCGATATCGAGCGGAGTTCGACGCAGGTGGGAGAAAGAAGAAGGTGATGTTCGGGTGAACACGGAAAACGGCCAGGCGCCACTGGCGAAAAATGCCCCAGCGTCGCTGGGCCGCGGCCTTCGGCTGGCCCGGGCGGGGAGGAAGGAAAAAGGCCGGGAAAGAAGGTTTCGGCCCAGGGAGAGTGAGAAAGATTTTCCTTTAAAAGCATTTTTCCAATTTCCCCTTTTTTTCTTCATTTGATTTTCTTTTTAATTCCAAATAACGCACTCGGGGTTTTTTTTCAAAAGGGACTTTCCACACAATCAAACCCTAATGCATTTATTCCAACATGAATGCGACAAACAATTCCTAGATTCATTATTTGCTTTATAAATTAATGTTTTTTTTTTCTCTCTAGGGTTTTCAAGAGCTAGAACAACAGTTCTAACAAAAATTCTTTACTGTTAGGAAAAGTTAAAAATTAGTGTGTTACAAACCTACCTCCCTTAGAAGAAATCTCGCCCTCGAGATTCGGAAAGATTGGCGAAAAGATGCGGAAATTCTGTCTTCAGATCTGCTTCTCTTTCCCATGTTGCTTCCTCTTCGGAATGGTGTCTCCATTGTACCTTGCACATGCGCACCTATTACGACTCATAAGTGATAAGTCATCCTAGCCAGTCATTGGTGACGGGTCACAACTTGACCCGTCACCAATGACTAACTCATCAGTGATGGATCATCCTAGCCAGTCATTAGTGATAGGTAAAGTTGTAACCCATCACTAATGACTTGATGAATACATAGAGCTATCATGTCACGTATTGTGTGTATGTACGTACCCCTAGGCATTCATATACTTAGGTTTATGTAGATATATATACACAACATTTATGGTTGTTTTTATAGATGTACATGATCGATATATAGAGCTATCATTTCATGTGGTGCAAAAGTGCATGTACTCCTAGTTTATGTCATGTGTGTGTGAATATATGTATAGTAGTACAAACATATACTCATATATATGTGTATTATATGGGAATATATTTGTATATGATGCAATTTTTTTATTTTTCTCTTATTTTTTCTCACCTCAGCAACACTAGAATAGGAATTATTGTACAATTCTGCTCAAGTTTGATGTAAGCGGTGGCGACTATTGACGCAAATGTGTGTTCCAAAAATTGTGCAGAACCTTCAGGGGGTGAGAACTCAATCTTCCAAGTCGTTTTTGGCCTCGAAGAATTCTCCGAACCCGATGAAGCAGATCTAACTTTTCTATAGATGTTTGTAGAGTAAAAAAAAAACGTCGAAATTGGAGTCCGTATGCAAAAGTTATACCTTTTTACTAAAAGTACTTTAGGTCAACATTTCGGGAAAAACATCATCGGTGACGGGTCATAACTGTGACCCGTCACCTATGACTTGCATAAGTGAGGGGTCACAATTATGACCCGTCACCTATGACCTCCGACAACGAAGGCTAAAAGGATAACATAACCTGTTTCTATCACAAGCACATGATAGTTGAGGGGGTAAGGGAGTTGCGCGCGTGGCCCTAGGCCCAGGTTTGAGTCCCACGAAATGAAAGACCGAATATGTTTGAAAATGATGTGGATTGGGCATATGCGATGGGCCCTGTATTAGGGTGGCTCTCGGGTGGAAAAAATATTTTTCTTGTCTTTTTTCATGTCTAAAAAACACAAAACAGATTCATTAGTCATAAGTAACAGGTCACTGTTATGACCTATCATTTATGTTCAGTTATAGGTGACAGGTCACTGTTACAACCAATCACCTATGATATTCATTGGTGCTGGGTCAAGTTGTGACCCATCACCTATGACCACATTAGTGATGGGTCTCTACCCATCACCTATAACGACTCATCAGGGACGCGTTCGGGATAACAGGTGCGGGACCCGTCACCCATGAGGGTTATCACCCATCACCCATGTCCCTTTTTCACATAGTGTTATGTCGTAAAGTTCACGACCATACCGGTACATGTTGTACGTTGCCCGAGGAGGGGTAAGATGTAAAAGAATGCATGTCATTGCATTCATATGCATTGTTGTATGGAATTGATTGTTGGATATGTTGAAGTTGCATTGGAGGCCATTATGAGAAGCGACGCTTCTCCGTGGATATGTTCATTGTAGTATGACTTATGGATTTGTGAAGGTATTAAAGTCTTACATGGATTTGCATTGCATAGTATCCATGTGCATTATATTGAGTTACAGTAATCTTCCATATTCAATTTAGTTGTGATGAATGGTATGCAGATGTTTGAGTAAATTTACTAATTGTAAAATGTAAATTGTTGCAAGTGGATTATTCTTAAAATTGTCATTTATTATTAATATGGCCTGAATTGTATTCATGATGTCTTGGATGATGATATTTTCTTACAATTCCTATTTAACTCTTAGAAGTTGAAGTCAATTATTGATGTTGATATCATGTCCTATGGGATAGATAGTCTATTTTTTATCTTGCTTATGTTGTAGTTATGTTTGCTATGGACATGTATTTATTGATCTTCTTTTAGAAGTAACTATTTAACTTGCTTAAAAATGAACATGATAAATAATGTGATGTCTTTTATGCTTGTTTAAGTTTTAAATTGATGCTTTCAATATTGTGGTTTAAGTAGCTTGTTAAAGTAGTTCCCTTGCTGAGATTACCCAATCTTACTTTTGCAATATTCCTCCCCAGGTTCTACTTGAATCTAGCATGGGGGGCAGGGATTAGAAGCATGTCTTGCACTTCATGCTTTCACTTAATATCACCGAGTTGTAATAATAAAGTATGGTTAGTCGTTAGAGTCGGGTGTTTGAAGTTTCCATTGTGGTTGTGATTTTGAACTTACTGGTTTACTCTTCGTCCTAGTTAGGATGTTTTTAACCGATAGTGTGTTATGTTTTATATCTTGCTTATCTATGTTATTGCTTCCGCATTACTTTGGGTTTACATATTTTGTTTACCACTGGTTTTGATGTGTAGGATTGTTTTAATTCTCCTATTACTATGATGTTTAATGCAGCAGGATGGTATAGCTTATTGTTTTGATATATTGATGTAGAGGATATCCTTTGGTTATGTGGCATTATATTTACTCTTTCGCTTTTTATTATATCCTGTTTCTGGTAGCACATTACTATTTTTACGAAATAATTGGTTGTTCTTTTATATGCCTATGCTCGTGGTACACCATTATTATTGTTGTTTGTTCCTAAAGTCACATGTTGCTTCGCTATATGTTTAGGTTGATGTTAGCTTCACTACAATGGGTGTTTGTGGTTGGTGCACCATTAAGGTGATATAGTTTTCTAGGGGAAATGATGTTGCATTTGAGAAGCTTTTGGTAGTCCATGTGGTTTGTAGGACCCGGGACGTTTTGGGAGCCTATAGAGGAAAGTTAGTTTGGGCAGTGTAGATAGGTTGAGTGGAGGGACCCCACAATGCCTACTCTATATTGCCCAGTGAGGATAGCTCGAGTGTTAGGGTTGCGACCCAACTATCCATATTCGAAGCAAGTAGTTGAATGACGGATGGATAGGCCCCCATGCCGTGCATTCTAATTATTTGCCCTCAATATGCTCGAGAGGTGGATTATTGTGTGCCTTGTCCTATAGACTAGAGTAGCGATGTTTTAGCCTGACTTTAGCATGGTGTAGGGTTTCCCCTATAATGCTGAGGCAATTTTATGCCTACTGTGGAGGTGTGTGTAGAGTGGGACACAAGGAGAGTCCTAAAAGGTTTTGAATAGTGCTTACGGCTGTGTTGCTGAGGAGATAGCGCTAGTTGCTAAGACCTAGTGTCAAGATTGAGAGTTTGCGCGTTGAGTTTGTATGGGTTGGTCAAATTTTATTTTCCTTGTAGCCGGAGATGCTATGCTTATGTTTGGAATGTTTGTTTGCATTGGATGTAAAGGCTTTGTTGTAGTTCTGAATAGCTTTCAAGTTAACCTAGTGGAGTGTTCCATAGATTCCAGAAGTAGGACTAGATTGGCTGTATAAAGGTAGCTGGGTGCGTTAGCATGATACTAGTGGAGTGATGTCTTTTCCAAAGTCATGTCGGTGATCCATTTTGTGAGGATCAATGCTTGAAGTGCTTTAGGCTAGTGCCTGTAAGGCCAAGGTGGAGCTGGTGGTTGGTTCATGGTGGTTTTCCATGTGTTAGCTTGGCAAGCCGGTTTTTTTTCATGCCATGTTGTCTAGTTGTTTTTGGAAGAGAAGTCCAAGTTTTACCGAGTCCATGGTTGTGTGGGTAGTTCAAATGTTACCTTTAAGGCTGTGACTGGTGAGATCAGGTTGAGATGTTTTTTTGATGTGTGTTTGTTTGAGCATTGGTAGTTGATCCAGCGAGTGTTGTTTGTCGAGTAGATGCTAAGGTAGAAGGATGTATTGTATGTTCTTGTTTCGTAGCCACAAGCTATGTTGTAGGGCTTGTCTTGGTGTTCCCTTTATGGTTCTTAGTGTGTGTTCCAACCCAGGACCTTCTCTTTCCATTTATGTTGGCTCCCAAGGAAGATTTGATAACGTATGTCTTGATCGAGGTTTTGACCTAAGTCTAGTTTCACTGGTGAAGTTAAGCGATGAAGTGTGGTTGTAGCTCTGCAGTGGCTGTTTATGGGCAATGCATGCTTTAGTTTTTGGAGCACGCAGGCGAAGAGTGTCTAGTGTTTGGTGTTTTTCCAGTAGGAAGCTGTGAGTTCTTTAGTTTATTCCTCTCTTAAGAGGTGTGAAGGAGGTTGGATGGTTTGGCCATCTTCCTCAGGTGGTCAGAAGGCAAGACCTGGAGAAGGGCTCTTTCGAGATCAATTTAAGTAGTAAGCTGCATGTGTTGGGGGTGTTTTATCGCTATGCTAGGTTAACATGTAGTTTTGGTCCAGTATTGGTTTACGGCCTTTTGTGGTCAAGGTTTTGCGAGGTGGATTATTCTTTTAGAACGAGTTTCCAAAGTTCAAGAGTGGCGTGTCTAGGGGTTTTCCTACTAATTTGCTGTGAGAATGTCTTTGAGATCGAGAAGCTTAGCCCTAGGTAATTTGGTCCTTTTAACATCGTAGCCCAAGTTGGCAGTTCAGCATACCACTTGGGGTTACCTGAATTCATGAGTAGAATGAATAATGTCTTTCCTGTATCTACGTTGGAAATATCTACGGGATTTAGAGCATAATATTGATCTAGAGCTAATCACCATGGAGCAAGGCTTGACCGTGGAGTGTCGCCTAGTGCATACCTGTACTCATTACAGCGAGCTATGAGGAGAAGGATTATCAAATATATGGAAGTTCAGTGGACTAATTAGTCCGGGCATGAGTTCACTTGATAGGTCGAGGAGCAGATGCGTGAGAAGCATCTTGATGTTTTGAGACCACTGAGTTTTATGTGGTTTAGGTTTTTTGCTCTCTATAGTCACTGTTGTAGAACAGCTGAATTTGAAGATGAATTCTTTTAAGGGGTGTGAAATTTAATGCCGTAAAAGTCAAAAGGTCCCTTTTTTTTTTGGATTTGTGGCTTTGTTTCCGGTTTTTGGCGAATCAGGAGATGTGAATATTACAAAAAATGTTTCTTTCAAAAAATCATGGACTGCATCATGCCAACCTGGGCCTAGTTTACCTGAGCCCAGGCCAACCATCACCTTTGGGCCCTAGGCCCAGCTGCTGCCCCCTAACCCTATTCTCCCTCTGATGGCCACCCCTTGGGCTGGTGGTCGTTCTTCCTGCTGCTGGCCGGCTCTCCTTCTTGCGAGCTGCCCCTACCCCTGCTTCCCTACTGCTCCTCCTGATCTGCCGCCCTGCAACTGCCGCCCTGCACCCTCCCTCACCAGTGGCTGCACCCCCCTGCTGCTGCAATCAAAAGGAAGGAGAATACAATGTGCAGCAAGGTGAGGGAACATAGAGGGAAAGAGAGGGAGGAAAAGGGGATTGCTGTCCACGATTATTCCTAGGTGATAAGTCTTTTTCGATTCCTTCCCCCTGTTATTCATGTTCTTAGATGAGGTTTAGCCTATGGAATTAGAGGTTAAGTTCGAGATTCCATTGAAATCACCTCGAGTTAGGGTTCCTGGAATTCCAGCATGTGCAGTTTCATTGGGGCTTCTGTTTTTGTAACCTTAATGATTTTTCTTACAAAATTGGTCAACTCAAAAGTTATAGACGATTTGTTAAGCTTTCCAACGGTGTATACTATGCATTTT